>NC_051326.1:57193152-57499845 GCF_015220235.1 Choloepus didactylus
AGTAGGTCTTCAATAAAGGATAGTTAACATTATCGTGACTATCATTTTGTTGTATTCCTGAAACTGGAGTGATTCATTACAAGTCCTCTAAACAGAAAACCTGCGAATAGGATTCCCTGTGGCTGCCAGAAAGTCCTGTAGTCAAGAATGAATTGTGTATATGGACTCAATACTGGAAATATGGTAAAAAGTACCATCACCCATCCCAACACGTGTGTGCACACACACACATGTGCACATAGACACACAATTATTGTTAGAACCTAGGGACCTTATAGAATTGTTAGATTCCTAATGCACAAATTAGATGCATTTCTTAGGGGAAGTTACAAGGTTTAGCTTCCCTTCTATTTCCAGAATCAAGTGGCCCAGATAACCATCTCCAAAGGCAGAGACTGATCGCTGCATTAGATGTTAACAAATTGTTAAAAGGCAGATGATTTCCCTGTGGTTTCTCACCCCCACCCCCTCCCAGCAAGTTACATCAAATTATTGATCGCTGCCATGGCAACGGTTAAAGCCCTACTCACCTGAAATCTCCACCCCACCTGCTCCCCCCAGCCCACCCCCACCCCCGCCTGGCTTGTGGGATAGTCCGGTTTGCAATCAGTCCTTTCAGATCCCTGAACAAAGGTTATGTTGAAATGGCTTACACGGCTGGGAGGTGAGTACTTTGTTCTTAAAACCAGGTGCTGAGATGACAAATACTTCCCTTTAACCGTTGGGGCTTGTTATCAAACAAGGAATCACAGCTCTGATGTGCATTAGAATAATCTGATTGATTGAAACAAGGAAGAACATTAACCAGCCCATCAACCTGTGAGCAATTTCTGGAGAAATGTGAGCCAAAGAAGTGATACTAGGCTCTACAAGTAGCCATTGTTTATAACATTTGTACAATAGCACCACCTGAGAAAGCAGCCACTTCTTTTCAGTGATTAAAAAAAAAAAAAAAAAAAAAAAATACTTCCCTAAAATCAGCAAAGCACAAGTCAGTATAACAGCTTCCACCTGCTAGCTGTCGGGACTGTGTTAAACACTTTCCCACATTTCAGAAAGGTCGTTTCAAGTACATTTAAGCAGGAAAAACCAAGGAGGGAAAATCACAAACTATATCTGGCTACAAGAAGTTCAGAGGGGGAAAAAAATCAAGCTTTCTGAACCTGTATCGTTCTTTGCCAGACAAATGACAATGACAGGGGTTGGAATTAAAAGAGAAGGGACACAATGCCCTTTTCATTGAACTTCAAGGGCAAGTGCTTTTGGTTTGCGACATTTGCCAACCCCTCACCTAGGCGTCTCTCCAGGGATACAGGAGACATTTCAAGCCTCTCAAAGGAGCCCACAAAAGGGCTTTAGAAATAGAACTAACCTTTTGCAAGGTGAGAAGTCTGGCTTCATTATTTATCTTAGGGAGAAAAGAGAACTATAGCGAACAAGGCTAGAAATACACCACAAAGACGACCGACAGAGTTAATAATTTTGAATACCAACAAATAGATCTGTTCTTCTTTCATCTAACCAGCATCTATTAAATACCTACTACCTATCGGCACTGTAGGAGTTACTGAGGGTGTAAAAATGAACGCTTCTCTTGTGGATCACACCCCCTTTATCTAGTGTATGGATGGATGAGTAGAAAAATGGGGATAAAAACTAAATGACAAATAGGGTGGAATGGGGAGGATGGTTTGGGTGTTCTTTTTTCACTTTTATTTTTTATTCTTATTCTGATTCTTTCTGATGTAAGGAAAATGTTCAGAAATAGATTGTGGTGATGAACGCATAACTATATGATCATACTGTGAACTGTCGATTGTATACCATGGATGATTGTATGGTATGTGAATATATTTCAATAAAACTGAACTTAAAAAAAAAAAAAAAAAAAAAGAATGCTTCTAGGTTTGTGCCCTTGAGGAGTTCATATGGGAAAGACAGGCACTAAATGAACAATTACAGTACCTTGAGCAATCAATACCCGGGGTGGAAATGAACTGATATGGAAACCAACCTCTCTGCCTGGAAATTCAAGGGCAGGGGGTTTGGGATTTTGCCAGATGGAGGAAGGTGGCGATAGGATGAGAAAGCATGATATTGGAAGTCCAGAGCGTGAGTCCCAGCCACACTTGGAGGCATAGCTGTTACTTCTTTAATGCCTTACTAGAATGCCTACCATCTATAGCTGCAAACCAATGCAACGGTTATGGAGAAGATGTGGGAAACCATTCTGAGAAGTTTTAAGATACTAAAATCATTACATTTGAGAGCTCTTTCATCTTAGCTGGACTTTTGGTCCTAATCAACATGATTCCATCTGACACCATTTTTACTACTCATTAAAATCGACTGCGATTTCAAAAACTATACCGCCTTAGAGATCTTCAAATATATTTCCATATTCTGATCAATTAAGGAGTATTTACTGAACACCTCAATTGCCATATCCTGTTTGGCATCTATAATTAAATCTTAAAAAGTGCAGCTAAGCAAGAGTATATCAGTAGCATCACTTCTCTGGTTTCCCTTTTCATTTCTAATGGTTTGTTACTCAGCAAGCAAATGCAATTTTTTCTTCAAGAAAAGGTTTGGCCAATCATGTTTCTCTGCCTTTTTATATTCTGTGCAAAAAGTTTAGCTTGCAGCAGAAATAAGGACAATGGCATTTGGCCAAAGGAGTAAATATTATAGACGGGGATTGGAGGAGTCACCAACTCCAGCCAAAGTTGAACATTTGACATGCATGGTCCTTCCATTGGTAACAGATTTGAGAGAACCAGTTGGTGAATGACACCAACAAAAAGTCAGCAATTCGTCAGAGGTAGCTCAGGTTCAACCATACGACAGAATCTACACCTTCCTTCTATACACAGATCAGCCCATGGTCCTTCTCCTTTGCAGTAGGGAGGACCAACAATCTGACAATGCCCTGGCTCAGTCCTTTTCCCCTATCTTGTCTGAGCTCTATCTGGGTACCTTTCTCTCCAGGGGGACAGAGGAGAAAGAGTGCCAAGATTACTGACGCATTAAACGATTGAGAAATGTTTGCCATTTAAAGCTGTTTCAGTTCCTGCCTGATACCACAAAGAAGCTTTTTAATAAAGATAGTCTTTGCTTTTGTTAGTGTCACTATAGGTCTGCCTTGTTTTGCCCATTTTTAGTTTTCAGAACTGGGTATGATCATGAATCACTTGGTTTTTACTGTTTTGGTGAGGCATATTTCAAGCCAGCCAACCTAGGGAAGAAAGTCAGTGGGTTCCCAGAGGAGGGCAAAGAAGAGGGGTGGAGCACGTGGGAATGGCAGAGTAGGAGCAGAAGACACGCAGTCAGCAGAGGCCCAGGTCTTCTTCCTGCTCCAAAGCCCCCAGGTGGACCCTGTGGCAGCTGAGAAAGGACCTAGATGGGCTCAAGCCAGCCTTGGCTCCCATAAGAAGCTGAGCCCTCAGGCTATGGTGGGGCAACAAGAGTTTAAAAATTCCCAGAGCAAGCGTACCCTAGGTTGGCAGGCTCCCTTGCTTACTAAACCCAAGGGTTGGCTGTGACTTTTCCCAGCTCCAGCCAAAAAGAGAGACAACATAAATTATTTTGAGGCTCCCCAAGTTTGTTCCCAAAGCCAGAAGGACACATACTGCAAGAGTCCTAACACTAAGACTTAGCAAAATCAGGACCAGCACTATCCTGGCCAAACATAGGGTTGCTACTAAAACCCAAGTTCTCCATACGACACTCAGAATATCTAGTGCAAAATAACCAAAGCTACTTAGTATGTGCCAAGTACTCCACATTTTACACATACCTCCTCATATAATCTTCTCGAGCAACCCTCAAGAAAATGTTACTGTTGTCTCTTTACAGATGGGGAAACAGAGACATATAGAGGCTAAGTGATTTGATCTGAGTCAACTGCTAATAAAGCCAAGTTCAAGGGCTGTGAGTGCAAACCTATGCCCTTAATGACTCTGAAAACTGCTCTGGGGCTTCTGGTCTACCCCAAATGCCTGTGATTTAAGAAGACCTGTTCCTAGCAGTGTGAGACATGGATTCATTCTGTAAGTATTTAGCAAAAGCCTACTACTCTGTATGCACTGGAGAGGAAGCGATAAATAGATCTGCCTTCACTAACACAGTTGAATGGTGTGTAGTCCAAGCTTGAAATGTGTAAAGTATAGAAAACATAACTGGATTTCAACAAGTATGAAAATAAAGGAATATAAAATATCTCAATGATAATTTTTCTGTTGGTTACAGGTTGAAATAACATTTTGGGTTAAAAAATATATTTTCTAATTAATTTCACCTATTTCTTTTTGCTCTTTGAAATGTGGCTGCTGGACAATTTAAAGTTCCATGAATGAGTCACATACTTCTATCTGCTCATTTTTTCTGTCTCCTCAGCAGATATCTGATGAGGTTGGCAAGTGGACAGAACTATCCCTATGATACAGGAAGGCAAAAAAAAAAGTGAAGGAAGCATAGAAAGAGGCCATGGGAAAGCAAGTAAAATACCATAATTGGGTCTAATGTACTGAAATACGTCAAGCCCTTCTTATTAGTGGTCTAGTTGACTAGAAGAATAAATCTACCACACTCGCCATCCTCTGCCATCGAGATCCAATAACAACCCAATAAAGTTACAGGGACTGGATTAACAATAGAACAAACTTTGACAGCATGAAGACTGTTGGATTCAATTGTGGACACGAGCATCAATTTACACACGTGTTCTGCTCTGTTTTCCACTTTTATCTGGGCTTTAATTGTATCAAAAAGTATTCTAGACTCCAAACCTCCCAGCTGGCCAGGAGAAGTTCAAAATCCCACCTGTCTTACTTCTTTTAAAATCCTCCCTCTCAGATCAATCAGCTTCACAGCCTGTGACATACACTATCTGTCGCCTCCTCAAATCCATTCCTCCCTTCCTCCCTTCTAGAAGAATCCTATTTGGATTCAGAGCAGCCACATGCCCAACCCCAGGTGATGGGTCACGATGGGTCTAAGACAATCTCAACAAGTTTGTCCCTCACTCTTGGGCCTCCCTGTTAGCTAGGGACAGTGTGTGACCCAGTTCCAGCCATTGAGACTAAAGGAGGAGACTGCTTTGGGGCCGGTGTCTAGAAAACGGGGTTTTCTTGATAAAATAAGAAGAAAAAAGGGTGGGCGGGAAATGTCTCTCCTTCCCCGGCCCGCCTTCTTCCTTCCTCAGACACAGGCCTGAGGGCTGTAACAGCTCTCTTGCAACCATTCGGGGAACTCCAAGAAAATTGCAGAAACTTGGTGCTGACATCACTGAGCTGCTGAACCAGTGCCAGCCACCACTCACCTTTCGTGTTCTTGCTATGTGAGGGAAAATAAACCCCTAATTATTTAAACCATGGCAGCCAGATATGCTGTTACTTGCAGCCATTAGCATTCTTTACTGATGTACAAACCAAATATGAAAAGGGAAAATAGCTTACCCGAAAGCTTACACCAAAGGAACTCAATCACTGCCCGTAGCACTCTTTGCCTCACAGCCTCTTTCAACCATAGTTCCCAGGATTCTCTGTGGATCTCTATGTAGTCTTTCTTTTTGTGTTTTATTCTGCATCATTCCCACACCAATTTGAGAGATGGGAAAATTGAAAGTCTTTACTAGTACCGATTCTTGAAGAGTCACATGGGGCATTCTTATTTCCATGTATACTTGACAATTACAGTGAACGATTCCCTTCACCAATGTAATATGTACAATTTTTTTCAGCCTCCAATGTTAAAGAATTTACAGAAGTTAATTTATTGCTCCAAAAGAGCAACAGAAACAAAAAGAGCAAAAGAAATAAAAAGTATGCACGTTTCCTGTCCACAGAAGCTTAAGACCAAATATTTGTTGACTAACATTTTTTTTCCCTTTTCTCTCTCTATGGAAAACACTAGTTGACTGACTATCCAAAGCAAGTACCTCTTATTCTTCACCATTCGAAACTCAGTTTGTCTATGTTTCAAGAACCATGAGCTTGTGGACACTGGGCCCCTCTTAGGCTTAGGGAGTGAATCTTTGCTATTCTAAGCTGATCATGATTATTTCATTCCCCTTGACAGGGATTTGGTTTAGGAAAGGACATGAAACATAATTCTGGCTAATAAAATGTGAGAAGTCTGCTAGGAGACTACTGAGAAAACCTTCCTTCATTTGAAAAAGGGGCATTGCATAGGCTAGGCTGCAGAGACAAAGAGCATCTATATATAGTAGCTCAACTATATATAGAACTATAGTAGCTCAATGCAATGATGTTTCTTTTTGCTGCCTTTAGAATCCAAGACTGTTTCAAGAGGCTGGGACAAGGGAGCACGGGAAAGTGTGGGGGGTTCTGTGTTGAGCCGTTATTCAGAGATCTAGATCCAGGCTGATGGTCACTGTACCATCTTTAAGACATGAGTTCCAAAGTCACCCTGGGGTCACATCCCAGTTAGACAAAAGCAAAGAGAGCCAAAAGGATCATGCATGGAGGATTTTATGGGCCAAGTGTGGAAGTGGTACACATATTCCTTTGACTAAACTTAGTCACATGACCATACGCGACTGCAAAGGATGCTGGGAACTGTGGTCTAGCTGTGTGTCCAGAAAGAAAAGGAAACAGATTTGGTGAATATCTTCAAGTGTCTGCCACAGGACACAAAAAAGGTTTGTGTCGTCTTCTTCTCTTTGGGCCTGAAGGTGTGATCTCTGGAGCTGCTGCAGCCATCTTGTGATCAGAAAGGACAAACCTGAGAACAAAAGCCAACACAACGAGGATGAGCAAGCTGAAAAACAGCCCACATCTCACAGGTCCTTGAAAAGGTTAGTGAGCTGGAATTAGCCAGCCCTAACACTGCCCCACCTCCAGACATCTTGTGATGTGGTATAATAAACACCCTCACCGTTCAAGTCATTCACACACCCCTAATCTACTTCCCAGGAATTTTTACCCATTGGTAAGATTGGAGCTGGAGAAACTCAGAACCAGTCTATTCCTTCTTCCACATGCCAGTCCTCTAGATATTTGAACCTAGTGATCTCTTCTCACTAGGACTCCTCCCTTCTCCATTTAAAAAGTCCAAATAGAAATTCTCTCCTATTCTTAGTTACTAACAACTCAATAGGGAACCGTGAGAAACTACTAAAGTTCAGGCACTGAAATATGGCAAGAAAAAGAAGACATAATGCTACAGAGACAGATGGATCTGCGTTCAAATCCCAGTTCTGAATGAACAAGTTTCTTCATGTCTCTGAACCCAAATTTCTGCATCTGAAAAACCTGGTTCAAAACACCTACATTGCAAGGTTTTTGTGAGGAATAAATGAAATGATTATATACAGCATCTAGTAAGATTATAGGAGATCATATTATTCAGTGATACATCAGTTACAGGGTAGCATTTCTTCTCCATGTTATGTCTTGTACAACCAGAGATTCACAGAGATGAAGTAACTGACCCAGGGTGATACAGCCATGAAGTAGCAGGACCGAGGCTCAAACCCAACCTTTCTGACACCAAAGCCTGCCCCCTTCCACTCAGCATGCTGTCTGCCAATTATCAAGCACTAATATTTGTGGAAGAACCAAGAGCTACATAGTAATAATGACAACCTACAAAATGACTGGTGTTCCGGCTTGCTAATGCTGCTGTTATGTAAAACACCAGAAATGAATTGGATTTTATAAAGGGGATTTATTTGGTTACAAAGTTACAGTCCTACAGCCATAAAAGTGTCCAAACTAAGTCACCAACAAGATGAAATCTTCACTAGAGAAAGGCCAATGGCATCCAGAAAACCTCTGTCAGCTGGGAAGGTACATGGCTGGCATCTGTTGATCTCGGGTTGTACTCCAGCTCCTCTCTCAGCTCCTGTGCATTCTTGGTTCTTTCTCCCAGGACATCTCTCTTTAAGTGCCTGGGAATCCTGTTTTAGAATATCCCAGTGCAAACTCTGGGCTTCATCTCTCTTAGGAGCAAACTCTGGGCTGACAAAAGCCTGCTTTCAATGGCTGTCTTCAAAATGTCCCTCTCAGCTGCTCTGAGCTCCTTCTGTCTGTGAACTCTTTTATGGGACTCCAGTGATTTAAATAAGACCCACCCTGAATGGGTGGGATAACACCTCCATGGAAATTATCTAATCAAAGGTCTTGCCCACAGTTGATTGAGTCACATCTCCATGGAAACACTCAATCGAAGGATTCCAACCTAATCAACACTAATATGTCTGCCCCCACAAGACTGCATCAAAGAACATGGCATTCTGGAGTACATAATTCATCCAAACCAACACAACTGGTAAAGCCAACAAGAAAAACACCATGGTTGGTACTGGGACTGCTAATAAGGATTTGATTCAGGATCCCATACAACTGGTATACCCATCGCTGGCTACACACAGCTCAGCTATACATACCCTCCAATCCTTTTGGGATGAACCCTGTGACATGCTGTGATCACACACGCATGCACACACACAGGAGCCTAGCTGCCTGATCATGACTTAATCGTGCCTTTGCCACTTCCCTTCCCTCTGCTGGAAGAGTCCTTCCCACTTCTCTCAGCTAATCCCAATTCAAGGCCCTCTCAACCCCTTCTCCCTCAAGCTCTGTGAAACCCTCCCTCTGCTTTCAGCCTGTTCCTGATTTCATAGAGCAGGGTAAGGAAATGAGGAGGGACTTCAAAGTTAGATGACTAGGCTAAAATTGCTCCATTTTCCAGCTGCATAATCATGGGCAAGTTATCTACCTTTCCTGAGCCTCAGTTTCCTCATCTGCAAAATGGGTACAAGGAATCCTTCCTTGCATGTGAGAAATGATATGCGTAGAGCAGACGACACAGTGCCGGGCAGGCATAGGGTCAGAACAAGCTAACATAATTAATGAGGTCCCATGCAAAATGAAAATACAGAGATTCTCATTCAGAGGACACTTAGAATTTCAAAATGGTGACAGCAGGGCATTAAATCAAGCACATGGTCATTCTAAGCATGGGGCTCTGTGCAACTGCACACATCTCACCCTATGAGAGAGTAGATGCTCATTAAATGGTAAGTAACACCATCTCTTCCTTGCCTGGCCTTCCATAGTAACTGGTGCCTGGGCCAGGGGCTTTCCCTTTGCTTCTCTATTCTATTTGGTTTTCTATTCTATGTCGTTTTTCCTAGTAGCTCCTTGAGGTCAAGGTGACATCATATCCATGAAAGCATTAGGCACTTTGAGTTGCTAAAGATGAGTATCCTTTAAGCAAGTGTATTCTAAATGTTTGTCCTAACAATTTCACAAAGAAAAAGAAATCACACAGATTTCAAGGTCTGATGTGGCTTTGAAAAAAAAATAACTAAAATCAGTTTAGCAAATCAGGTTAAATTTGTGGCCTGCTCCCCTTGTCAGCATCCCCTAAGAGTACAACTTAATGATTCGGTGAACAGTTGCATCTTTATTGGATGCTAGTAGTAAAAGTGCACGAAACAACTCTCTGCTGAAATAGAGAATTCTTTGGCGCCACCTGAACCAAGCTCATTTGTGTATTTTAAAACAATTTGCATTTGGCCTCGTGCTATGTTGCTCTTGCTTGCATTACCCCATGGTGGCATCACTCTGCAGTAAAACCTACCCCAGCCCCCAGCCAGCGCAGCCTCTGCACCCCATCACGGCCTTCGTCACTGGCAGTGCAGCCGTGCCCTTTGTACCCTCTTTTCCAGCCAGATCACCTAATTGCAACAGCACGAGCTTCCAGAAAGGGATCTGGTCAGGTGTCCAAAGGACAGCTTCCAAACACTGCAAATCCAAAAGTTGGGATGCAGTGGCAGAGGAACAGCACAGGCCTGGCATTTGGGAGCTTCCAGGTAAACATCTCAGCTTCATTTTTTCTGTCCACGATGTGGCGATAATAATGAGGATGATGTCAGCTTCTGCTCAAGTTGACCAGGCTTCTCCTCTCCTTGCTGAGGGGAGTGAGATTGTCTTCACCACCATTTATTGAATTTTTCCCCTTAGCCAAGCGTACCTAGACATAGGACCCCAAAGGAGGACTTAGTGTGGTCAGCTGTCTGGCAAGAGTGGACACGGAGGATTCTACCGATTGGCCAGCAGCTTTTCTCCACCAACACGGTGAAGAGAGAGGAGAGAGAGGACAATGCTGACCATGTGGAGATGGTTGGCTCCCTTTCTGTGACCCTCCTCTCTTTTTCAGCACAGAGAGACCCCCATTCATCACACCTGGCATAGGCCCAGGAGGTTCCAAAACACAGTTCATCCATAAATTCCAAAGCTTTAAGAATCAGGTGGTGACAATGGTCTTGGTGGTGACACAGGCCTTTACTGTAGATCATGGACCACACTGAGCTCTTTTTTGACATCATCTCAGAATCCTCCCAGGCTCCTAGAGGTCAGGAGACAAAGCCCCAGGTCAATGGCTGTTAAGGGGTGGATTTGGGATGCAAAAGCAGACCTGGCTGAATCCAGAGCCCATGGTCTTATCTGCCACTGTCCACTGACACCTAGGACAACTGACCAGGCCAGGGAGAGAGGCAGAGGCCAGGAGGTGGCCCAAGACACAGGAGTGTTGGAACATCTTGCTGCGAGGCCCCAGAGTGTTGAGGGGATGGTGGGTGCCCTCCTGGTCCTTGGTCCTTGACTTGCACAAGTGCCATCTCCACTCCCACCTGTTGGCCTCCTTGGCAACACCTGTGGCACCAGAGATGGAACGCAGACAAGAGTGGGGGGCCTGGCTTGGGAGGTCCTGATGAACAGGACCTGGAATAACACATCCTGCATTCTCGGCTGCACAGTTAGCTTGTTAAGCTTCTGTTATTTCTGTTGCTTGAATCATGTCAAATTATTTTAGGTCATAGATGCTCAGTAGAGTGAATTAGGAGGAAAAGAGTACTGCAAAAAAGAAAAGTAAACTTATCCATAATCCCATTGCCTGGGTATAACCACTGTTCACATCTGAATGTACCCTTCTGGTCTTTTAAATGAGATTATATATATAATTAATTTCTAGTAGCAAAAAAAAAAAAAATGCTGAGTAAAAAGGCTGGGAACATTTTTAAGACTCTTGATCAATATTGCCAAATTGCTCTCTAGGAAGGTATTACCAAGTTCTGCTATCTTTGTTAGTTGCCTAATGAGATTAGTTGGAATTTTATATATGTAACAGGGAATTTTTAGCTGGCTGAGCTAAACTCTAGAGTGCTACACCCTCCCCTAAACAAACGGATCAGTATCCATTTGCATCCGTGGATAGGCAAGGAAGCTTTTAATTTCATAATTAGGAGAGTAGACAGGGGTATCTAACTGTGGGTACTGTAGGGGCAGTGGGGAGACCAGGAGGAGAATGGAAGGGACTATGTGATATCACTTCCCCAGCTGTCCCCCAGGTTTGAGCCCTACAAAGGAGGAAAGCTAGCAGAATGGTTCACCAGACGTGTTGGGAGATGCTAGAAGACAACAGATGTGCTTCAGCTCTAGGGACTCTCGGCTAGAGGCCATTCTTTCTATCTCTGCAGAAAGCCTGGCACCCCTCTGGTGCCCTGAGGGTTGGAATCTTGGGGAGCCCCTGGAGAGAACACCCCGACACGGACAGTGGCCTTCTCCAGGCACACAGTGGCAGTAGGAAGACTTTTTGCAGGCTTGGACAGGCAGAAGGCAGAGCAGGGCAGGAAGATTGCATTATTGTGAGCAACTGGGATTGGGGTGGGGTGGGGTGGGGGGCTTTGATGGAATGTCACAAGTACTGGAGGGTGCTGGGGGAGGAGGCTCATATGATATCTCAGGTGGCAGCTCCTGAGACAACTGAATTAGATATTCATAATTTTTCTCCATGAGCTTAAGCATTTGATTGGTTTATCATGACTGGAATCCACTCATCTGTTAAGGAAGAAGGCTGTGGCCCACGTTTGTCACTTCCTAACTTCTTTAATCTTGGTTGGGGGTGGAAAGGGAGACAGCAAAAGCCTCAACTTCCAGACCCCAAACTCTCACCCAGAGATCATAATCCCAGATCTCAAACAAAATTTCTATCACAGTCATCTATTTCTAACAACTAAAACCAAGGGCTGGCTGAGAGCTTCATAATTTATCAGCTACAAGAACACTGTAAGCATCAGAGTAAATTACATAGTCAGAGGGAGTACAAGTGTAGCAAAATTAAGAATAGTGCTTTAATTTACACTTCCCTAAAAATATAATTGTTTATTTAAGAAAGCTTTTCGCCTTGTTAACAGAAATTAGCAGATGAAAATGTATTTCCACTTCACAAATGTATCGGAAGTTCACAAATCTCGCATTTGTCTCACAAATAGAGACAAAGTCTAATCGATATTTTGATTTATGAAGGTCGGAAATCAAGGCATAAGGCTTTTCCTTAAGGTTCAAGGCTTAAAGAGATATATTTTAGAAGAGAATCTAAATAACCACCTTTCATACATCATCTGTCTGTTTTTTTCTTCTGTACACATCAGCCAGCATTCACCCTTTGTTCTTCACCTGGTTATCTGGTAACCTAATAATAAAATAATAATAATAATAACAACAACAACAACAAATAGCTACTGATTATCAAATTCTTATTACTTGAATGCTTTAGCTCGTTTCATCCTTACTACACCTCTGTGTAAGAATAATATTATTAAACTCATTTCACACACGAGACCACTGAGACTCAAAGAAGCCAAAGTCATTTTTCCGAATTCAGATATTTGATAACTTACTCTTACCCTGCTCACCACACATTTGCAACCACAAGATTAAAACTAACTGCTATTTACTGAGTGCATACTCTCTTCCAGGTACTTTATATAGACTGTCTAGAACCAGCAACCTTCCCCAACATACCATCCCCTTTACAGGTGAGGAAACCAAAGTTAGTAAGTAGAAAAGCCAGACCCAAGCCTGGGTCTCAGACCCCAAAGCCCAATTTCTGCCATTTCAAGTTGTTCTCCTCACTGCCTGCCTGGTAAAATCAGCCGGGGATTTTTAAAAATTCTGATGTCCAGGGTTCACTTTAGATATTCTGGTTCACTTGGGACCCAGCTTTCCACATTATTTTTATAACTCCTTGGAAGAGTCTAGCATTTTAATGTGCAGCCAGGTCTGATAACCACTGCATTGCCTCTTTCATGAATTAAAAGTACTTACCTAGTGAGTACCAGGCCCCATGACTCAGTTTACTACAGTCAACAAATGCACTTCCAGGCCGGTGAGAGGGGCTGAGAAGTGAACAGAAATGACTACACTGGTGAGAAGCCGGCCGATCAGGGGCATCTTGGGATGCCAAGAGGGCTTAAAGGAGGGATGTCAGGGTCAGACTGGCTTGGGGAAGGAGATGGGACCTGTCAGGAAAGGATTTCACAGAGAAGTGGACACTTGAGATCAGCCAGGAGAAGAAAAGGGGAACAAAAATAAGCCTGCCCCACTGTATAGCCTTCTACTTCTCTTCACTGCTCCAAGGGCTGTAAAAATGCAGTCAACCAGAGACCCCGTGGGCCCCTGCCTCTGCCTGTCCACTCATCCCTGCTCGGGGTGGGGAGGAAGGTACCCTGGCACATCAGTCTGGAGGAGCTGCAGCAGCAGACGGATTGCATCATAGATGAACTCAATTAGGCAGGACCCCTAGATCTAGTTCAATTTCCACTTCAGCTCTAAAAAGCAAAGCAGGGTGCTGATCAGAAACAGAATCATGGGAGATTTTTCATTCTACTTTGGAAACCCGCCCATAGAGCCTAAGAGAGCCCACACCATCCATCTCTGGTGCTGTGGGTGACAGGCCACCTTCACATCCCTACCCTGTGGGGATAATCCGAACTTCTGGGCAGCCCAATTGGGATCACGGGAAGTTCCCTTTTACCCAGACCAGTTCTTATTGTCAGAAAGAATGGGGTGTGCTCTGAACGGCTTTTGAAGGACCAAATCAATCACCTACATTTCAATTCCCTTTTCTCATCAGATGCCAGCAGTGAAATTGCCGAGCTCATCAGAATTCTGTGGCAATGGATAATGAGGCTACAGGAATTGAGAACAGGTCACCTCATGGGGCGGGAAGGTTACCGCGTGGTGTCGTTAACCCAGGCCCACAGTTCCCCCCATCACCCCCTCACTGTGATGGGGCCAGGTTTTCAGTATCAGAAATGCATTCCTGTGGAGAAAGCCCCTTGGGGTGCAGGCAGAGCATAGAACCTGCAGTTGAAACTGGGCCCCTTCACTTCTCTAGATTGCTGAGCGCCTTCCAGAAGCTGTGCTGTGGTAGGCACGGGGGAAAAGATGACGTTTAAGAATGCCCAGCCCCCGCCCCCAGGAAACTCACATGCCAGCTACTTTCATAGAAATGAGCACCAGGCCCCAAGGGATGGAGAGTCTGGGGTGGTCCAGGAGGGCAGCGGGAGGCCGCAGGGACAGGACCCCTGAGCTGGTTTTGAAGCATGAATAGGAGTTTCTTGGGATTAAAAATAAAGAAGAGAAGAAAGGTGGAGATGAGGGGTAGGAAGAGGGCATGGCAGAAAGCACATGCCAGGAGCAGTGGGTTTAAAGAACTGGGGGCATTTGGGGAGAACAGAAGGGAAGGGGGAGTGAGGGAGAGAAGGTGAGGAAGGGGCTGGCAGCACGAGGATGGTGAGGACTGGAGCCCACGAGACCAGGGAAGCGGCAGCCTCGCTAGTGAGAAGCCAGTGAGACTCACCGAGCTGAGTGACCAGATAGGAGAAAGAAAAGAGGTGAGATCAAGCATAATAGCTGGCAGTGCGTGATGCCCATTCTGTGCCAGGCTTAGCGCCTGACTTGCATTATTGTACTTAGTCTTTGCAACAATTCCTTGTAGGGGGAGCTTTATTGCCCCCATTTTGCAGACAAGGAAACTGAGGAACCTAGGAGCTAAGACCACAGAGTCCGAGCCCCGTCCTAGAGTGGCTCCTGTAGGCTGGTCTGAACTGCTGTGTGGATGGTGGCCGGTCACAGTGGAGGAGGAGACTAGAGGAGAAGAGCTGAGCTTCAGACACCAGTGGAATATCTAGGGCAGTGCTTCCCGCTAGAATGTTCTGCGACGCCAGGAATGTCCTATAATTCTGCTCCGTCCAGTACAATAGCCCCAGCCAAATATGGCTATCACGCATTTGAAAGACAGCTAGCGGGACTGAGGAACTGAATTTTTTATTTCATTTCATTTTAATTAATTTAATTTTAATTTAAGTAGCTACATGTGACCAGTGGCTAGCATACTGGCCAGCTCAATTTAGGGTTTATATCCAGCAAGTATTTTACTTTATACATCTGGAGCTCAGGACGGTGCCAGGGCTAGAAATTTATTAACAGTTGTTTCCATTTATCTGGACCAGATCCTGCCTCACTTAGGTATCATCCATCCTTCCATTTGGTTAAGGAAACTAAGGCTCGGAGAGGTGAAAAGCCCTAAGATCGCACATTAAAAGTGGAAGAGCCAGGGATCTCCAATGTTAAGCCTGAGCCTTAGCTCCCACTCACCCCAACCCACCAGCCCACCTCCAAGTCCTCCATCGGGCATAAGGACAAGAACACAGGTCTTTGAACTTGGAAACTGCAGATTACAGGAGAAAATCCAAGAATGCACGAAATCACACAGGGAGAGCACAGAATGAAAGCAAGAGGTGCTGAGGATGGGATCCTAGGTGATACCAATACTTAGGAGATATGGAGAAGAGAAGAGGGGAGCCAGGAGGTAGCACCCAGAAAATCACAGGACAATCATCCATTCATGCATTTTTACCGAGCATCAAATAAGTGCTACCCCTGAGGGCACAGGTGGAAAAGAAGTGACCTGTTCCTCAGTGAATCCATATTCCAAGGGCTACACTGTGAGGAAGAAAGTGAAAACCCTTGTCAGCAAGTGGGGTCATCCAGGGCTACAGCAGATGCGGAAACTCAAGCAATTGGTTCTAGCTGATCTGACCAGGGGAGGCTTCCTGGAGGAGGAGGACAGTGATTCTTAGAAGCTCATGTCCAGTGCATGGGAATGCATTAGGAATTCCATTGGAATGGAGTGGCATTATTCCCTGGGAATAACTTCAGTGGATTCCATACAGAACAAAAAATAAAAAAATAAAAAATAAACCAATTACAAAAAAAACCCAGTGTTGTATATGTAAAATTTCCGAGGTAGCCTCAGAAATTCAAATGCTCAGAAATTCAAATGCCGAGAAATGATATGAAAAAATGCCAGAAAGTGGTTTTCATTAAGTCATTATTTTTATTGAATCATAGAATATCCAGCAGCTCTGCTTTTATTTCTAAAAAAGAAAAACTCGAGAGACACAGAAACACGTCAAGTGAAGTTTGTTTGTTAGCGCCATTAAAATATTACCTGCCAGAAGAAAGTATGTCCTATAATTATTATCCATGCTCAGTGCATATTAAGTACCATGTGACCAAAGGTTTATTTTCTTTTCAACTTCTCTGCTGCTATTTTAACCATTTCAGAGAAATAAGCGCTCACAAGTCAAATTAGAGTTTAAATAAATGAGACTCGGGTTCAAAGAGAAATAGTATCACCGCCACCGATTTCATTGTTTCAGATACAAGATTTTATTTTGAGAAGAAAGTTTAATTAACCAGAGGTGGATCACTAAATTCTTTGACTTAAAAATCCTACTTTCTGCAAGATTTCACCTGTGAAATCCACAGCCTTTAATTATTGCCTCACATCTTAAAAGGGAAGACTCTTTCTTCTGAATGGCTAATAACATTATTATAAGAGGTAATTACAGATCAGGTGTCTGGAGTCAATAATGCAGGGATTTAAACATTCTTATTTTTGAACTTTGAAAGTAATTTGTTAGGGAAAGACTTTCTGCCACCCCACCCCCACCCCTATCCCCAAACAGTCGATGTTGGATTTGTTGGGTTTTGTTCTTTTTTTTTTTTTTCAGGATGGGGGAGAAACATTTAGAAATCCATCCTTTACTGGATGAATTTCTTCACTTCCCAGAAAGCAAGAAAACAATTGTTTCCTGTAATTGGACAGTTTGATTGGAGGCAGGTGGTGCTAAGCCGAGGAAACTGGAACCACAAAGCCAATTTTGGCTTCAAGCACACTTCCTTTAGTTCTAAGCTCCAGCAGTACAACATGTAAATTGGCTCCACAAAAGACGACTATAAATTTAGTTCCCATTTCTCTAACAAGTATCTTATCAGTGATGAAGAGTTTTAGCAAATGAGGACAATGTACAGATTTGACATGATGATAAAGCTGTCCCGAGATACCCCAGCATTAATTTCTTGAACGTGTTCTCGCCGCCACAAACCAGAAATTTATGAGCAATTCTGGAAGCGACCGCGTGCCGTTGTTTTAAAATATGACGATATTTTCTTTTCCCAGGTTAATTGGTCTTTGCGTTCCTCGTGTTGCATTATCTTGAGTTTATATGTGCTTTCAGTATTTTTGAGTAACCGTCCAAATCATATCAACATAGCACTGCAGATTACATCAGTCCTGGGAAGGGCCCACGATCAGAGGCATGGGGGATTTCTGGGGGAGCTATTTATCATTTTCCTAATGCTTTCTCTCCAAAGGTTTCTGAGCCCTTTCGTTATTCCTCTTCCCAAGGGCTGGCTCCTTCATCTTTCCCCCTGTACAGCAGCTGACAAGCAATATCCCTCTTTTACAGATGGAGAAGCTGAGGCCCAGAGAGGTTAATGTCTTCCGCCAAGGTCACACAGTAAGTCAAGAGCAGACAGGAAGCAACAGACCAAGATGCCAGCTTTCCAGTTCATCACCTCAACTATGTAGTTCTCTATTAATTCCCTCCCTACTGAAAATCCATAATTTAAGACAGTCTTTTTTTAAGAAATCTGGGAACCAGGAAAGGCAGGAGGGAGTATATCTGGTAATTCTATCAAATTATTGTTCTTCTTCTACTCTACATATTAAATCAGTTACTTCAAAGGTACAGCATATTTTATTACTAATTTCTGGCCATGCTTATTTAAAAAAAAAAAATGCTAATCTAATGCCTAGGTGAGTTCTGAGCTTCTTATTTATTTTCAGAACTTGCAAATAACCTTTTCTAATCCCAAATAGATTGAAGGCTAAAATAATGATCTTGTTCTCCGATAATTTCACTTGCAAATCTGCATATCTGTATAGAAGTATTTTTCAAAAACAGACTGCACTGTTGGCTTACAGCCCCAGAATTGTGACACCCTGTTTTCCAAGGTGATTACATCAAAGGAAATGCCACTAGATTTTCCTTTCCAAGTCAATGGATACCTGCGGTTGAAAATCTTGACTTTGTTATTGAAGTCTCAGCAGCTCAAAACTGAAGGCTAGAGGGAAAACAACAGATCCAGAGTTACTAGGACCCTTTTTCTTTCAACCTCAGGCTTAAGATATTCTCTAATGACCCACTAGTAGGGGCAGAGATGATCTCTCTCTCAATCTGTTCAAGAAAGAATCCTCCTTTTAGGTGTTATAATTATCCCAGTTTCCCCCCAGAAAAACCATTTAACATAGTAACTACCCCCATGGTTGCAGGGAGCAGGCAGGGAGAAAGAGAAGGCATGAACACAAACGCTGTGAACATTTTTCTAAAAAGTACTGCAAGCCGATTAAACCTGTGAGAAGGCAGACTGAGTTTGCACAAGGAGTGCTTGGCTGATAGGTAACTCAGAAATCTTGGCAACATCACAGGACCAATATTTTTACAGACGTGGCACCATCTTAAACAATATCTCCAGTGTGCAGGGCACAAGCAGCCCTTCTATCAGTATCCAGCAAGCGTGATTTTTCTCCACCTTCTCTGAGCCAACAGACTAACGAAGGAGCCGTGAGTGGGGACGGGGAGAGAGAAGGGTAAGTAGAACACACAGGAAAATGAGAAAACTACAAAAACTTGCTCTTTCAATAGGCACAGCTACTTCCTGCAACTGAGCTCAAATCTGATGAAGAGCTGACTCCAGCCTGACTCTGTTTTTCCTAATGTGTGTAGAAATGGATAGGCAGACCACAGAAAGTCAAAACCACATTGCATCTCTCCTCGACAGGCCCCAAGACAAGCAAGAACATCCTTTAGAGTCACTACTCCAGCGTGTCCACTTTGGTTGACAGATGCAGAGTCAACTTCATCACAGCATCTCCTCTTTCCCCTCCTCCCTGGCCTCTGTACAGTCTCCTAAAAATTCCCACCATTTCTTCTTTAGGGACCTTAACACTTGGTGCCTAAAAAAGTCCTTCTTTGTGTAGTATCATTTCTTCCCAAAAAGCTGTATCTTTTCCCATGCAGATAAGTATATTCGAGCTTTCGATAATCCAATCCACAATTGTATCAGAACTGGGTGGCCCAGCCGGGGTAAGGTGGAAAAGTCAGCAGTGCTAACGGGCCAGCCTCGGAGGTGGGCGAGAGCTGAGAAGTGTCCCATGCCCCCAGCTCAGAGCCCTGGGCCAAGGCTGATAGCAGGAGGGGGGACCTTCAGTGGATTCCACCAAAACCTGCCTGTAGCTCTTCTTTGCCCATAGAATGAATTCTATGGTCTCTCTCTTCCAGACCTTCCCTGGGTTGGCACCTTTCTAGATTCATCTCCTGATGCTCTCCGTATGCACCAAGGCAGGTGCTGTTCCCCACCGCCCCAGATCTGTCTCTGTGCTTGGCTTATGCTGTTCTGCCCACCAAGAGCCCCTTTTCCCAGTCTCCCCACACCGTCAAAACGCATCCATTCTCAGAGTCCAGTGTAAACACCTTCTCCTCCAAAGAGTTTTCTCTTACGGCCCCAACTGCAAAGAAATGGAGCTCCTCTATCCTTTACCTTTATCTCTCTTTAGAGACTTAGTACTTTCTGTTTTCTATTATAATAGTAAATAATTTTATTTCTCTTCATCCTGTGTGAGCTTTTTAGAATTTTAACTTTCCCTTGTACTATCTATCAAGTAATGGGGACTCCATAAATACTGAATAAAAGTTGTTGAGTCTGACACACCCTTATCCTGATACGTATGCTGATGTTAAAACTGTCTGTCCCTTAAATGAAAGAAGAGGGATGAAGGATGTTCTGGAGTGGGGAGAGGTGGGAAGTAAGAGAGCACTTGAAGAATCGAGGACCATCCCACTTTCCTGACATCTGCACTTACTATTTAGAACCTTTGGCTAAAACGGCCACTGGCCAGAGGTGGACAACTGACTTCTTCATTAATTGAGTCTGGGGTTGATAATCTTGAGAATGGAACACGCATTGACCTTGTGAATTCTCTAAGATGCTTCGAGAATTTCTGCAGGTGTCCATCACTCAGCATCTACCCACAACCCTCTGAAAGGAAACATTGGCCAATGGAGAGGGTGATTCTACCCTCACTCCAGACGCCATCGTCTGAGTAACTGGCATCTGAGCTCCCCCACTAGCAGGCAAGACCAGAGGCTGACCCACAAAGGGCCTGGCCTGTTGTATACCACATGGCCATTTCTACCTCAATCCGCCCATCACCTGAGGAAGAGCTACATCATGTAGTAGAAGGAGGAAGGACTTTGAAATCAGTTGGCATGGTCTCAGTCCCTGAGCTCCTCACTGGCCAGATGATGTTGAGCAATTCATTTCATCATTTTGAGTCAATGTCCTTGGCATGGTGTGTAATTTAAAACAGATAATGTATGTAGAGCACCTAGCACACTGTTTGCTGCATGGTTGATGCTCAGCGAATGGTAACTACTGTAAGGTTTATGACATCCCTTCCAACGAAGAGACCTGGATACATCACAGTCAATTCAAAGTGCCTTCGAAACTGGCACACCCAATCAACCAAACATGCCTTCTTGGGCTCCTGAAAAGTATCAATGAAGTAGGGAACCCACAACAGATGCTGGCTGCCCCCTTCCCACTATCCCCACCAACAGTTCTCTCTCAGACCCACAATCCTGAAAAACATCAGTATCGCCTTGGATTCCCTCTTTCTTGTCTTCATAGCCAAGGGTCTTCCTCTGGAATGTCTGTCTATCCATCCATTTCTTCTTTCCCCATTGCCATAGTAACTTCCTTACAACTCAGCTCAATCCTCTGCTTAAAACCCCTCTCCAGCATGCCAGTCAATTCAATTCCACAAACTTTTACTGAGCCCCTCCCTATCTAGATGTCCAGATGCCACTGGAAAAACATCCAGTTTCCAATAGGGGGGGAGAATCTGGCAGACGCGGAGCTGACATCTGTCTCCTGCCTCTTCTCAAACCCCCGAGCCCACTGTAGCAGGGAGAGGTCCACTTGTCCCTTAAGCTCACCTTGCCCTTTTTGGACTCTGATCTTTTCTCCCGTCAGATTCTCCACCTAGACTGATGGCCTTTGACCTTTTATGTGTCCAAATCCTATCAAAAATCCAAGGCCATTAAGTTCATCCAGGAAGAGTTTCCCAACAAACCTAACCCACAGAAATCATGTCTGCTTCAGAATTCTTACTCAAGGAGGCACAAATCATGTACTGTCTTCTCTTGTTACAAACCTCTCAATGTAAATATATCTTTCCTCTTCCACCAGAAGGCAGGGGTCTTGGTGGTGGGGCAGGGGTGGGCTCTCGTCCTTCGGTGTCATCTGTAATGGGAAGAAAAGGGTCAGGGTCCACCAGTACGTGTCCCTCCCCCTGACCGGGGACCCCATCCAAGAACACAGCCCCACAGGAAGCAGCCCTGCTCCAACCATTGCACTCCCCATCGCTCTGTTTGGTTTGGATGGATTTCTAGTATGTTCTCCACACAATGAACACCCTTATCAGACAGGAGGCAGATGGGCAAGGGGGCTGCTTCTTCCCAGTTTGGAAGCCTGCACAATCCACCAGACCCTTGGCACCATCATATTTGGAAATTCCCAATGTCAGAATTTCCTCCTTCTGCATTATCCCATCAAGGGGTCATCAACTTTCTATTCGATTTCTTCTGTGATGGGTGTTCTTCTCCCATCAGTCCTTTCTGAAGCAGATCAGTCCTTTCTGAAGCAGTTCTAATTGTTGGGGAGGAATTGAGGAAGTAGTATTTATTGAGCTCTTATTATATACCAACTCTTCTGAGTGCCTTCAAGAGTATTTCCTCTTCAGTCCATACAAATGCCTTGTGAATTGTGTTATATAATCATCTCCATTATAGATAAGGAAACTGAGACTCAGAAGAAGTAGGACGTCCCAAGTCTCACAGCTAATAGGTGACACAGTCAGAATTGGAGCTGATTCCAAGTCCACTGCTCTTTTCGTTACTCTTCGTTTATTATTCGTATTATTACTAACAAGATCCCTTATTTCTATTGCACTAAATTTCACAGAGGTGTATTTTCCACTCCCTAACTTCTGTTTAAATCTTTGCCCACAAAAAGCCATTTAACCCTTTTCACATGATCGTCCTTCAGCCTGTGCCTCTGACCCATCTCTGTGTTTCCAGGCCCTGGCCCAGGACTAAGTAGTTGCCTGCTTAATATGTGAGATGAATAATGAGGACACTGCCCACCTTCAGCCTCAGCAACCCCAGCTCCTCAAAGCATAACTTCTTAAGAGTCAGGCTCATCATCAATCTTTCCAAAGGACAAATTACATACATTTTATCCATGCCTTTAAGATGGGTCTCAGAAGGGAGGAGCTGCTAATTCGATGTAATTTGAGCTCCCTGACCCCAAAGGATGGTACCAACAGGCCCTGCTGCCCAGACCCCTCCTGCTTAGCTAGTCCCTAAAATGGAAGACCAACATCTTCCATTAGGAAAAAGGTTAGAGCACAAAGTCCTTGGGAGAAAAACCCCCGAGACTGAGAATGCCACTAGGACATAAGCGCTTGAGCTCAGTGCTTCCAGTGAGCAGAAGGTGCTGGAGAGAGGACTCCCCGGGGGGCCTGGAGAGTGGGCAGCCCAGCAGTGGGAAAGGGCCTCCAGGGGAGAAACACCATCCCTGAGAGTACCACTGCTGGCAGTTACCGTGGGTGCTCTGGGCTTGTCCTCTGGAATCTTCCCCCCACTCCCACCCTGACCAGAAGCATTCTTTCTGCACGACTCCAGCACAGCTCATGGCATGTGCACATCAGCACAATTGCAAACCAGACCAAGCTCATCCAATACACACAGTTGTTCCTTAAAGCATATATATATTGAGCACCCAGTTTTTGCCCAGCACTATGTGAGCACAGCAAGGCAAGCCCACATAATATAGTAGCATGAGCTCACACAGGCTTTGCGGTCAGACCTGCTTCTTAGCCAAACGTGGGTCTGCTGTGTGGCTGAGCACCCTCTGTAGCCTCACTTACAAAACAGAGGAAAAAGGGTACCCAGTTCACAGAGTCAGGGCAAAAGTAAAACAAGGAGGCTGCAAATCTCCCAGAACATAGATGTTCAAACATTAGTTCCTGTCTTCCTGACCTTACATGCGTTAGATGCCAGACAACTATTGACTGTTCCTGAAAAGCTCCTATAACCAGTAAATAGTCCTGATACAGCATTCATTCATTCCCTCACAGGTATTACGAATCTAGAGGCAAATCTACTGCATCCTTGATAAAGTTATAGAAACATTTTATTTACCTTTTTAATTTCTCTTTATCATTTTGACCCCATTTCAATTTTCTTCATTTCCACCTTTAACTTTCTAGTTTTCATAAATTCATAATTATGTATAATTTAATCCCCACTGATTAGAGTCCCACGTGCAGAGCTCCTGGGGATCCCCAGTCACCTCGCCAAAAAACTGGCCTGTCCTTTTCCTCAGTGAGGTGGTATGGCCCATATTTTGACAAATCATGCACTACCATGGCTTCTGCTTCCAGGTGGAAGCATCTAGAGAAGTAGCTAAAGTGCATGTCCTAGAATCTGATTGCCCGGAAGCAGATTCCAGCTCCACCTTGTACGAGCAAGTCGCTTAACTTCTCTAAACTTCACCTCATCTATAAAGTATGAGTGAGTGTCATTAAATCACGGGGCTCTTGTGAGAACTAAATCACATCACGTGAGCCCAGTGCTCGGCCCACAGTAAGCATTCAATTTGTCCTAGCGATTGATCTTCTTTCTTTCTTTACCACTTGTGCAATCTACAGTACATGCACATGTTTATAGGATGTCAAGTATAGGTCAAAAAGTACAAGGGAAAAAAAAAAACAAAAGAAAAAGCTGGCTGCCTCCCCACGCTCCATAGCACAAAGACCCAGGGCTCAGCTGCCCTTTTTCTTTTTCCCGCTGGCGGAGTCCCGGGGGTCAGATCATGCACTGATTTGGAGAGTGTTTTTCCTATCACATGAGTCAGCTGAAATGGGAGAGAGAATTTATTTGAGCAGCCATGCCAACATCCTCCTGGAAATTGAAAGGAACTGAATGGTCTCAGCCAGTTCACCACAAAATCTCTGCAATCACCTTTGACTCTGCTGCCTGCAAGTGAAGTTCTCTTAAGCCTCTGGGCTTGTATCAGAGGCAGTTTGCCATAGAAATTGAACCAAAAGATATATGTATATATATACATTGATATATATATTTTTTTTTCAAAAACTTATTATAAGGAATTGGCTCCTGCATCATGGAGGCTGGCAAATCTGAATTCCGTACAGCAGGCCAGAGGCTGGAAATTTCCGGTAAGAGTGAAGTTGAAGTCTTGAGTCTGAATTCCTTAAGCTGGAAACTGAGGAAGGAGTGGAAGGTGTAGTTTTGGAGCAGAATTCCTTCTGATCATCCCTGGGACCCTCCGTTCTCACTCTTAAACCTTCCAACTGATTGGGAGAGGCTCACTCACTTAAAGGAGGATGATCTCCTGTACTAAAAGTCAACCAATGTGCAGGCAAATCCCACCTACAAAATACACCATGCAACAACTAAGCCAGCATTTGACAAAACTACTAGACACTGTCACCTAGCCAAGATGACATACAAAATTAACCCATCACAGGGCTCCTGGCTGTCCTCAGCCTTCCTAGAGGACTGACACAGTGACCAGCTCTTATCTCACCTCCCCATGACACCCACCCCAGGCTGTCACACCCTCTGCCTGCTCTCCCCAGAGCCCATCTGTCCTGCCATATGGCAACCCCAGAAAGCCAGATCTGGCCTCCTGGCTCGGTCAGTCCATTGTGGAAAGGCCTGTGCAACTGAATGGGTTTCTACGTTGTTTTCTTTTGCATGGCACATCCCTTAGGGGTAACCCCGATATGACCCCACTTGGCCTTTGGGAGGAGTTGGGGCCATCTCTTTGCTGTCAAAGCCTTATCCAATTGTGTTACCATTAGCACTTTAGTCTCCGAGACTTCTTCTAGACTGGGAACACTGAGAGCAGAGACTCCTCTTCTAATCCACAACAAACAGACGTCAGACGCATGAGCAAAAGAACAAGCAGGGGGAGGAAAAGGAGGACAGGGAAAAGGGAAATAGAGTTTCCTAGAAGGTATTTTATCTTTCCTTCCTATGACCCTCTGCTGGTTTCATCCCTCACTCTAAATAATAGGGAATAAATAATTCCTCACCCACCATGGGCTTCAATTGTGCTGTTTCTTCCTTTCCCTCTGCAACTTTGGGAATAAATTTGTCTAGGGTAGTTATGACTTTAATATATCTAGCTGGAAAAAAATTACAATGCTCTCTTGCAAGTGTTTCTTGACAATCCTTTGACAAACTATGCATTTGGAGCCACGAGTAACAAAACAGTGAGGATGTGTTTACTGAACGCTGAGTGAACAAATCTTGAATTGAGTCCCTGGAACTGGGACACATAAGAAGCTGCAAGTTCACATTTTAGCTGGGTTGAGGGGATGGGTAGCACCGGTGTGGCCTGAGTGTCGCAGGACCAAACTCCTGAGCCTCAGGGCTACAGGCTTGACCTACAGCAAGTCCCTTTGCCAGAGAACCTACATTTGCACACGCCTTGCTCATTTGAGTCTCACCACAATCTATCAGCGATTACTATCACTTCCATTTGACAAATGAGGAAACTGAGGCCCAGAGAGGTCAAGCAACTCACCCAAGGTCAAGTGCAGGAAGATGACAGAGCCAGGACTCGGTCTCAGGCTTTTGAATTCCAAACCCCATGTTTTTCCCCCTTCACCCAGCTGCATCCCCAGAGAGAATCTTGTAGGGGTCTGTGCAACCCCAAACACCCAGCCCAAGCCAGGCTCCCCGGGGGACAGTGAGTCTTGTCCCATTTCCCTTATCCTCAGAGGAGAGAGGGTCATCTTTCCCAAATAGAGCAGGAGCATATTGGATATTTTTGTTTTATTTTTTAAGTGGTATTCTGAGGTTCTGCAATGAAAGACTTGATGTGAACGCAAAGTTGTTGGCTTATTTTGCTCTTCGTGGTCCACACCAGAGCCTCTTCCCTTGCCCTGCACATGCAGACACATCTGAGCAAGAATGAAAGCAGTCTCCCCAGGCACCCAAGACCCCGGGCCTCCCAGGCCCAGGTGCTGGAGAAAATGCTGACCTCTGGCCTGGCCTGGCTTCCCAGCCCTCCTTCCCGGGGTGCAGATGTGGGCCCCCCGGGACAAAGAGGAACCCTGCTGGACACCTAAACTGAAGCAGCTTGGGCAATCATATCTAAAAATACATCATATTTTTTCTATTTATAAACATTATATATATATTTATCATAGAGATTTTTAATGTATAAGAGGACTCAAAAAAGAAAATTAGAAAATCACTCATGCCTGTCACCCAAAGATATCCCATGTGAATATTTTGCTTTATTTTTTTCCAAATATATATATGAATGTATGTGGGTATTTGTATATAATTTTATAATTATATATAATTATGGATATATAACTACATATAATTTTATATACATAACTATATATAATTTTATATACTTACTGTCACATGAAATTTAAAATTTCTATCTTTTTTCATAGGATTAAAATTATTTAAAGCCTTCATTTTAACTCATACAATACACAGATGCCTCTGATTTACTTTAGCAATTCCCTATTACTGGGTGTGTGTTGTTTTCAGTTTTTTCATGATTAAAATAATAGTGACATCAAGTTACTTGAACATACATCTTAGATGTATTTTAATTATTTGCTCAGGATAGATTCCTAGAAGGGTCATTTCTGGGAGGAGCAGGGGACGGCAAATTGACTTTTGCAAGGACATTTTATATTTAAGCTAGGAAAAAAAATAAATATAAGAATAACTTTTAAGTCTCACTCAAGACATCAGAGAAAATCCCAACTTTCATTACTGCTAGGGTAATGCTTCTGCTGAGCAAACATAAATCACTCCTTCCCGGACCGCAACTAAAGAAAACAAGATCCTGTTCGCAGCTGAGAGAGGCAGAACTTAGGAGCTGACATCAAGACTTGAGTCCCACCTGGTTTTGCCAAAATTTTCCAGTGTTACACTGGGCGAGTGGATGCTTTTCTCCAGCTTTGTGGTCCTTCCACTTGCCAAACAGGGAGTGCCACAGGACTTTGGTTTCCTTCCTTCTCTGGGGTTCCATGATTTGAATTCACATCAGAAACAATCCCAAACCATTCATTCTTCTAGAGGGTGTGGGAGTTGGCACGGTGCTTTGATAAATGGTTTATAGCCATAGGTAGCCAAAGGATTTGAAAGAAACGTGTTCATATACTTTGACCTGGTAATTGCCTTCTGGGAGTCTCTCCAAAGGAAATACCCCAAATAAGGAAAAAAAAAAAGCTTTATGCACAAAGATGTTTATTGTCTTATTATTTATTTAGACTATCCTATACTCCAAAGACCTGGAAAACACCTAAACATCCAACAGCAGGGAAATGGTGATGTACATCAAACTATGGTTGAGGGTGCATTTATTGAAAAGATACCATTTAGAGAAAGACTGTAAAATTGTGGGGAAATTCTTGCAATCTAAGTTTAAATGAGAACAGTAAACCACAAACTTGGATCTATAATTACTGTTCTACAAATTTATTTACAATCGTCTGTAGAGCATCAACTCTGTGCCAAGCCCTGAGCAGGTGTTAGGGATAAAGTAGAAAATGAGAAAGATACAGACCTTGTCTATAGGAGCTTGATGACAACCACATAAGAAAAGTGATGTATAGTTAAAAACAGACCAAAACGAAATATACCAAAAAGTAATAGTCGTTGTCTTCTGGTTGTAAAATAAGAGGCGGTTTCTCTCCTTCTCTTATTTTTACTCATTTTGCATTTTAAAATTTTCTACTCTTTTTAAATACATATATATACACTTTACGTTTTTTTAAAGACATATGTTCCCTTTATCTCCCACCAATTCCATGCCAGTTGCTCTTGGGAGACACCCCTGGGTGCCAGGGAACTTATGTGCTTCCACTCAAGATCTCATTACATAGCCCAGATCCAACATGTCACAGGTATTCAGGGAACGTCCCTAAGGGAGAGAGCATGGTCGGATGGAAAGACCCAGCTTTGCAACAAGGCAGAGCTGAATTTGAATTCCGGCTCAGCCCCTCCCCTCTCTGTGGGACCTTGGAGACACCCAACTCCCAGCCCCTCTGCCCCTGCAGAGCGCTGTAGCCATAATAGATTTTCAGTGCACAGCAAGCTCTCTGTTAGCAAAGGTTATTCTGAATGTCACTGAACCCGACTTACGGTCAACAGCTGCCCCAGTTCTGTCATTCTGTTCTTGCTTCCATTTGACAAATGTAACTAAAACCATTTATCGGCCCACTCTTACGACTAATTCTAGTGTGTTTGGATGGGCAATGGGGGCAATGACCAAGGGTGTACGTTGTGTGGACATGGCCCGGGAGTGACCGTGGTTCCTCCAGAGATGGACCACTGGAACAAGATTCCCTGGAAAAGCCCTGCTGTAGCAAAGACAGGGGCTGAGGGCTCATCTAGGAGGGGCTCAGCAAGCACAGAGCCAGAACAACTACTGCACTTTCCTTTCTGCTTCCAGCACCTTCGATGGCATGCAACGATGCACATGCCCGCCCCTGATTCTTCTCTTTCTGTGTTCTCACCTGGCTGGCACTTAGAAAAAGCACATCTGTAATTGGCACCACAGTTCTCTGCAGAACATAAACAATGCCAGTGATGAGGGTAATTTTCAGACGAATGGAGATAACGCAAGTTGCAGTTTTTTTTCTCTCTGACCTTCACAGTCATTTTCACACAATGGTGTATGATAACGTTTAACTGTTTCTAATAACTCCTCCAGACGGCAAAGAAGGAACAAAAGCAGAATGAACCCAAACACACAGAAGCAATTTTGTTTGGAGAAGACTTTTAGGGTTTTTAATGTGTTGTTTTTTTTCTGCCTTAGACACTTCTGAATCTAAAAAGAATCTCTTTTTTTTTCCCCTTCCTCTTTCAAAAGGAGCATGATACAAGCCAGGAGATGAGGGGTCTGGAATCAGCTCTACCCTCGAGTGGTCATTTTTCCTCTGTTTTCCATCTTTAAATGACGCATCAGGGCTAGATGATCTGCAAGCTCTATGGATAGGAACCGGGGAATAGAACTCAATTCCTCCCTCCCGTTCACCAGCCTCTGACCATGGTAAAACCATGTCCAATATTTCTCTTTGCTCTTTCAACACCACTTAATAAGCAGCTACACTTTCCTTCCTGTCGTGTTCACCGCGTATCCTGTCAGAGATGTGGACTGCTTTGCATCCGATGGACAAATGCCAAATCCAAGACCTCAGACTCAAGAAAACTTGGAAGATCCAATCTCATCGTTCAACTCCTCAACAGTCTAGACCCACGGATAGTCCATAAATCCATTGTAACCAGTAGCAAGGAACCACATTATTATACAGCGGCATTTTCTATCTGTATCAAATGGAATTATCTCATCCAAACTCCTAATTTACAGATAAGACAGCCGAGGCCCAGAGGAATGGGCGATTTTTCCCAGATCTCAGAGCAAATTAGTGGTAGAGCCAGAGTTGTATGCTTGTGTTCTGTGGCCCCTATCTCTCCCACCATCCTTTAATCAGGCCATCAGATCTCAGCAGCCTGTAATCATATTCCATCCCAAATGAAGTTTCTACTTGCCCTTTAGTGGGAAAGCATTGGATTTGAAGACCAAATGTCCGGGGCCCAGATCCACCAGCTCTGTGGTCTCTGGCAAGTCATTTAAAGCTCCTGAAGCCTAGATTTGACCATCTGTGAAATGGGGAGGTTAATACTAAAACCATAGGACATGAAAAGCTGTGCCTGCACTGGTAAAACGTGAGTACCACAGGCGACAGGGATAGGAGGGATGGCAGAAATTAAACAGGGGGCACTGAAACCACCTGAGAACACATTTTATAAATGCTTTGCAAGTTTACTTTTACAAGAAAAATTCAAATTAAGTCACATGAGTCTTAGACATTAAACCAAGTCCTCTGCCTAGAGACTCCTCCAGATCAAACCCTGTTGGCCTTTTGGGGTTTCTCCGTGTTTGTGAAAGGAAAGAGACTACAATGCTTCTGAAGTATCCAAGACTACAGAAGCACCCCTGATTCAGACAGACGTGCCCCTGAAGAGCTCAGCGGGCCAGGTTTCTCTGTCGTCTGAAAAGTACGTTCCCAGGTGTGTCACCCAGTTGAGAAGGCCAGCCTAGGAGAGCAGCGTAGAATTCTAGAAGATGGAAAAGCCCTGAGGTTCCAGATCCAGCTCCACATTGATTCACTGTGTGGAAAAGACCTCGGGGTTCACAGCACGCACTTGTAAAATCAGAGAGGAGGAGGCGGACTTGGCTGTTCTCTAAGGCAGTGGTGAGATGGAGAGGATGTGAACTTCGTAGACAGTTGGACCCAACCCCTGCACCCTCCTCTTAACTGGGTGATTTGAGACAAGTCTGTAGCATCTCCCAGCTTAATTTCTTCTCTTGACAAATGAAGAGCAGGATATAATTGTGCACCACAGTGCAATTGTTAAACTCCTTACGTACGTTAGAATAAATGTAGAGTTATTGTGAGGTTTTACCAAATATTTAGGTAAATCTCTGGGAATAGGCCCTGGCACACAGTAAGCATTAAAAGTTCATATATTAATTTCCTCCATATGTTCTGTCAAACAGGCTACATGTGCAAAGCCTTTTTCACTCTAGCTTTTGCATATATTCTAATACTACCTTAACTGTGCAAAGTGCTTCGCAGTTAGAAAGTGCTTACCTGACACCCCACATTTTATAGGTGATCAATAAACATTCCTTGGATAACACTTTGTCTCGTTTAATATTCATATCTGGAGAGGTTAAGGGTTAAGTAACCTGCCTCAACTACCCCTAAGACCTCTGACGTCTCCATGGCAACCAGGGGAAAAAAAAAAAAAAAACCTTTTCCTCTTCCTCTGCGTAAAGTCCAGTGATCTGCACTGCATTGAAAACTACAATGGAACTTTCTGGCCAGGGAGTTGAATTTCCTTTTCACGCTGGCCTGCTCACTAATTGACGGACTAGTCTTTCCCAAGTTCTCCCTAAAGTTTCTTTCATTTGATTTCTAGCATTTTCCTAGCTGGCTCTCACTTCCTTTTAAGATACATGCTTCGAACTATTTAAAAAAAAAAAGAGAAGGAGGGAGGGAGGAAGGAAAGAAGGAAGAAAGTTGCATTTTTAAGACCTCCATCGTCATCTTGATGCACTATTTTCCTGTTTGTGTGATGAGATGGGAGGATAAACTGAGCATTTCCCTTGTGAGATTTGAAGGCTTTTTTGCAGACTTGCACTCATTCTGAGAAATCCAGCTGCCCCACATGTTCCCATCACCCCTTTCCAATTCTACTACTAAGGCACCAGCGGTAGGATCGGGGATACAGAAGGAACTGGGAGCTTTGCTGAAATTCTTCCCAGTTTGTAGTCCACTTTGAAAGCCAAGACGAACCTACCTTATTTCTCTGCCATCATTGGATTTTGCAGACTCTGCAGTAATTCCAGTTCCTTCTCAATTTGATGAGTCTTCTGATAAGTGAAGTCTGCCTCTGGCAGGTGCCATCCTTCACCTGCCACTGGGGATACCAGGTCCCCAGGTCCTCCCAGCCATGCCAGCCCCCACCCCCACCCCTCCCAGCCTACAATGATGGCCACTTCCAGCTCCTCCCAAGCCAGTAATTAGCAGCAACTTGTCATCGTCCGTGTCTGCTCAAAGGTTCAAGATTTTAGATTCAATGGCTAAATTCAGTAATAACACCACAACTTCACCAAAAAAGCATTATAGTGATTACTGAGTTATATTAGGAGCTTATTTAAGATAACATCTTATTTGCACAATGTAGTTCAAATAGATGGTTAGTACAGTCAGTGGAATTGTTAAACTCCTTAATGTACATTAGCATAATCACTCTGGAAGTGCGTGCTGCTTTTAAACATATGAACAGCTAAAACCGAAAGCATAAATATATGTCTCTTAAGGTAGTGGCACAGTAGAATAAGAGGGTTTAGGTTTATGTGTAAACAGGAATTTAGCTGTCTCTTTAGCACAGTGCAGTAGGTTGTAAAAATCTCTCCAAGAGAGCTCTTTTAAGGGAGCCAAATCTGCTATCCCAAACTGCTGCATTTTATTAATAATAATGGTCTCTGCTTATCAATACCTTCTGTATGCTAGACACTGTGATGAGCTCTTCATGTGAAAATTGCATTCTGTTTACTCCTCTCTGCATTTCTAGGAGGTAAATATTATTAGCGTTTGACAGAAGATAAAATTGAAGCTAGTCTATGAGGTGAAATGGCTTGCTGAGGCCACGCAGCTAGAATTAGAATTCAAATCTACTTCCAGCAACCTCTGGGCACCTTCTCATGTTTCACTGTTGCCCACTTAGTGGATTGAATTGGGTTTCCCAGTTTGGACATGTTCTTGGTCTTGGTTTGCATTCTGGTGAGTGTGGACCCATTGAAAATAAGATCTCTTCCAAGATGTTGTTTCAGTTGAGGTGTGGCCCCACAGAATAGGGCTGGGCTTTAATTCACATTCCAGAGTCCCTTATAAGCAGAATGAAATTCAAACAGAGAGAGAAGCCACAGGAAGCAGCCAGAAGCTGCAAGTCAACAGAACCTGGAAGGGAAAGGGTAAAACCTGCCATGAGAATTGCCATGTGACAGAAATCCCAAGGAACCCCAAACATGGCGGGCCAGCCAGAAGACACTAACCCCAGTAAGAAGCAAGCCTTCCACCCCATGAAACCACGAGCCAATAAATAACTGTTGTTAAGCCAACCCACTGTATGGTAATTGTTTAGTGGTGTTTAGGAAACAAAAACACCACTGCACCACCACCAAATGTGGATGCTCAGCTGGGTTCTGCAACAACCAGCAAAACATCAGGACTGGCCCTGGGGTCTGGATCAATTCTGCAAGTTCATAAAAGTGCTTGTCCACAGATCCTACATTTTAGAAACCTCATTCTGCTGCAGAATATACTGGAACAAAGCCGGAACTCAAAGGCCTGGACAAAAGGGACAAGCTTTTCCTCCTCCTTGGCTTTCCTTCTTTCTCCACTGAACCCCTACCATCCTCTCCTGATAAGACTGATAGGGAAAACTCAGGGAAGTCATTGAACAGATCCTCAGGGATACTCAGATGATATCAACCCAGTGTGCTTTGACATTTGTGGGAGATGCATACTGGAATTCCCAAAACATCTCCATGTTCTTCAGTGCCACCATAGTCAACAATTACCTCCATTCTAAAGAATCCAAGATGGATTTATCTGGCTAGGAACCATCAGTGCTTGGTGCCCCTCATCATTGCCCTAGCAGACGATTTTCCTTGCTGTTTTTTTTGTTTGTTTTTTTTTTTGTTTTTTTTTGTTTTAGCAGAGAAACGTAATTGTGCTCACTTTACAAGATTATGTATGGCACAGACACACAGAGCCACACCAAGAAGGGAAGGTCATGCTTCCACAGGGCCCACCTCACCCACATACCAGCCTCCTGCAGCCCAAGGTTTTATGCCTCAACTGGATCTAAGATTATTACATCTCAACTCTCCAAGTCATTCTCAAAGAGTCCAAACGCTACCTCCCCCAAGGCCAAGGCTCTCCTCTAACTCCTTCCAACAAGACCTTCTAACCTCTCCCTCTCTGAACTTGGTGGGAAATGCTAACCAGTAGCTACGTCGACTAATTGGAATTCAACCCTGACTGACCCTCTGGCAAGAAAGCTATAAGGCTGGAAATTAACCAAGGAACCAATTATATAATCCATAGTATAGTTAATTGTGTATTATATTTCATGCATGATATAAATTCAGGTAATGTAGCACATTAAATTATATTGCAAAAGGGCAATACATCTGCTAAGGTTCTTTTGAAAGTATTCTCTTATAAGCTCATTGAATAGTCCACAGTGAGGTTAATTCACTTTGCTCTTTACAAATGCTAAGGTGAGCCTAATGTCAGCCCTGGGAGCAGAGGCTGCTGGTGCCCTGCAGAGCTCCCAAAATCCAACTCTTTGCACTGAACTTGCCGAACACCTAGGGCACCCTGCCAGGGGTGTTTCTCTCACTGTTGACCCACTGGACAAGATGGAGAGCTGGGGAGTTGGTATTCTGGAAGGCTTCACCCAGTGATGGTTGGGGAGTGGGTGGATAACTACCCAGGCGTCCTCGCCTTCAGCTGGGATAACTCAGGGGTGGACCACGCTGTTTTCCAGAGCCTCCCAGTGGGATGGAACCCCAGTTGCCCACACTGGTAACTGGCCTAATAACATACTTTTTATTCACTTCCTTTTCCTGTCTCACTTTTTACCAGTGCTTCAATGGATCATCTCCCAAATGAATTGCACAAACACCCTCATCTCTGCATCTACTTCTGGAGAACCCAAACCAAAACATCCCTGACATCTCATTTTGGTTTCCAAATCAGCACAGTAAAAATTCGCAACGTGGTTCTTTGTATTTAACACGTAAATCCTCTCTTTAGGTTGGAATTAATTTGCGTGGCAGTAACTGCTCTAGCTCATGGGTGTAGCAAGAGCAGCCCCGCACCAGGGCAGGGACATGGTGGCCAGCTCTGTCTACAATGACAAGGTGGAGTGATCAGAGGATGACCCTGGGAGGGGAGGCAGTATTCAATGACACAAAAATCGTGTGGGGTGGTTGGGTACCTGTAAGTGAGTGACCAAGTCAGAGCCAGTGGTCATCCAGGTCAGCATGTGGTGTGGCTGGGGTGGGAAATGAAGCTGTGAGGGGCAACACTGGGGGAGGGAAACACACAGGCTTTGAAATCAGTGACCTACCTTCTGCCACCTACCAGCTGTGTGATGTTGAGCAAGAACATAAATTCCCTAGGAATCAGTGTTAAATAGTCCCCATTATTTCTGAGAATAAATGGGATAAAAAGGTATGTTGAGTACCCACCTAAGAGCCTAGAACATTGCAGATACTCAATATCTACAATATTGCTGAGTGGATGGATGGATGGATGGATGGATGGATGGATGGATGGATAGATAAAGCTCTGAGTGCTTTCCTGACATTGCCCCTGGAGTCCTAATTTCATTACAGATTTACTATTATAAACCCTGCACTGAACCTACAACATTTTCAGAATTCAATTCAATTCAACCCACATCTAATGAGCACCTACTATGTATAAGGCACAGAATAATGAACCTAGAGATGGTCCCTGGACTTAGGCACTCACAATGGAAAGCTGTAGTTTACAGCAGAGAGTAAATAACCAAGGGACCACAAAGCCAAAAGAGAGTTATTCCATGTTGTTTGGCCTGAGGATTCCATGGCTGCGAACATTTGATCCTGGCCTTGAAGGATGGCAGATGTGGTGGGTGAGAATGAAAAGAGGCCCTAGGGGCAGCTAGGGACAGGATGAGGATGAAGATGATCAAAGATCCACAAGAGCCAAGCACAGCAGTGAAGGTTCCGGAAGGTGTAGTAGGGTAGCTTCAATCACAAGCCCAAAAATGGGGTCCACCACTACGGAACTTAGCCAGCAGTCATGGAATTACAAGAGGCTGTAGAGGGGCAAAGGTGACTCAACAAGGACCTTGTGAGAAAAAATTTTCTTTAAAAAAAGAGTTGTGTAGAATGGCTAAAATCAAAACTTCCTGACAATATTAGAGGCTGGCAATAATGTAGAGCAACCAGAAGACTCCTGTGTTGTTGATGGGAATGCAAAATAGTACAGCCACTTTGTAAAACAGTTTGGCCATTTCTTATAGAGTTAAACATATACTTAACTACACAATCCAGCAATACTTCTCCTGGGTAGAAGAAATGAAAACTTATGTTCACATAAAAAAGTGAACATGAATTTTTACAGCAACTTTATTCATAATTGTGGAAAAATGAATGAACAAACCAGTACATGCATACAATGGAATACCATTCAGCAATAAAATGAATAACCTACTGATGCATATTACAAAATGGATGAATCACAAATACATTATACTATGAAAGAAGCCAGGCTCAAAAGGCTGTATAGTTCCATCTGTATGACATTCTGGAAAAAGCAAAACTACAAGGCAAAAAATGGAACAGAATTGAAAATCTGGGAGTGAACCATTACAATTATGGTCCACTGATTGTTGACAAAGGTGCAAGGGCAAAACAAAGGGCGAAACAATAGCCTGTTTAATAAACGGTGCTGAAACAATTGGATATCCACATACAAGAAGATGAATTTTGACCCTTCCTCACACCATAAACAAAAATTAACTAAAATGGGTCACAGACCTAAATTTAAGAGCTAAAACTGTAAAACTTCCAGTGGAAATATTTGTGACTTTGGGTTAGGCAAAAAGTTCTATGGCACTAAAAACATAATCCATAAAAGAAAAAGTTGATAAATTGAAATTGATCAAAATTTAAAACTTTTACACTTCAAAAGACACCATTAAGAAAATTAAAAGACAAGTCATATTCTGGGGGAGAATATTTGTAAATCACATATCAGATAAAGGATTTGGATCCAGAACATATAAAGAACTTTTACAACACAGTAATAAGAAAACAACCCAATTTAAAAATAAACAAAATATTTTAATAGACATTTCACCAAAGAAGATATATGAATGGCTAACAAGCATATGAAAAGATGCTCAATATCTTAGTCAATAAGGAAATGCAAATTAAAATCACAAAGGTCACTTCACACACACTAAAATGGCTAAAACCAAAAAGATTAACCATACTAAGTATTGGTAAAGATTTGGAGCAACTGGAACTCTCATCCATTGCTGGTCAGATTGTAAAACGGTACATCCAAACATATGGCCCAACAGTTTCACTATAAGGAATCTACTCAAGATAAATGAAAACATATGTTCACAAAAAGTTCATGAAGCATTATCCATAATTAACTGAAACTGGAAAGAGTCCAAATGTCCAGAAACTGCTGAACAGATAAAAAAAATGTGATACATTCATACAATGGAACACTACTAAGCAATAAAAAGAAACAAACTACTGATGCGTACTACAAAAAGGATTAATCTCAAAAATATTATGCTAAATAAAAGGAGTCAGATGCAAAAAGCCATAGTATAGTATTATATGATGCCTTTTATACAAAATGTCAAGAAAAGGTAAATCTATAAAGACAGACATAGATTAATGGTTGCAAGAAGCTGGGAGTATGAATGGGATTGACTGCAAATGTACTCAAGAGAAATTTCTAGATTGTGGTGATGGTTGCACAACTCTATAAATTTATTAAAAATCATTGACATTTACACTTTTGTATGGCATGTAAATTATATGTTAATAACATTTTTGAAAGAATAAAAAAGTTGCCAGGGGATAGGAGCTGGAGTAGAGGTTAACTACAATGGGGAATAGGGAAGTTGGGGGAGAGGGCTGGTAGAACTGTTCTCTCTTGATTGTGGTCATGGCTGCATGCCTAAGTGTTTACCAAAATTCATAGAACTGTAAATTAAAAGGGTGAATTCTACTGTATGTAAATTATAGCTCCAAAACTTGACCAAAAAAATTACAAAAAGAAAAGTAAGAGATGAGTGACCTTAGCAAGCCCCTTCTCATCTCCAGCCTTGATTTCTTCATTAGGGCCTCACAGGCCCACTCTCTGGCACATCAGAAAGCCCTCGGATTTCAGCAGCTCAACATGGAAACCATTGGACCAGAAAAATTCCAAGTCCCTTTAGTGATGGTTTGCAATTCTCTCATCTCTTCAGAAATGTCTGGCCTTTAATTCCAATTTAACATGTTGATCAACAGCCAATGCCAAAGTATAAACCATTACACTGAGCTAACTTTTTTTGTGTGCATGGTTTTTGTTTTTAATTAAATTCAGTTTTATTGAGACATATTCACATACCATACAATCATGCATGGTGTACAATCAACTGTTCACAGCACCATCATATAGTTGTGCATTCATCACCCCAATCTATTTTTGAACATTTTCCTTACACCAGAAAGAATCAGAATAAGAATAAAGAATAAAAGTAAAAAAGAACACCCAAATCATCCCCCCCCATCCCACCCTATTTTTCATTTAGTTTTTGTCCCTATTTTTCTATTCATCCATCCATACACTGGATAAAGGGAGTGCAATCCACAAGATTTTCACAATCACACTGTCACCCCTTGTAAGCTACATTGTTATACAATCGTCTTCAAGAGTCAAGGCTACTGGGTTGGAGTTTGATAGTTTCAGGTATTTACTTCTAGCTATTCCAGTACATTAAAACCTAAAACTTGTTATCTATATAGTGCGTAAGAATGTCCACCAGAGTGACCTCTCGACTCCATTTGAAATTTCTCACTGAAGCTTTATTTTACTTCATCTCGCATCCCCCTTTTAGTCAAGAAGATGTTCTCAGTCCCACGATGTTGGGTCCAGATTCATCCCCGGGAGTCATATCCTGCATTGCCAGGGAGATTTACACCCCTGGGAGTCGGGTCCCACGTAGGGGGGAGGACAGTGAGTTCACCCACCAAGATGGCTTAGTTAGAGAGAGAGAGAGAGTGTCACATCTGAGCAACAAAGAGGCACTCAGGGGGAGACTCTTAGGCACAATTATAAGCAGGTTTAGCTTCTCCTTTGCAGTAACAAGCTTCATAAGGATAAGCCCCAAGACAGAGTGCTCAGCACACCAAACTGTCAGTCCTCAACGTTTGTGAGAATGTCAGCAACAATCCAGGTGAGGAAGTCCAACACTTCTGCTTTTTCCCCCAGCTCCTCAGGGGGTCCTGCATATATATTTTTATTCTCCACCCAAATTACTTTGGGATGTGCTGCTATTTCACTCTAACTTCTACAAACCTACCATATCTCACTTCCCATTCAAAGTTCCATGTAATTGTGGTGTTTGAACAAACTGACCGCAGAAGTCATACTGTTTAGAAAATATAGATCCTACACCAAATAAACATCTCTCCCCTTGGTGGTTGTTCTAGTTTGCTAATGTTGCCAGAATGCAAAACACCAGAGATGGATTAGCTTTTATAAAAAGAGATTTAATTGGTTACACAGTTACAGTCCTAAGGCCACGAAGGGTCCATCAACAAAGGGACAAAGGGTACCTTCACTGGAGGATGGCCAACGGCATCCAGAAAACCTCTGTTAGCTGGGAAGGCACGTGGCTGGTGTCTGCTCCAAAGTTCTGGTCTCAAAATGACTTTCTCCAAGGACATTCCTCTCTAGGCTGCAGTTCCTCAAAAATGTCACTCTCAGTTGTTCTTGGGGTGTTTGTCCTCTCTTAGCTTCTCTGGAGCAAAAGTCTGCTTTCAACAGCTGTCTTCAAACTGTTTCTCATCTGTAGCTACTCTCTCAACTTCTGTGCATTCTCCAAAGTGTCCCTCTTGGCTGTAGCAACTCTACAAAACGTCACTCTCAGCTGCACTGAGTTCCTTCTGCTTGTCAGCTCATTTATATGGCCCCAGTGATTTAATTTAGACCCACCCTGAATGGGTGGGGTAACACCTCCATGGAACTTATCCAATCAGAGTTATCACCCACAGTTGGGTGGGGCACATTTCCATGGAAACAACCTAATCCAAACATTCCAACTTAATCCCCACTAATATGTCTGCCCCCACAAGATCGCATCAAAGAACATGGCTTTTTCTGGGGGACATAATATATACAAACCAGTACAGTGGTCTCACATGGAAGCTGAAGTTTTAACACACAGTCAGTTTTGACCTTTACCCTTTGGCCAATTTGCCCTAGTCTTAACCAGATCTGCTTCATTCATATCTCAAATTGAAGTCTGAGCTCTTTTTCAGTGTTTTATTTTTTAACAGTTGCTGTATGCATTAATACTGATATTCATATCTGCCGAGCTCTAGCTCTGAGTTTCAGGTGTCACAAAGATACCCAATGTTCCAGAGACCAATCAGGTTATACGCAAAGGGATCAGCATCTCAGAGTTTGGAGATAGCCATTACAATTCAGGACTAGATTTGACTGCTCTAAGAGCTTACAATCTAGGGACCATTACAATAATCGTTTCCCTGTTAGGCAGTACTCTAAGATTCAATTCCGAGTTTACACATTGTAGTTAGTCCATATCAGTGAGGCATTATAGAGTTTGCCTTTGTTTCTGACGTACTTCACTCAACATGCTGTCTACAGGATCCATTCACCTCACTGCATGTCTCACAGCTTCATTCCTTCTCGTAGTTGCTCAATATTCCATTACATGCATACACCACAGTTCATTCGGTTGCTCAGTCAGTGTACCCTTAGGCCACCTCCACCCATTGCAAATCATGAATACTGCCTCCACAAACACCAGTGTGCAAATGTCCATTCATGTCTCCGCTCTCAGATCTTCCAGGTACATACCCCATAATGAGGCTGCAGGACCTTACGGCCCCCACATACTTAGCTTCTTATAGAACCACCACACTGACCTCCAGAAAGGCTACACCATTCTGCCTCCTCATCAACAGTAAATAGGCACAACCCTCTCTCCATGTTCTCTCCAGCACTTTTACCCCATTTATATTTTTTCCTACAATTTTATAGAGATATATTAACATACCATACAATTATCCACAGAGTACAGTCAGTTGTTTGCAGTATCATCATATAGTTGTATATTTACCACCACAGTCAGCACTTGAACATACTGATTACTATGAAAAAGTTTTTGTGGTGAATAATAAAAAAGATAATAAAAAGAAAAATAAAATGTCATACAATACAATATAATAGTATGGACAGAAAACAACACCACTACCAAGAATCCCATATCCCTGCCTTATATCCCCCCTCTCATACACATTTACCTTTGGTATATCGCCTTTGTCACATTTAATGGAAGCATATTACAATGTTACTGTTGACCATAGACTCCAGTTTGCTTTGATTATGTTTTTTCCCAAATACCATCCCTTTTTCAACACTCTGCATGGCTGACATTCATGTGTTCTCCCACATGTGAAAACATTTTTATATTTGTTCATTTAGTAACAGTCATTGTCCACTCCAGTTTTTGCCAAATTGTACCGTCCCAGTTTTCATCATCTATCTTTACCTCTGGTGTCATACATTCCACTACCCCACCTCTTTCAGCTTTACTCACAGACATCTTTGTTCCATGTACTTACAATATTGTGCTACCATCACACAGTATTATGCTATCTATTTCTGGATCTATACAATCAATCCTGCTGAACATTCTGTAGTCCTTCAGCATCAAATGCCTGCTCTCTACCTTCTTTCTATATTCTGGTAGCCTGTGTTATAAGCCTTTAACTCTCAAAGTTTGCTCATTTGTGTTAGTTCTTATTAGTGAGACCATACAGTATTTGTCCTTTTGTTTCTGGCTAACTTCACTCAACATAATGTCCTCAAGGTTCATCCACATTATTACATGATCCATGTCCTTGTTCTGTCTTAGAGCTGCATAATATTCCATCGTGTGTATATACCACAGTTTGTTTATCCACTCGTCCATTGATGGATGTTTGGGTTGCTTCCATCTCTTGGCAATCAGTTTACAAATGTCCATTTGTGTCTTACCTTTCAGTTCCTTTGAGTATATACCTAGGAATGGAATAGCTGGGTCATACGGCAGATCTATGCTTAGCTTCTTGAGGAACCTCTACACTGTCTTCCAGAGTGGTTGCACCATTCTACATTCCAACCAACAATGAATAAGTGTGCCTGTTTCTCCACATCCTCCCCAGCACTTGTCATTTTCTGTTTTTTGGATAATGGCCATTCTGGTAGGTGTGAGATGATGTCTCATTGTGGTTTTGATTTGTGTTTCCCTAAAAGCCAGTGAAGTTGAGCATTTTTCCATATGTTTTTGAGCTTTTTGTATTTCCTCTTCAGAAAAGTGTCTGTCCATGTATTTTGCCCATTTTTTAATTGGGTTGTTTGTCTTTCTGTTGTTGCGTTATAGGGTCACTTTATATATTCGGGATATTAAACCTTATCTGATATGTGTTTCCCAAAATATTGTCTCCTATTCTGTAGGTTGCCTTTCTACTTTTCTGACAAAGTCTTTTGATGTGCAAAGTGTTTGATTTTGAGGAGATCACATTTGCTTATTGGTTCTTTGGTTGCTTGCACTTTGGGTTTAGGAAACCACCTCCTATCACAAGATCTGTAAGATATCACCCTACATTTTCTTCTAAGAGTCTTATGGCCTTAGTGCTTATGTTTAGGTCTTTGATCCATTGCGAGTTAATTTTTGTATAAGGTATGAGATAGGAGTCCTCTTTCATTCTTTTGGAAATGGATATCCAGTTCTCCAAACACCATTTATTGAAGAGGCTGCTCTGTCCCAGTTGCTTTGGCTTGACTGCCTTATCAAAGACCAATTATCTGTAGATGCGAGAGTCTATTTCTGAAAACTCAATTCAATTCCATTGGTCAGTATCTCTGTCCTTATGCCAGTACCATGCTGTTTTGAGCACTGTAGCTTTGTAATACGCTTCAAAGTCAGGTTGTGTGAGACCTCCCACTTCGTTCCTCTTTCTCAAGCTAACTTTTTAAACAATCCGTGAGAGCACTTTTGATGAAGGAGGTTGCCTTCAAATAACTCCAAATCATTTATTTACCAGGTTTGAACTTGCTTTCATTGGTTTCCTTAAATTGGGACATATAAAAAATCTAAACATGAGAAGCTGCTCAGCAAACCCCCAATTCCCAAATGACTTCTTATCCCAAATAGCCAAAAGAAATCAAAAATTCTTTAAATGCATTACAGTTTTTATCAGGTTTCCACTGCCTCTTTTATTTATTTTTTTCTTTTTTGACAATGCTTTTGAAAGCTCTTGGAATCTTGATTGTCATTTGGAGGCTCGCCATCTTGGTTATGGTCAGGGCTTCTTTGCTTTAAAAAGAAACCCAGGGTATCAGAACAGACACGGCTTGCAGAGAAGCTGGTGGCTGGGACAGACAGGCCATGACAGGCTTCCCTTACTGCAGCCAAACTGAGACGTTCACATGATCTCCACTCCCCACCCTCATGGGCTACAGCTGTGAGAAGGCACAGCACACCCAACTGAAGGACTTGAAGGAAGAACCACACGTTTCAACCTGAGCAGAGCCCTCCCTGCCACCCAGAACTCAAGGCAGGGCAAGCTCACCTCCGGGCTGCCCGGCTCAGCTCCTCACTTCTCTGTGAGAACCCACTGGCTACACACTGTGCCAGTTGCCAGGGTTTTCATCCCTCTTTTCTCCCTCAAGAGTGCCCCAGCAGGATTTTCCAGCTCTTTCTTGCCTGGTCAAAAAGAGATAAAGTCCATGGCCATCACCCAATTTTCGTTTGTCTCACACCAAAGGTAAAGAGCCATTGAATGTGTTGGAAAAAGAAGAGGCCCACAGGAAGAGCTCTAGTTCTGCTTCTACCACCACCTCTGACCTTAGGCCAGCTTCCCTTGTGTCAGAGGAGTGGTCAACATGAGATGACCTCCAGGTTCCTGCCAGCTCTGACCATGTATGTCAACGACCTTGACAATACATATGCATAAAGCATCTCTAAACCTCAGTTTCCTGCCTCTGTGTAATGGGCACACATCCCTTACAGCATTGTGAGGAATTCATGAGATGAAGTCCAAATAGCCCCTAACCTTGGTGACTAACAGCTAATAGGTGTTTGGACAAGGTTAGTATCCCTGACCTCCTTTGCCCCTTGAACCCTCTTCTTCCATACCAGGCTCCACCATGAACTTCCAGCACATCCCTGCCACCTGGGTTGTCTGCACTTGACCTGCCCCCTTCATTGCAAGGAAAGCCCCAAGTCTCTGGTGGCTTCAGTAGGAATGTTATGTTAGCTCCTGCCATCTCCTAGCCTTGGCCTGAGCTTCTTTCTGACTCACCCACAGGGCTCTGTGGTTTTCCACATCACAAGCAGCAGCTTCAGAATCAACAGGCCCCTGTCACTTCTCACCACCATGCAGAAATATTGGAGATTGCTAGCAAGCATGATGTGAGAGTTCTGTCTGTTCTCCAGGTGGACCCCAGAAGAATTCCACTCACGAGAAAACTACTATCAGCAAATAGGGCAAAATTCTTGTCCGCTCAGCAGCTTTTACCTACTGAGTAATTATTTTTAGGTCATCTATCTCATCAGAGCCCATTTAGAGCTGTTCTAAATGACCAGAGCAAAATCATGTCTCTTGACCTCGGTTAAGTAGAATCAGCAAGGACTCACACAGGTGTGGGCACTGGTAAAGCAAAGCGACACATGACTTGTAGATATTTGCACCCAACCTCCGAGTGTGCAGCTCCCCAGAAGGAAAAAATTGTAGTGACATCTAACCTGCTTATCCACGGATGTGGTTTATGTGATTGTTGGCTTTACAAAGCAAGAGACAAAGAAAGACCACAAGCCAGAGCTTTCATGGTTTGAGTTAGGTTTTTAAAAAGCGCTAAATGTCCTCCCTCCCCAGTCATGTCCTGCTATACCTGTGCCCCTTACAAACACAACCACCATTTGAAAGTGCCAACTCAAGGCCAGGGACTGCCAATGGCACTCCCATGCAAAATTTCCTCGGCTTCTCACAACATCCCTGGGAAGTAGCTTTATTCCCATTTCCTGGATGTAAAAACAGAGACAAATAGGATAAGTGACCATGCCTAGCCGGTAAGGCGCAGAATCAGGATTTGATCTGGATCTGTCTCTTTCATTCATTCCAGCAACCATGTTTCAAATGTGAGGCATAGAGCTATGATAGAGACACAGAAATGAGAAAGACAGAGAGAGACTCTGCTCTCAAGGAGCTCGCAATCAGTGAGAAAGACACAAAGCAACATAGTACATGGAGTAAGGATACATGTGAAGTTTCATGGGAAGTTTGAGAAGAAAGCATATGGGGATCTTCTGGGGATCAATGATGCCAAAGCTGTTAAAGTAGAAGGTGGTCAGGCAGAGGAAAGAAGGGCAGTGGGGTGCCACCAGAAGATGGAACTACATGAGGTGAAAACTGGTCTGGTCCAAGCTATGTCCGCCATATTGCTAGAGCTCTGCAAGCAGAGGCTGGCGAGGCATGCAGAGCCACATCAAGGAGTGTGATGAGCATATGCCGCGATGGGATGTGGGCTTTATCCTAAGAGCAGCGGAGGCCTCCGAAGGTCTAGCGGCTAAGGAGGGACCTGGACACTAGCATTTTAGGGGGCTCACTGACAACAACAGGACTGGGGAGGGAGCTTGGAAACTGCTTGGATATGGTCATGAGGGGGACTCCAGAGATGTTGACTTGGGCAACAGGGAGAATGGAGAGTCCACTCACTGAGGAAGGAAAACTAGGAGGGGTACCTTGAAATTGGTGGGGCCAATTTCGAGTCACAGCTCTGCTGTCCCGTGACTTTACAATCTTGGGCAAATCTCTTGATCCCACCTATAAAACTGAGGTGAGAAGAATACCAACCCCATGAGATTGTTGTGAAGATTGAGTGAGAATGCACAGGCAAAGCACTTTAGAATGATGTCTAGCACTCAAAAAAAAAAACAAAACCACTGGTATTTATACTAGACACATCGACGTGTCTCTCTCTTAGAATGCAACATTTTCCACATAGTTTACCATGAGAGGATGTTTCCAGACTGAGCATATCTATAAACACTACCCAGTTAAAGCCACTCTTAGGTATCCTTTAAACTTCAAGAATGGACCATGCAATATGGAATGAAGCCGTTCCCAGACTTCACCAAGCTGAGTTAGGTGTCCCTGCTCCAATCTCGCACGTGGGCCTCCACCATAACCATCTGTGTGCTGGTTTCCTCTCATGGACTGAGTCTCTCAGACCAGGGCCGAGTCACAGTTATCTCTACCCCTAGTTGCCCACCCAGAGCTCGCACAGAGGAGCTTGGCAAACGTTTATTTACTGAACTGCAATTGCCAAGTTTTCCCTTGCTCATGAGTTAAGTACAAGTTTCAGTTTCATTCCTCCAATAACTGACCGAAGGTGGATTTTGAACTGGTAAACACAGCTGCGGACAGCACGCTGGGGATTCACCCAGTCCCCTGATGCCTGCTCTTGGAACAGTCAGTCTTACGGTAAAAATACTAAGAGGAACCTTCAGGGCACCGAGTGCCACATGCACACCACAGGGGGCTCGTGTGCATTTTCTCATCCCGTCTCAGCCCCACGAGGTGCTCGAGTTGGCACCATTTTACAGATGAGCAAACTGACACTCCACAAAGTCATACAGCGAAAGGTCATACAGCTGCTAAGTGCTCATCCATATACAGTGTCAAAAAGCAATTGCCGTCTGTTCTAGGAATTAGGAACGGGGATGCTGAGAAGGCTTAAAAATAGCCCCGTGCTTTTTCCCATTGTTGAAAACAGGTTTACTAATTAGGGACATGGCAGAAAAATCGAGCAAACTGACTCAGTTCCCAGCAAAATGTCATTTCTGCCCTTCAGTTTGGGACAACCCCAGCAAAGCACAGCCTAGAAGCAGAAAGATGGAGAGAGAGAGAGAGAGACAGAGAGAGAGGGAGATCGGCATCAGCGTGAGGGCCAAAATGATTTCTTCTCACATCACCCGGCAGCTTTAGTTCAATTCCGGGGGTGCTCGGGGTGCTCATAAGCACTAAAAACGCCTGCTGTAAAATCAAGAGCCGGAGGGCTCATTTCCTGTCTTCTAAATATACTCTTGTTCCGATGGTATCTGATTCCCCTGCGTCAAGGGGGATGGTTGCCCTTTAAGTTGCAAATATCTCAGGAACTCCTCAGCCCAAAGGAAGCCTGAGTGTTTCTAGCTCAACTTTCTCAAGGCTTTCAGGAAGACAGCACCACCCTGCTGGGCTCCTGGGAAGTGACCACCTCCTTCTCCTCCCTCCTTGCTCCTGCTCCTCCCCACCCTCCTCCTCTCCTGCCCTCCCGCTCCTCCTGCTCCTCCTGCCCGCTCTCCCACCGTCTCCCCAGCCATGGCACCTGGAGCCCTCGGGGTGAGCAGGGAAGGTGCAGCCAGGCTGCTCCTCGGGAATGTTATCACAGGAAACACTGGAGAGCCAAGGAGCAAACAGAAAGCCCTCTCCACCTGCTGTCATTCTGTCACTCTGCTACCTCCAGGCCCCCCCAAGCTCCATCCAGGTGTCCTTGAGAGAAGAAAGAGCCCATTCAGGACAGTGGCTTTTGGTTCATCAGCTGAGTTCCTCAAACGGGGCAGAGAGAAAAGAAAGACACAGCAGGAGGCAGCAGCGCCTCCTGGTTAAACTGGCAGCTCCAAGCAGAGCCCACTCGAATCCCACCCAGCTCTATCTTCTATCCTGGCTCTGTGGCCTTTGGGTGGCCTCAGGTTGACCATCTTTGCATTGGGGTTGCTAAGAACTGGGACAACCTCATAGGGTTTCATGAGGATTAAATGAGATAATGTCTTGACCCACTTAGCACAGTGCATGACGCTAAGATCTGAGAGCCCATGTGCCCACGCTGGGGCCAGGTACAGTCACATGACCTCGTTTCATATTTACAACCAACCATGCCACCTTCCTCCCCACTCTCGTCCCACCCCCAATGCCCTCTTCCACCTCCTCCCCCCAACATGCAACATTTCAGCAGTGACTCCAAATCCAAGGGTCTTTCCCACAGACCCTTCTCTCTACCTGGAACACTGGCCCACCCTCCCACCCATATACACACAGAGACCCCTTTACCTGGCCAACCCTCTTTCAGAATCTGGGAACTTTTTCTTCCAAGTCTGACCGGATTTCGGCTCTCATGTCACTCTGGTTGGTTAGCTTAGTCATCATTGATTCAGTGGTCTTTGCCCAATAGATTTGAAGTTTTCTTAGAGGAACATCTCTTATTAATTCCTGCACCTAAAATAGAGCCTAGCACAAAGTAAGTGCTCAATAAATGCTTGCTTGGCATATAGTCAATAACTACAGTTCCTTTCATGGCCACAGATAGGAAATCAAGGCTCAGAGAGGTAAAGTAACCTGTTCCAGGTCACAGAGCATCTATGTGACAAGTCTGGACTTCTAAGTACATTCTAACCAAGCTCCGTCTGAGTTTTACTGCCCTTTGGCAGCTTCTCCCAGACAGTGGAAGTCACCTTCAGTGTAGTAGACACAATGTTTCCCCAAGGATGCAATGATGCAAAAGCCTTAAATATGGAGCTCAAGGAGTGTGCAAGTTTGGAAGCGTTATGTCCCCCAAAACGCCATATTCTTTGATGCAATCTTGTGGGGCAGATGTATTTAGTGTTGATTAGATTGGAATCCTTTGATTGAGTGTTTCCACGGGGATGTGACTCAATCAACTGTGAGTGAAACGTTTGATTGGATAATTTCCATGGAGGTGTTACCCCACCCCTTCAGGGTGGGTGTTAATTGGATCACTGGAGTCGTATAAAGGAGTTCACAGACAGAAGGATCTCAGAGGGCAACTGACAGTGACATTTTGAAGAGGAGCTGCAGCTAAGAGAGGACAAAATGCCCCAAGAGCAACATTTTGGAGAACGCCATTTTGAAACGCAACCTGGGAGCAAGCACGTGCCTCCCCAGCTAACAGAGGTTTTCCAGATGCCAATGGACTTTCTCCAGTGAAGGTACCCTTTGTTGATGCCTTACCTTGGACACTTTATGGCCTTAAGACTGTAACTTTGTAACAAAATAAACCCCCTTTATAAAAGCCAATCCATTTCCGTTGTTTTGCAAAACAGCAGCATTAGCAAACTGGAACAAGGAGTTACCTACATCCAGCCTGGGTGCGAAAGGACAGCTGCAATTTGCCATTAAGCGCTCTGCTCGGGCTGGGGAGGCAGATGGCAAGCGTAAGTGCTCCCTTCCAAACAAGCTACCCCACCTCCCAAAACAAGAATTAAAGGCCTTATACCCAGGATCCACAGACCACAGACCTCAAGACAACATTATGAGATGGATACTATTATTATCAGAATTTTATAGATGAGGAAACTGAGATGTAGAGAAGGTAAATAATTTGCCTAAAAGCACACGACTAGAAATCGGTGCAGCCAAATTCAAACTCAGGCAATTGGCCTCCAGCAACTTCTGTACTTTTACCCAATTTTTGTTTCTGGTTTGGTACGATTTTATTTTATTTTTTTATTTTTTATTTTTTATTTTTTTTTTTTAGTTTTTAAGGGATGAAGCAGGGAGAGGTTCCAAAAAGCATTCTTTGAATCCCACTGCTGCCAAGAATCACCACCTGTTCAAGTCCCTATGACCAAGACCATGGAGGCACGAGGTCAAGGGTTATCTGAGCCCTACTCGCTCCCCGAGGCTGACCCCAGACTCCCGGGGAGGGCCTGGCTCAATCAGTTGGTGGAAGCAGCTTCTGTGGTACTTCTCCCCAATGTCACCGTCTCAACTCCACACATCATCCGGCTCCTTCCTGGGTCTGGAAGAAGGGGGGGAGAGGGAGCAGCAGTCCTGGGGTGAGAGAGGGTGGGCTTCCAGTGGACAGTGGGAGGTGGGTGTGGGGGGCTGGCTCCATCTCTGCTGAGAGTCTGGGGAGACTCCTTTCCAAGCCTCAAGTCAACACCTGTTCTTTCCCTCTCACCTGCTGGGGAGCAGAATTCCTGAGCTCTCCCTCCCTGTGAGACCTAGAAAATGAGAGCATCTTCACAGAGTTGGAGGCAGGAGGTTTGGGGATAGAAGCAGTCATTAGCTGTGTGATCTTGGACAAGTCCTTGAGGTTATTGCGGCTGGGTGGGAAGTCCTTAGGGTGATCCTCTCCGGGGTTGTACTGCTCACTAAAGCCATTCCTTCTAGAGAACATCAATGCACCTGACTTCAGGCTCTCTTCCACCTTCAAGGTGAGGTCACTGCTTCCTCAGGGCCCCTGCCCTAGAAGCCGTTGTTCCCCTTAATCTCCCAGATCCTCAGGCTATTTGGTCACTCTGTCACCATTTATCTCATGAACACAGGAGGATATACCAACAGGCTTAGGGGTGGACCACCCAAACCAGTGGTGTGCTGGAGCCAGCCCCCACCCCATCATTAAAACCAACTGTGAGCATCACTCCCAAATGGGCATTCAACAATGTCCCATTTGTAGCTTCACATCTGCCATAGTGAGAATATTTACACCACAGAAATTGGCAAATGCTACAAATCAGGACTTTTGTTTTCCTTTTTAAACCAGTTCTCCAAAGTGTTTACTAGCATACTACTGGAGCCCATGGGTAGAAGGGCAGAACAGGATCCCACCCTATACCCTCAATATCCCATCCTATCCTCTTTACACCAGGGAACCCACCCAGGGACTGGGAGGCTCCCATGTGAGCAATTCCCTTTCCTATAGCTGGCAGAGGACACCCAGCATGGTCCCAAAGCATCAGGACGCATGTGTTTGTAACCTACCTCTACCATTATTGTGTGGTCTTTAAAGTGTCATCCCTTAAGTCCCAGACCTGCCCAAACCTTGGTTTTCTCCTCTGCAAAAAGATCCTGCTACTGGGAATGGCAAATGAAACAGTGCCTTGAAAATTATAAAGCCCAGAACAAACACCAGCCATTGTTTTGCTAGTGCTTTACCAAGCTTTCCACAAGTTTTTCTTCCTCCTAATTAGCTTTGATCTCTCTGAGCTCTCAGAAAACCACCCAGTGAAGTGCACTCGAGGTCTGGCAAACCCAAGAACAAAGAGTCACTTTTCACAGAAGTGCTTACAACACTTTCCCAGCTCAAGATCCAAAGCATGAGCTAAAAGATACTGTGAAAATTTACCCCAAAGCCAGGAGGCAACTTTGAGCTTATCACACACCCTTACTTGACAATTGGGGCAACTGAGGCTTGTGTAAGATCACGTATCAAAATATGGTAAAGCGGAGACAAGGAGCATCTAGTATCCCATGTTGGAACTGAGAGAAATGGTTGATTCTTATTCTTACCCATAACATGTTTCTGAGTCAAACTTTTCTTGAAGAATTAATATTGCACAATCCACTTTAGCCATCCAGTACCTTTGCCGTTGCCCAGTGTGCTGAGTCCTCTGTAATGATTCAGTAGTGAGGTGAATACCCTCTCGCTGCAGTGCTTGACTGTTGCTGCTGGCAAATTAGGTCATAAAGATGTAGGGTTTCCAGCAGTACCTTTACAGTGACAATCCTCCAGCCCCTGGGTCCCTTTACCTGGCTTCCTTTCAGCTTCAGGTTGTCCACTCTCCAGGAGCAGCAGATGCAACAGCAGCTTCTTGTTTCCAGCACATCTCTGGGGTAGCCTCTGAAGTAGTGGCCGTCCCGATGGTTACTTCTATATTCTTCTGGATGCCAGTTTGGAAGCCCCAGCTTAGAACCTACTCCTTCAGCCCTTCCATTGATTTTTTGAAATACCAAATTCCCTGCATTCAATTCCTTTCTGCTTAACATACCTAGAGTGGTTTTGGTTTCCTGCCTGAACCCCAACAGATATATCAGCTCTTAGGTTCCCAAGCCTAGTACAATTTGTGTACCTTGTGAATTTCAGGAATGGCTACCTGAAAAATGTATGAGTCTATATAAAATTCTTCCTGGACTCTGCAATCAGTTCCAATATATTGTAAGGGAAACACTGGAACTCCGCCCTTTATAAGCTTTTCTGTTCATGAAAATTTTACACCATGACTTTACACCATGGTGAGCTTTCTCTTGCACATACAAAACAAATCTTCAAACACACACTGATACAGCTTGATCCTCTACTAAGGAAAATTCTAGGGGCCCAAAAAACACATGTCCCATCTAAGACTCTAGAAGGAAGAAGCCCCTATTAATCAATGGAGAGCTCAAAATCCTCCAGCTCAATTTTAAAACCAGGGCAAGGCCAAGGTCTTCCATTCTTCTGGTCAACAGAACAAATACTTGACTCTAACTATGATATATTCCTCCCTACAGGATGTTTACAGATCTCTCACTGAGTGGGAAAAGAGTCAAGATGGCACTGGGCAGGATGGCTGGCCTCTGTTCCTCTTTGGACTCCATCCACATGTACATAAATGACCCCCCTGCCCACCAGAAGTGAGGTCAGCCCTTGGAAAAGCAAAATCACATGTTGCTTCACTATCTTCCAATTTCATACCAGTCATCTGATTCAAGCACTAATTTCAGATCGTCTTCCCATTTTCACTTCATGCTGTGTCATCAAAGACACATGTCTGGTTAGTTAGCAGAACTAGAAGTATACGTCACCCCCAATACAAGAGCAGAGAGGGATTTTCCTGAGGAGGTAGTTTCAACACTGCTCTCTGGAAGATGATGCAGCAAGAAAATAATGAATCCCTATGAAGTAAATGTTTGAAAGATGAGGGTATCGGACTCTCCCCAGCAACCCACCCCAGCTCCCTCCTCTTCCCCACAGCTGGGCTGGGGCTGTGTGATCCCCTCCCACAATCTCAGCCCTATCCCAAGCTCTGGGACAAATCCAGGTGTCAGGCAGGGAGTCTTCCTTGCATATTATTGGCAGCCAGGCTGTCCAAACCCGCTCATCCTTGGACTTGGCCACAGGAGCCCCATAAATAGCCCTTCCCCCTGCAAACAGGTGCCACCAAGGATATCCCCAGACTCTGCCTCTTGAATCAACCATTTCAGTCTGGCATATTGCAATACCCATCATTTTTCATTATTTAATTTTTTAATGAGCTCTTTCTTATTAAAAAAAAGTCACATATAGACATAGTAACAGAATAATAAAATCAGATAAATAAATAAAATAAAGGATATGTAATGAAAAAGCAAGCTCCTCCCCCACCTCAGATCCCACATCCTATTTCCAGAGACAATTACCTTCCATAGTCCTCTCGGTGCTCTTCCCAACACTTCCTTTACTTCCAGGTGGCAAGCACTATTGCTTGGCTACCTTAGCTTTTCCAAACTGTTTCCTTCCTATGGTGGCTAGAAAGCCAGATACTTGCTTTTCTGGTCTTCCTTGAAGCTGGAGATGGCCCTATGACCCCATCCTGGCCAAGACGTATGGGAAAGTCTGCCTAGTGGGGAACGGGGCAGTAGGGGGTGAAGGCGGTGTCAGGGGACATCTGGGAAACTTTGCTTTCCAGGTTAAAACAAATAAAAAAGACAATGGCCTTAGCTGGTTCTCTTCCTCATGTCTTGCACTTGGATGTGATATCTGCACCTGCAGCAGCCATCTTGGGACCATGAGGTAATAAGAACAAAAAGCCAGCATGTTTCATGAAGGTGGAGTGGTAAAAAAGAAAGAAAGAAACTGGATCCCTGAAGTTAGTCTTAAGCAGCTGAAACAATACCAGCAAATGCCTCTCTCCAAACTTGTTGTTACATGAGAAAAATAAATCCCTATTTTTTTTAACCAGTATTTGTGAGAATTTCTGTTACTTGCAAGATTTTCTGTTACTTGCAGGAGAATCCATCCTAATTGACGCAATTTGTAGATTTTACTTCTATTCAAATGGGTGCATACTCTCCACTGTGCTCTGCTTCTTGCTTTTTGCACTAAGCAATGTGTCTTTGCAATGTTTCCATAACCAATTCATATAGGCCTATCTCATTCCTTCCTTCCCACGACCCCAGAATGTTCCACTGTATAGATAGATAGGATAAATAATGGACAGTTTCGTTGCTTTCAGGAACATCTTTGAACATACCTCTTTATGCACATGTGTGGATATACCTGAACACTACATCTGTAGAAGAAGGAGGCCAGTACACCTTTTCCCTTGGATTCCAAATTTATCTCCTTCTCTTATTCCCTTGGCTTTGAACTTTTGGGCCTTCCTTTGTTTTCCTGGGCCCCCTATCACCAGGGCTGGCACTGATTCCCCTTTTCCTTCTCTCATTTGCCTGCCCAGACTTGAACACTGGACACCCTCAGCCTTGGCCAGAGTCCCAACATCCCACTAACTTGTGACAACTAGCCTTCAGCCTTCTTCCTCCAGGACTGAACCCCGGGCTTGCTCTAATCAGGACTTCCTCCCGCCCACCCCCACCCCCTGCTAGACCAGACAAGCTGCTAGCACCTGTGTCTGCAGCCCCAGCCCTGCCCCGTCGCCCTATTTCCAGAACCAGCCCCTCCCGATCTACCCCTTCCTGCCATGGTTAACTGGTCCACAGCGGACTGACCGAGGTCGAACTCCCACAGGAAGTCGAGTACACTGCCACACCCTGCTCACATCCAGGCTTTGGCGCCTGGTTTCAGCACCTGTAACCCAACCTCGGAAATTCACACCAAAAACCCAACCCTCACACCCCAACCAAAATCCTACTTGTCGGGCGGAAGCTGACAAATACCACTGTTGGGTACAGAGGGACCTAGAGATGGAAAGCCAGATGTCTATGAACGCATGAAGCACATGTGCATTTTGGGTACCAATGAAAGTAAACGTATATAGCTTTCTATCGATTCTCGCCGGTTCATAGTCACCAGCCAGGGCCCAGCTGCTAGGCGCTGAAAGGCACGTGGGAACTCAACACAGATGTGCAGTCATGCATTCAGTCTAAAATCTCTTCTTCTAGGGCAAAAGGTCATCTTCTCTGATCGGCAGATTTGCAAAGCTGATTCCCGTGTGTGGCCAGGGGACTGGCCAAGGGCTGGGCCTCTGAGCCCCCTGAGCCATGGCCCACTGCTCCCCCTGCAGCTCTCTCTCCCCAAAACCCATCCGCACCTGCTAGCTGCAGTGAGACTCTTCTGGAAGAGCAGGAAGGACGGGCCTTTGTAAACCACCTGGTCCAGTCCACTTGATTTTGCAGATAAGGAAACTGAGGCTCAACAAGAAGAAGTGACACACCAAGGTCACACAGCTATTTAATGGCAGAGCTAGGGGCAGGAATCTTAAAGCCACCTTTCCCAAGCACCTCCTGTGTGCCAGGTGCAGCCCATGTTTATTTGGTTTCCAGTGCTCACAGGTTTTCTTAAGATACCTACTATTGTCCCCGTCTCATAGATCAGAAATTTGGGTCTGATGAAAGTTAAAGAAGTTTCTCGGGAGGAGCAGAGCTTGGATACATACTCAGCCACCAGACTCTCTGCCCAGTGCTCCTTCTAATACCCCAAACCACAACTGCCAGCACCAGGATGAAAACCGTGGGGCAGGGAGGAAACGAGAGAAGGTGTTAATGAAAGGGATCGTTATTAAACAATGGAAAGGCAAACAGTGCCGAAAACAGAATCCAGCAGGTGTCCAGGAAAAGTGAGTGCCTTTCTCCTTAAGAAAGGAAGTGCTCAGAAAACAAACGGATAGGGGCATGTCAAAGAGACACAGAGAGCTCTGAAAGAAAGCTCTCCTCATGGCCAAAGCTGGGACAATCTAGGCCACAAACTACATAAGGAACAGAGTATTGGATTACAACTCCAAAGTAGAACATATCTGAATCCATACTGATAGAAAGAAAGGATTAAGTAAATAAATAAACAGAAGAGACAAGTCTCGTTTATAGAAGAATTCCAAATAATTCAGATAGATGCCCCCACTCCAAGAGGTGGAGCATAAGTACCCATCCCACATTTTGTGGGGGCTGTGCTTTGTAACTTGCACCCAAAGAGTAAGTATGGGAAAGAGGTGGGGGCTGCGGGGTCACTTCACATGGAGAAACCTGTCAAAGACGGCCTCAGCCAGATGACCAAGTTTGCCATCGACGGTGATAAGTCCTCTTGCATGTACCCTTGCTAAGGTGTGACGACAGTGGCACTTGGCCGCTGGGACCTTCCTCCCAAACCCATACATAAGCTCAGTGTAACCATGAGAAAAACTCTAGGCACGCTCAAAGTGAGGGGCACTGTACAGAATGCTTGACCGATACCCATCAGTACTGTCAAAGTCATCCAAAACAAAGAGGATCTGAGAAACTGTCACAGACCAGAGGGACTAAGGAGACGTGACCACTAAATGGAATGTGATCTCCTGCATGGGATCCCGGAACAAAAAAGGAAAATAAGAAAGAACAAGTGAAATCCAACTAAACTGCAGAGTTTAGTAACGGGCGGTGTTGGCTCCTTGGCCGTGACAATGCATTTTAGTCACGTAAGATGCAAACATTAGGGGAAAATGGGTATGGGTTTTACGGCAACACGCTGAATTATCTTTGCAACTTTCCTCTGAGGTTGATAAATAAATAAACGCACAGGGCACTGGTTGTAAATCCTGACTGCACATTGGAGCCATTCGGGGAGGTTTTCAAAGTCCTGGTGCACGGTCCCTGCCTCTGAACAAGTGACTCGGTGTTTCTGGGCAGGGGTCCTGGGCGTGGGAATATTTTTAAAGATCCCCCGGTGATTCTAACACACAGTCAGGGTTGAGAGCTCCGAGCTAGGGTATGACAGTTGTTGAATCCAAAGGGCTTCCATGGAGTCAGACGGAATTCTGAAAGAATTCTAGGGTCCCTAAAAGACTGAAAAAGAAACACATTGAACCCAGCTCCTCCCCCTTCCCACAATATCTCTAAAGGGTTCCATTGTTGGATCTTTGGCATCTTCCCCTTTCCGTGTTCTGGACCAGGCTGCCGTTGTCATCAGGTGGTGGAGGGGTTCAGATTTCCTCGCGGTGTGAAAATGCAAAGTGACCTGGGCTGGCTAGGAAAGGAGCACGTGTCCTCTTTCACCCAGCTGGGGTCACTGTCCCCTAAGGGCCCCTCCACACACAGGTGGCCCTTCCTGTCACACTGAGGTGGCACTCATGCTCATCAGTTCTTGGCGGAACCCCAGCCAGGCAACCCAGAGCAATAAGCTGCAGCCAAACCGTAAAGAAGATCTGGCCTCTCATGCCCGGCGCCAAGGGGCAGAGAGAGAGGGTGGCATTTCCGACTGGCAGACTGGCTCCCATCCAACGGGTCCCAGGATGCCCATGCAACACACACCTGAGCCAGGTAAGAGAATAGGGGTGTGTAAACAGCATTTGAAAAAGAAAATAGCTGTACAAACACAGCACTTGTTAACACAGGTGTTTATAGGTGGAATTATTTTTCTGGGGCTGCTATCTCCCAACCTTCTTTGTAAGGCTGAGCTCACACCTGCAAGGAATTTGCTATTAAGTGAGGGCACAAAGGTAGAAACGGAATAGTCCATATCGATTTTACGAAGCAGGAGGTCGGTGATCAGCTTCAGGCTGGGGTATTTTTCACAGTTTCCTTTTCTGGAGTGGCTTTCTTTTTTTTTTTTTTTTTTTTTTTCTGTCCAAGCTGCTCTGACAGGATTCGGCCTGATCTCCACTTCCTGCTCGGCTGCGGTGGCTGCACTTGAGCATCCAAGAGCAATCACCACAAGAGGGGCCATTTCTGGGGCAGTGGGTGCTAGCTACTCAATGTGCATTATTATCTTTTTCTGCTCTTACCCGGGGGTCTCAAGAGGAAACAGAACTGGCTTGTCTGCAATCCCAGAGCTCAGAGGATGCCAGCGCAGACACCAAACCCGGTGGAGAGCCAAAGCTGAAGCTGGAAGGGTTCCAGATGTGTCCCCATGGTGGCACCCAGCAGCTCTAGTCACTCTGTGCAACACCAGGAAACACAGATATATCCTACCTGAAACAGCCACGTGTATTACTCTGTACTACCTCATAGAAGACTGTAGTCAAGTCAAGTGCTTGCAAGTCAAGGTATTGAAAACCATGGAAGAGAAACTTAAAACTAAGAACTTTCCATCCTATAGGGAGACTCAAAAAAAAATAGTGGGTCACTTTAGTTATTAGTTTGTCTGTCTGTTTTTGGTAACTGTGTCAGTCTTTGCAGTCTGAGAGCTCTGTGTTTTGGAAAGGCCCCCTCTGTGGGCAGCACCCAAGGGAGTGAGGAAGGAAAGTGATGAGGGGACACCTTATTTGGAAGAAGAGTAGCAGACCCTGGCAAGAGGAGAAAAGAAAGGAATTAAGGAGGTTGTATGGGAAGGGGCCAGCCAATGGATTCGAGAAGCAACGAGAACTGATAGTCAGTTTTAAGTTTCCTCTTGTCTTCTCATGGGCCTGAGTAAAGCCAGTGAACCCTGGCAGCTTTGGGGAATGGAGGCAGAATAGAAAGCACAGGGCCAACAGAAAAGCCGAGACCAGTTGGCCAGAGGCCACTAGTGGAAAAGCCCAATGTGGCAGTCTGGGCTGGAGGTGATGAGGGACAAGCAGAATGGGTTTGGGAAGGGGTCTCACTCCCCACAGAATCGTCAGAGAAGCTTGGGAGAGTGTGAGTTTCCCACAGGCATACAAGGTGGGGCTCAGATTGTGCTACTGGGGCACTCAGGGGATGTGTGACCCCCACAGTGTGTGGAGAACTTGGGGATATTTGCTATTAATGGCTTTCGGGGTCATTGTCTCTACAAACCAGGGAGAAGAATCGTTATTGGGTGTTAGCAGCAAAACACTTCAGCCCAGCTTGAGGAGTGATAATGTATACAGGGACTTTGTTTAAGAACCATTACTATTCCAGCCTCCTTCTTTGACCCTCGACTCATAGAACAGCACCATCCATTACATTTTACAGAAGAAGATACTGAGGATCAGAGAGGCCTGGGATCTCAAAAATGAAACTGTTACTTGGAGACTGGTCCAGGATTTAAGCCCAGATTTCCCAGTTGCCAGTGTGGTTTTCCCACCCTCTATGACACATTTTCCTAGAGAAAAGCAGTCTCCATGACCAAAGGAGGAGGCCTGGCCCTTCCTCCAAATCTTTCCTGGCTCCTGTCAGAGGCCACATCTACTCAAGTCAGGCCAGGGACTGATTGAACCTGTCACTTGGGAATCTCAGACCAAGAATTTAAAAGTTCACCACTGCGAGGCTGAAAGGTTTTCCATCTGAATCGATGACAAATCTCTAAAAGATGGGATGGTGTCTAATTAGATATTATTTTATGTCATTCTAATTTAGATGACCTCATATCATAATTACAGACCTGCTAAATTACTTGGAAATAATTAGAATGATTGGAGATACTCTCTGTCTGCCAGTTTGGAAGCTCCAGGGTCCACACTAATTGTGTCCCCCTCAGTCGCCCTCAGTTAGATGCTGTCTTTTGAAGGGTGGACATTGGGAGCAAGCAAGAAGCTTGACCAGGACACAGCCCAATCAATCATTCAACGGAGAGTAACTGACACCCTTGGTGGGTGCCAAGAATGTGGATCATATCAAGAAACAGATCTTTCATCAAAGCATACAAATTCTCTTACTTTCTACCAGTTCAGAGATCCCCGCCAACCTGCCACTCACACACACTCAGCCCCATGCACACACACACACACACACACACACACACACTCACAAATGCACCCATCTACTTCTCGGGCATGAACTCGAAGCACCTCATTTTTAACCTAGTTCTGCACGCACAGTGGGTCGGATCTTCTGACCAATTTCTCTCTCTCCAGCACCAGCACGTCACTCAGTGAGTCACAGGTCCTTTGTAGCTGTTTATTCAAATATTAAAACCACAAACACAGACGTACTCTCAGATGCACCACGTATGAATGGTCTCCAGCTCTGGTTCTGATGAGGCGTCTCTCACCTGAACCACCTGGCTATGCAAACTACTTCTCTTGCCTCCTGCTGGGCAGTTTTACCTGGGAGCACAGCCCAGGGCCTGCATTTCTCCTCCACAACCACCTCCCCACACGTCCTGGAGATGGTTTCACAGTTGCTTCCCGACCTCCCACTTTTTAGTATCTCATGGCACTGGCTTCCCACTCTGCCTTGTCGTGACATTAGCACCAATGAATAATCATGAAATAAAGGGAGGTAATTAATATTTAACTTTGCCAGAGGGAAGCACTTAGGGGGAAACCGTCTTTTAGTCAAAGGGGCTGATGTTTGTCAGCTGGAGGGCAGGACTAATTAGATGCATCAGGCAGCAGTGACAAGGAGTTGAAAAACAGCTTGTCAGCTCCAAAGTGACTTCCGAAGAAGAATGATTAAATGCCGAGAAAGCGCAGACAGTGTGCTCCACACATAGGTGGGTCTCCCACTTCCTACTCACATCCAGGGCCAGGAGGCCCTGGATGCAGGTTCAAGTTCAGTTCGTTCACCTTTTTCTGAGCCCACAGGGTCATCTCCACACAGCTACAGTTTCTGCTTGCTGGAAGGAACCATGTGGGCTGACCCTCTACCTGCCTTCTAAGTACCCTTCCCTAAGAGTTCATGTGACTAGGCTTGAATACCTCCAAGGACGGGGTGCTCACTCCCATTCTTTTAGCTTCAGGACTAAAATAGAATGAAGAGAATTAGGGCTTTGGTGTCACAAAAACCTGTGTTCAAATCTCCTTTGCCCTCACGCCTCCTATCTCTGTCCCCCGTGACCCCATCTTGGGGAAGGGTCTCAGCGCATACACAAGCATCCAAGCCTGGGCACCAACTGGACTCCCCCCTCAGCCCCCAGATCTGGTCTGCTACCTGGGGTGGAGATTCTGCCTTCTTCACCTCTGACACTTGTGCCCTTCCCTTCAGCCACCTGCTCCTGCCAGCCCTCACCAGCTTTCTTCCTGACTTTTTGCTACAGCCTCCTACCTGGAACCCTCCCCTCCAGTCCCCCCTCTCCTTCCTTTATCCCCAAATCCATCTTCCAAACTGCTCTCAGAGTAAGTTTTCCAAAACGCACGCCTGCTCCCCCACTTTGCTATTTAAAATTGTCCCTAGGCCTCCCCATGCCCTGCAGGACAATAGCTGAAGTCCTTAACATGGCACCCCAGGGCCACACCTGGTCCCCAGTACCTGCTCCGGCCACACTGTGACTCACCCCAAGCCCAGCCTGCCCCACGCACACACATACCAGCCCTCCAGCTCTCTGTCTGCTGCCAGCCCAGCAAATCTCCACCAGCAGTGCCTGTGCCCCTGCGGCCACACCACTGACTAGCACATACCCTGGGAAAGTGACCCAATATTCCTGAAGTCTCAGTTTGCTTACCTGTAAAATAGGAAAAATAAAATAGCCTCTCTCTGGGGGTTAAAACTCTGAACGGGAGAGCATGCATGAAGTACCTGGGACAGGGTCTGGTATGCAGAGAGTTTGATCCATAATGCTTGCCTTCTCTCAAAAAAATAGCCAGGGCTAAGTCTGTTGTAGAGACATCAACCAACAACCAAGACTGGGGTGGGGGAAGAGGGAAACAGGAAAGAAAGCTGGACTGGGAAGACGGAGGGGAAGGGGCATGTTCAAAAAGCCCCATGGAGGGTGTGGGGGGTGCCGCATCACCACCCAGGAGATGACACACAGGCAGCGACCCAAAGCCTCCATGAAACAAACTGCAATTATTCTGCTGATAAGTTGGATTAAAACATTTACACCGTAAACACATCTGAAACAAAAACCATAATAATTTCTTTAGACTAATTCGCTCAACACAAGCACAAAACCCAAGCTGCCTTAAAACAAAAAGTAAAAAGATAATATATTACATATATATATATATATATATATATATATATATATATATATATTTTGTTTTGTTTTGTTTTGTTTTGTTTTTTCTTTCCCGTCATTCCAAAACAGGCAGAATAGATGCAGGCCAGCCATGGAAGGTGCTTCTCAGCCCTCCACAACACCTGCCATGCTTCCTTTAAATCCTCAGATCAAGGTTCAATCAGTTTCTAAAGGGAAAGGATTTCCCCACTGGACTTCCAGAAGGTTCTTTCTTGCTCTTCATTTGCAAGAATGGATGCTCTATTACAGTAGAGGGTCCCGCCCCACACGGTGAGCGGTTTCCAGGCACCCCCAGCCTCGCTAGCATAAATCCAGATGCCTGGGGGAGAAGGGGTGGGAAGGAGGGGGGGAGAAGGCGTCAGGGTGAGGGTCAGGAGGAAAGAAACACAAGCGCTGCACACAGAGGGACACAGACAGGGGGCTATTGAGAGACACATAAAAAGCATAGAGAGAGAGAGAGAGGGACTGGCTGAAAAGACAGAGAGAGAGCATGGGCTTAAAAAAAAAAAAAGACAGAAACAGAATGCAGAGAGGAAAGAGAGCCAGAGAGAGAGAAGGAGCTAATTTACTTTGCTCCTGGTTGTGCCCATGGCCCTTTCCAAGGTATGTTGCCCTCCCTTCTGCCTTCAGCAGCAACTTGTGAGAGGTTGGCAGGTGGGCCCTTGTAGCTAAGACAAAAGTGCCCCATTTCTGGTGAAGATGGAACCAGAAAGAGCCTTTTGCAACCCCAACCCCTCCAGCCTCTGGCCCCTCAATGGGCAGCGCAGCCAACAACCTGTTGCCAGGAAGACAGTCCACCTTCCAAGGTCTCAGTTTCCTTGGTGAACTGGCTACTGATTCATTGCATAATTGCCTCACCCCAGAAAGAAACTTCCAAGGAGTGGCAGTGGGCCTCTTGCAGGAGGGCTCCCCCATTGCACACGTACTTCACTGGGCATGCCTCCCCCTTCCCTCCTAGGCACTGATGACAACTCCAGGGACGGCGATAAAATCAGCAAGTGGGGTGCAGAGAGGCAGATTCCAAGATTCCAAAAAAGCACTCGAGCTGGCCCTTCGCATTCTCTTTTTTAAATTCAAAAAAGAAATGGGGGACAAAAACAGCCAATCCCTGTTTCTTTCCCAAGGTTCCCATGCTTGTTAGCCTCCACTAGAAGAGCGCTCCTAATTTGGGATTGTGATCAGAGCTCAGTGCTCTGAATTATAATATGGAGTTCTTGGCACATCTTGACACTTCTGCTCAGAACTTCACCTGGGGCCACTATTCTATGGCAAAAACATCCTGATAATAGCCTCCTGGGTAGAATTTTTACCTCGACTCATGGAACCAACTTACATGTGATGGTATTCCCAGAAGCTCTAAAGACATGTCCTGTCGGCCACATCTTAGAGTTGTATGTTCTCACCAAGTTCAAGGTGAAGAAGTAAAGGCAGAGCCACATGGGAAGAACCAAGGCTATTTTAGCTCATGCTTGAGTCATGTTAGAACCTTAGATTCTGTATTGATCAGGGTTCTCCAGGGAAACAGAACCGACAGCAGATATATGTAAATACTATGAGATTTATTACAGGAATTGGCTTACATGGCCGTGGGGATGAGCAAGTCCAAATCCTGTAGGGCAGGCCAAAAGCTGGGAACTACGATGAAGGATTTTGATGATTTCCCCAGGAAAAGCCAGCTAGCTGAAGTAGAAATGGAGATTCTCCCTTCTGACTGCTGAAGTCATCACTTCTCCTTTTAAGGTCTTCAACCAATTGCTTATTGCTCATTGCTGAAGGCCATCTTCTCAGTTGATTGTAGATGTCATCAGCCATAGATGCCATCAACTTACTGTGACTTAAGTCCACAAAATAGCCCCACAGAACAATCAGGCCTGTGCTTTCTGGACCAAGCAAGTGGAAACCATAATCTAGCCAAGTTGCACTTGAACTTAACCATCACAGATTTCCCCCCAGTATAGTTGATCCTGGACTTGAAGATAGTCTGTAGAAACCTTGGGATCATCAAGACCCCTTCATATGATGGTCTGTGAGATCAAAACTAGTTTTGTAATATTACTAAGATATTCTTAGCTGTTTTCACACTGTGTTGACATTTGCACAGATGGGAGAAACAAAAGGGTAGCTGAGACTTTATCAAAAAATCAAGGCGGTGGGCAGTGGCACCAAACTGCACCAAGAGTCATTGTATTCCTCACTGCTGCACATGCCAGTTTCACTTAAGAATGTCCTTGATGAAGCAGAAAATATTATTAATTATAATGCACCTCTACCTTTGGGTACACAGCACTACAGCTGCGCACTGAAGTGAGAAGTCTTCTAGAAGAAATGCACTTGTCTGATTGAGTTTTAAATTGAACTGACCTTTTTTGTTCATGAAAACCACTTTTACTTGACAACTGACAAACTATGGCTTTTCAGACTGGGGTATTTGGCTGACATTTTCTTGAAAACAACCAAAGCTGCCTGTTGTTTCAAGGAAAACAACCAACAGTATTCATGGATGTTCCGGTTTGCTAATGCTGCCATTTTGCAAGACACCAGAAATGGATTGGCTTTTATAAAGGGGGTTTATTTGGTTACAAAGTTACAGTCTGAAGGCCACAAAAATGTCCAAATTAAGGCATCAACACAAGTATACCTTCACCGAAGGAAGGCCAATGGAGTCTGGAAAACCTCTTTATCTGGGAAGGCACACGGCTGGCATCTGCTGATCCTGGATTGTGTTCCAGCTCCTCTCTCAGCTCCTGTGTGTTATTCAAAATGTTGCTCTTGGGGCGTTTTGTCCTCTTTTAGCTTCTCTGGAGCAAACTCTGCTTTCAATGGCTATCTCCAAAATGTTTCTCTCAGTTGCTCCCCAAAATGTCACTCACAACTGCTCTGAGTTTCTTCTGTACATCAGCTCTTTTATATGGCTCCAGCAATTTAATTCAGACCCACCCCAAATGGGTGGGGTAACACCTCCATGGAAATTATCCAATCACAAGTCTCACCCACAGTGGGTTGAGTCACATCTCCATGGAAACACTCGATCAAAGGATTCCAACCTAATCAACACTAATATGTCTGCCCCTACAAGACTGCATCAAAAAACATGGGATTTTGGGGGACATAATACATACAAACTGGCACAATGGGCAATGACACAATGTGAGATTTCAAGTGAAAATTAGAATTTTGGAAAGCTTGTATCCGTCCCCATGAGTTTGACTTAGAGTTTTCCAATACTCTTCTGATGAGACTGATGGTGCTATTAGTGAATGTGGGTTATGGATGTTGTGTAATGAAATTTGTCAGCATTCGAAAAATCCGTGTAACTCAGTGAACAAATATTTTATTAATGGCAGTGCATGATGCTACAGAACCACGCATGGGTAAAAGATCCACTCAAAGAACAAGATAGACCAACAGATTTTTATGTAGCAGCAGACACACACACTGCAGCCAACCTTTCAGAAGCTACCACTTGTCAAGCGTTAGTGTTGTATCAAAGAATATTCACAATTACCTGAGAAAGCTATTAAAATACCAACTACCAGATATCTGTGAGGCTGGATTTTTTTTCATGTGCTTCCACCAAAACAACATACAGCCATAGTTTGAATAACAGAAGCAGATAGGAGAATCCACCTGTCTTCTATTGTCAGAGGTTAAAGGGCTTTGCAAAAATACAATCTAAAGCCATTCTTTTTATTGTTTTTTTGTTTGGGGGAAAAATCATTATTTTTATGGAAATGTTTTATTTAAGGTTATATGTAGTTATTGTTATTTTTAATGGTCTAAGTATCTTTATAATTTGTCAGTTACAATTTCTGATATGGTAAATGACATAGATATAACCATATAAACAAAAATTCTTTGGGGTCCTCACTAACTTATTTTTGCCCTTGATGTTTACAAAAAAATTTTTTATTAGAGAAGCTATAGATTTACAGAAAACTCATGCAGAAAATACAGACTTCCCATATACTCCCTCATCATACACACAGTTTACCCTATTATTAACACTTTGCCTTACTATGGCATACTTGTTACAATCAATGAAAAAACATTATAATTATAAATTTAACTATAGTCCATAGATCACATTCAGGTTCAGTGTTTGTGTTATACAGTCCTATGGTTTGTTTGGGTTTTTTTTTTTATTTTTATTCTGGTAACATATTTACAACATAAAATGTCCCCTTTTATCCACACTCAAATATATAAATCAGTGGTGCTAATTGCATTCACAATGTTGTGCTACCATCATGAACATCCATTACCAAAACTTTTCCATCACCCAAACAGAAAGTCTATACCAATTAAGCATTGATTCCTCATTCCCTACCCCTACCCTGGCCCCTGGTAACCTGTATTCTAGTTTCTGACTCATGAATTTGCTTGTTCTAATTATCTCATACTAGTGAGATCATACAATATTTGTTCTTTTGTGTCTGGCTTATTTCACTTAACATGAAATCCTCAAGATTCATTCATGTTGTCACATGTATCAGGACTTCATTCCTTTTTACAGCTAAATAATTTTCCACTGTATGTATATACCATGTTTTGTTTGTCCATTCATCTGTTGATGGACTCTTGGGCTGCTTCCATCTTTCAGCAATTGTGAATAATTCTGTGATGAGCATCGGTGAGAAAATATCTGTTTGAATCCCTGCTAACTTTTTTGTGGATCTATACCTAAAAGTGGGATTGCCAGTTCATCTGGAAATCCTATACTTAACTTTCTGAGGAAACACCAAACTGTTTTCCACAGTGGCTGCACCATTTTACACTCCCACCAACAACGAATGAGTGTTCCTATTTCTCCACATCCTCTCCAACACTTGTAATTTCCTGCTGTTTTAATAGTAGCCATTCTAGTGGGGGTGAAATGGTTTCTCATTGTGGTTTTGACTTGCATTTCCCTAGTGGCTAATGATATTGAGCATCTTTTCATGTGCTTATTGCCCATGTGCTTATTGGAGAAATGTATTTTCAAGTTTTTTGCCCATTTTTTAATTGGGTTATTTGTCTCTTTGTTGAGTTAATCCAACTCAACACACACACACACATATGTATTCTAGATATTAAACCCTTATCAGAAATGTCATTTCCAAATATTTTCTCCCATTCTGCAGGCTGTCTCTTTACTTTCAGGGTGAAGTCCTTTGGCACACAAAAGTTTTCAATTTTGATGAAGTCTCATGTATCTATTTTTTCTTTTGTTGCTCGTGCTCTTGGTATAAAGTGTGAAAAGCCATTGCCTAACACAAGTTTAAGAAGATGCTTTCCTAAGTTTTCTTCTAACAGTTTTATACTTTGGGTTCTTATATTAGGTCTTTGATCCGTTTTGAGTTAATTTGTATATATGATATGAGGTGGTGGTCCACATTCATTCTTTTGCATATGGATATCCAGTTTTCCAGCACCATTTGTTGAAGAGACCATTCTTTTCCCATAGAATGGAATTAACACCCTTGTCAAAAATTAATTGGCGATAAATGTAAGGATTTATTTCTGAACTCTCAATTATTTTCCTTTGGACTATATGTCTGTCCTAGTGCCAGTACCGTGCTGTTTTGAACACTGTAGCTCCATAATAAATTTTAATATTGGAAAGTGAATCCTCCAACTTTGTTCTTCTTTTTCAAGATGTTGTCAGCTATTTGGTATTTGTGTCCCCTTATCCTTCCATTATAAATTTGATGATTGGCTTTTCCACTTCTACAAAAAACACTGGAATTTTCATTGAGATTGTGATGAATTTATATACTTGGCTAAATTTATTCCTAGATATTTCCTCCTCTATTTGCTACTGTAAATGGAATTTTTTTCTTGATTTCCTCTGTACATTGTTCATTACTTGTATATAGAAACACTACTGATTTTTGCATGTCGATCTTGCACCTTGCCACTTTGCTGAATTCACTTATCAGCTATTGTAACTTTTGTGTGGATTTTCCAGGATTTTCTATGTACAGAACCTTGTCACTTGCAAATAAGGAAATCTTACTTCTTCCTTTCCTATTTTGATGACTTTTATTTCTTTTTCTTGCCCAATCACTCCGGCTAGAACTTCCAGTGCAATTTTGGATAACAGTGGTGACAGTGAGCATCCTTGTCTTGTTCCTGACCATGGAGAGGAAGCTTCCATTCTTTCACCATTGAGTATGATGTTAGCTGTGGGTTTTTTCATATATATTCTTTATCATGTTGAGGAAGTTTCCTTCTATTCCTAGTTTTCTAAGTGTTTTTCTCAAGAACGGGTGCTAGACTGTGTTAATTGCCCTTTTTGCATCAATTGAGATGATCATGTACTTTTTTTCCCTTCCTTCTATTGGACTCACTAATTTTTAAGAGTACACAAGACCAAAAATAGAGAAACACTGGTCTCATCACTTGCTACTCAAAGCAGCCAAGGATTCATCAAAAAGCTCATGAGAGATGCAGTGTCATGTGCCCTATTCCAGACCTACTGAATCAGATTCTGTGTTTTAACAAGATCACATTAAGGTATGAAAAGCACAAGTCTACTCAATGTAGAGAGGACTATTCACAAAAGTATTTATGATCTTCCACTAAGTTCTGGTACTAAATTTTGTTGGACCAACACTTCTCTTAGCCTCTGGTTTCTCTGTGGGGACATCAACCACCCAGTGCATAGACAAGAATCAGGAGAAGCCCCTCATGAAGCACAGCCACTCACATTCACTGCAGCAGCCTGAAGCAAAGGTATATGGGTCCTCAACCAGACAGCACGGGAGGAGGAGGGCAAGCCTGGAAAGCATGTGGCCCTTTGCTGTGCAGGATCTGGAGGGGGGGCATAGGGCCATCCAGTCATGGCATCTGGGCACAGTGGACTCGGTCCTGATTCCATAAATGGCCAGCATTGGAAACCAATAAGTGCAGTGGGGTCCAGCTGAGGTCATCTTGGGTGGTCATTTGCCTTCTACCACCCCCAGCCCACCTCATCCCCATCTCCACCTTGCCTTGCATGGTCTCTCCTGCTAACGTGACTCCAGCAGCCCCCGTGTTTGATGCCCCTGGGTCCCCCTGGACTGGGTGATCTCACCTGCAGCATTAGGTGCATTAGCACAACCCACACCCAGCCCCAGCACCCACACCCTCTAGCCCTGCCCCAAAGCCCGCTCCTCACTGAGTGGGAAGGATTGAACTATCAGTAGGTTGGGGAATACGGGGGCAGGATCCAGCTATAGGGGGAATGGGGGAATGGAGAGAGGGGATTGACAAGAGCCAAGCAGGACTTCCAGAGCCCTGTGCAGGAAGTGAGAGTCAGGGTGGGCAAACCAGGACCAAGGAAGGGCCTCTGCCAACAGAGGAGGCAGGTGCAGGGGTGCAGGCTCTTGAGGACACCTGGGAGAGGAGAGAAGGAGCAAAGTCCACCTGTCACAGCTGGCCAGGGCTTCTCTGTCTGAAGGTCTAATCTTGCTCTCAGCCACCATCGGACCAGGATGGAAAAAAGCCAGGGAGACGCTGCACAGTCCACTAGCTCCAAGGAAAGTCTCACTCAGCACTTACCTATGTCACTTCACCTACAATTCTAATAAACCTGGCTAGGTGGTTTTCCAACCCACCATGGGGAGAGGAGTGGAGGCAGCTTAGAGTGGAGCAGTGGAGACCACGAAGGTAAACAAGTAAGGGGTCAGCTAGGAGCAAAGAATGACATCAGGAATCTAAAAATCAGACAAAGAACCAGAAAAAGACAGAATCCTGGTGCCATTTGGTACAGCAAGCAACAGTCACACAAACTGCTGTATAGTAAAAATGTGCTATTTGGATGATGATCCTGAGTCATCAGGAAAAGGTTGGATTATTTCCAATATACTTTTATAGCTTTAGAAGGCAGGAAGTTATACGAAATATTTTCATCAAAATCCTTAAAATTATGATATTCTTGATGCTTAAAGGAATAAATTTCAGACTTAGGGAAAATTCACTGAAGCAGAGGAGTTTACTACTTGGGATCCAGAATCAAACTGCTTGTCTTTAAATCCCAGCTCCAACCCCTTGGGAGCTGTAGGCTAGTGACTTAACCTCTGTGTTCTTCCAATTCTGCATCTATAAAATGGGGATAATTGTTATCTACCTTAAAGGGCTGCTGGGAAGTTTGATGGAATCATGTATAAAGCCCGGAGAACAAAATAAGTGCTTAATAAGTACTCAGGCTAACCATTTTTATTATCAAAAATGTACTTGGGTGATTAAAAAAGCAACCATAACCCAGTCAAGAAAATCAGCCTGACCACGCTTCAACCATATCATGATTGGATTTTAACACAAATAGGCCTGGATTTGAATCCCAGTTCTTCCTCTGTGTTTACATGTCTAAGTATTTAATTTCTCTGGATCTCAGATTCCTCTCTGGAAATGGGAACAATTACACACCTTGCAAAATGAAGCTAGCCAAGTACTTAGAAGACGTGATTATTATTTTTGTTATTGAGGTGGTAGATAAACTATTCTAATTATGGCTCTGCATTTGTATCTTTAACATACTCACACTCGTACACATATTACCATAGCATGCTCCAAGTTGGATTTCAACCCTTTGCACATACATTAGGTTTGACACCACTGGAGCCCACTGCAGAATGGAATTTTATTAGTTCATTGCTTGTCTTCTTAAATAACTCAACTCACAACTGAGTAAATATCCAACTCTTAACCCAACAGTGGTACCGCTTGGAGTGTTGGGTCATGCATCTGAATAATTATGTGTGTGTGTGTGCATGCATGCATGTCGGTGTGTGTGTGCATGTGTCATTGAAGAAGGAGCTAGGGGCCATGTTTATGCCTAACCACAGAGAGCAGAGCTGGCAGTATTTTCCTTATCAGCCTTACTCACTCACCTCCAAAAGGGATGCTTGGAAATGACTGCAAAATGGGTCTTACAGGTGATTCCCAGATAGGGAACGTCTGCTGAGCAATGGAGCAATGGCCCTTACCCTAGGGTCAGCTACAGAGATTAAACAGAGAGCTCACTCCGTCCCTTCCTCGGGAGGCCCAGAGTGAAAGACTCTGCTTGGACCACAGGATGCTCTTCTGTCTCAATGGAGCTCTGCCCTGAATAGGTCATTTCATGAGCACCAGCCCCACCAGGAGAACAAACCCTCGCTGGGCAGCTGCCCTCAGTGAACCAGCAGGCCAGAATAGCTGTTGGCCATGGAATTCTTATTTCCCCTGGATCCTATGGCTCAGAATAGATGTGGAACAGTCTTCCCTGGTTCTAGAAAGCTAAGGCTCCACCCAGGCTCCTGCACCACATCTGTCCGTGATGCTGAGGGAAGGCCTGAGCCACTGAGCCCTCGCTCACTGCAGAGACTTACCTGCAAGACACGGACCCTCTCTCCATCCCCCACTCTCCTCTCCCCTCCTCTGGCAAGGATTCATAGCTTGTATCTAAAGCCAACTCTGAGAGGGGGGCTGGTGTATTTTGCATATTTGATCGCTTTATTGTGTTCTCCAAAAAAGAACCTCCACTTTTTCTAAATGTCAAAGAATGTTGGTGCTCATTGACCTAATTCACCAATTACAGACTTTGACATGAGTTACCCTCTCTCCGAGACTACCCAGGAGCTATCATTACACCTGTTTTACCAGGTGAAGAAACCCAAGCTCTGAGAGATTAAGAACTTTGCCCAAGGTCACCGGGCTACAAAATAACAGAGCTGGAATTTGGACCTAGTTCTCTACTGCTCTAAAGTTGTGATTCTCCCCCCACCACAACATCCAGCAAATGAACTAGCAAACGTCAGTGTGTTTACTCATGAACTCTAAGGTAAGTAGTCACTTTGTTCTAGCCTTAGAATGAAGCAGAGCTTTAAAATGACAAATCTGCGTTAACCCTAACAAATCCCAAATGTTTTAACCATGGATGGGGTTGGTCAGCTTCAGGTGGAAGAAGCAGCAGAGATCAAGGGGCAGCCATTGAGCTCAGAAGACCTGGGTTCGAATCCCAGCACTGCCTTTTACTAGCTATGGGACCTCAGTCACACATTATTCAACTCAAGTTGTTGTTTAATTTCTCCATATCGCAATGTCCTCAGCTGTAAAAGGGAAATGTTAAAGTTGTGAAAATTACATATGATCCAAGCATGGTACCTGGCATGTAGTGTTTAATAAGTGATTTTATTATCATCATTAATATACTTTCTCACTACAATATTAAATGTGTATTTATAATAAAATTGAATTCAGAGCCTCTGCTCCTCAAGGACCCAGCACAGGTCTCTCAGAAGTGCTGCATCATTCACTGACAGAGACCCCCGTGCAGAGAAGGCAGTGCGTGAGGACAGGGAAAGGGGATGTAGCAGGAGCCACCTTGGGGTGGAGATATAGAGCAGGGACTGCAGGGACAAGTGGGCAGGACACGTGACCCTTTGCTTCTTATCTACACGGCTTCCTCCGTGCTGCACAAGCCTTCCCTCTCAGCACTCCCAATCTAGAAATGGGCCAGACGCGTTCTTGTGAAAACTTATTGTTTTAAAACTCTAACCCTGATGTGATCTCATGTAAACTATAACAGTGAATGTCCCAGGAAAGAGGACAAAGAACAGAGTTACAGCCCTATGGAACACAAGCTCTGAGTTCCAATCACAGCAAGAGGAGCTTAGAGTACACACAAGGAAAGGATTTTTCCAGCCTGGAATTAGGGTGACTTCTGCCCTGGAGAGCTTTCTGCAAGTCCTTCCTTTTCTCTTGAGTCTGAGGTCCCCATAGGTGGCCAACATGAGGCCCCCTAGGGAACCACGTCAGTCTCTCCCCGGTTAAACCCTTGGCTGGTTTTCTACCACCTACAGGGGGAAATCGAAGCTAGGCAGTAAGGCATGAGAGACTTCCTGGACTTGACTCCACTCCTCATCCCCAGGGCCCTTTAGCAAGAGCATCTGGAGCCATAATGCTTGCTCAGTTTTAGATCCCAACTACCCAACTTATGGTGTGGACGAGGCTGGTTACTTGGCCTCTCTGACCCTCAGTCTCTTCATCTATAAGTAGGAGTCATCTCATCTGGACAAGCCTGGAAATGCAGTTGACCCCTGCCCAGGCCCTCACACTCCCAATGTCACCCACTGCAGGATTTTCAGGCTGAGGAAGGAGACTGGGGGTCAGTGTCACCCAGAGAGGATGGGGTGTGGGAAAGGAGAAATCCAGAGCACACTCTCAGCATGGGGTGAAAGGGGATCCAGAGGCCAAGGGCTTTTCAGGCACCATCTCAGCAAGAGAAGCAAGAACTAGAGCCCCCAGCTGTGGGGGCCCTGTTAGATTGCTTCAACTTTTGCCACTTCCCCACTTTTGTCCCTTTTGCTAACCTCGTGATGCTAATTAACCCCTTGTGACAGAAGGGCCTGGCCTTCAGAAGAGCCAAGAGAGGAGTTGGAGGGTTGCCCCACTCTGAGGCCGGGACAGCCCTGCGAGAGGGTCTAGTTGGGCCTGTGTCCAAAGATTTAAGAGGGCCTATGGCGGGTGGGGGGGGCAGCCAGGTCTGGAGTCACTGCAGCCAAGAGTCCTGGGAGACGTGAGTGAGTTCCATGATGTATCTGGATCTGGCACGTTTGCATGGATGAACACCTGCTTTGGGGCTAAAGTACACTTTTAAACGAAATTGCATTCATTTTCTTACATAGGTTAGCCCCTCCGATCCTTGCAGCAATCCCATGAGGCAAAAATTCCCACGTGGATACACGAGTGGGGAAACCAAGGTGTGGATGGGTGGTAAGTGTGAGAGCTGGGATTCAAACCCGCCCAGCAGGACCCCTGGGCCGGGCCCTGCCCGCCCACATTTAGAAGGGACCGCAGTTATACTCAGCTCCTACCTGCCTCAAAGGACTTCCAGATAAGGAGTTTCCACCAGGAACTTGTTCCATTTTTAACCCCTACTGGCAAAATCCTCTCCTTTCTGTCTACCCCAAATCATCCACGTTCAAGCATAAAACTATTTCCTCCTGTTCTGCCCAGAGCAGGGGCAGAGAGAACCACCCACTCTGCAAATACCCAGACTGTAAAACTCCTCTGTGTTCTTGCCGACTTCACAACCATCCCTCAAGTGTGTCTTCCCCCAAACTTCCCTCGTGGTTCTAATTTTTCGGTCCTTTACTCATCTCTGGGGGAAGCAGCCCGGGGTGGTGGGAGGAGGAGAGAGCTCAGTCTGCAAGTCAGTTTGGAGGCTAATGTCCAGCTAGGCACCCTGCACCCCTATGCCCAGCAGCCGGGACCCCTGGGTCTGTCCCTTCCCAGAGTGTCCCACCCGCTGTCGGTCAGGAAACACAATGGGATGGCGCAGGAGCTAGCCCAGGGCCTGGCACATGGTAGACACTGAACGCACAGCAGCTCCTCTTCAAGCGAGACCCTCTGCAGACCCCGGCTGCACCGAAACCCCTGTGTCAAGAGCCGTACCCCGCCCTTGACCCCACTCACCTCTGTTCCAGTTCTCACCACTTCTCCAATTCTCCCCTGTCAATCTGAATTCACATCCCCTCTCTTCCTGGGCTGACTGCCCTCCCAACCCACATTGAGCACCCTCTGCAAAATGTGACAAGTTCCCTATTCTGACGCCCTGGATGTTAGGAGACTGTCAGATGGGCCAGGGCCCCGGAGATCTCACTCTGAGACCCCTCTCCAAGACCCCTGCTGACCTCTCCCTCTGTGTGGGTGGGTGCTTGGAAGCCCAAGTCCACCCAGTTTAGAGACCTGGACAATTGTCCCCCCTTGTTTCCTGGCTTGGGGGTGGGGGAGGTGTGTCACACAGAGCAGAGCAACGGCCCAACTGAACTCAAGATAGGTGACATCCATCGCCTCCCTGCAATCTGCAAACTTGTCACTCTGCCTTGGAAGATTAGATTAGAAAGAAGGATCCATTTGTCAAAAACTCCAACTCTAGATACTTAATATCTTGTCCTCTGTAGTTTGTGCCCCCCACGTTTGGGAGGTTCACTGGGCTAGTACTTTTTCAAGCGTAGAAGCAAGGCAGGCACAGCTCTCCTTTTCAAGGTCATGCCCCTACCCTTTCAAACCTCTCCACACCACAGACCCTTCCCCAAACACCTCCTCCAGCCACTGTGAGTTTTCCAAAATGGCAGCCGGTGGCTCCGCCCTGACTCCAGATAAGCCTTTGAGGCTCTGGAAGCCAAATTCCCCTTTTCCCTTCCCTCCTGTTCATCCATCATTGTTACTGCCTGTAGGTTTTCTGGAAAGGAGCACAGCCACGTGCATCTCAGAATCTTTCTCAAAATCTTTTTCCCAATTCCTCTTTGCCACCTGATTGATTGACTGAACACAGCAATACAAGGCCCGCCCACTTGTCCTGACACCTTCTTCCCAGAACTGGTAATTTGACAGGATTTGAAATGATGACTGTATCATGTCCTGTTTATATTTCACACAGTTGGGAGAAATTAATAAAGATACATTTTTTTAACAGATGAGAAGAAAAAAAAAAAAAAAAACTAGGGTCTGATAGTCAAGCTTCACCCTCTGGAGAAAATTCTGATGGCCAAATTTTACCTATGACCCCTGCGGGTCAGCACCACAGGAGCAGTGGGCCAGGTTTAAATCTGAGAGATAACAGGAACCTCAAGAGGTCATCTGGGTCATGCCCCTGCCTCCACACAGCCCCTCAGCCATTCTACCTGACTGTACAAATCTCAGCGTCTCCAAAGAAGAAGGTGCCACATCAGTCTGCTTTCCAACATCACAAAATCCAGGTTGGCTTCCTAAGCTGGAGCTCCTGGGACAGGGGCTGAGGCTGGAAAGGGTCAGGAGAGCAAGGGCTGCTGGGCTGGGCTGGGCATCCTTCTGCTGACCCCTGCCCCATCAGCACCAGCACCACCCCACAGCCTTGCCAATACCCCTTGGTCTCCCTACCTGGGCAGGAAAGCTTCCTCCTTGCTTGACACCCACATCATGGCTCTTTGGAGCTATGTCTTTTGTCTGCAGCCCAATCTTGGATACAAAGGTCCAATGCAGGCAGAGACCCTTCTAAAGATGTCGTCATCCTTGGCACGGTTTCTCTTCATGGAAGGGAAGGAACCAAGGAGGTGACCTGTACTGGGTGGGAGAAGCTTAGGGGACTTCCAGCTCCATGATTCTGTGACTCTCCAGGGAAACATGGGATGAAAAATATCAGTAACCACAGCTGCAATGCACCTAGCCACCCCCTGCCAGCAAGTCATTTCCCATGCATGGGCTCCTTGGCTGCCTTTGATGAGGAAAATCCAAATCCAGATCCAAATAATTAAGCAGATAGGCTTGACTTGGTCAGGGTGGCATGGAAAGTTTGATGATTGAAAACTCCACATCTTAAAAATATTCCAACTCTTTTCATTCTCGGGTTTTATTTGTCAAGTCTTCCCCTACCCATCATCCAACTTGCCTTGAAGAATATAAAACACTCAGAAAATAGTACAGCCATGTTCATGCTTCCTCTAGGCTCCTACTCTCCTACCTCCTCCCTCTGTCCCATGCTCTTTCTCTTTCTGTCTGTGGCCCTCTATGTCCCCCTGTCATTCCTTCCTCTCTCTCCTTCTTTCTTCCACTCCCTCCCCCCCTCCACCATTCTTTCCCTCGGTATGTATGTTTCTCTCTTTCTCTCTTTTTGCTTTCCTCCACATCTTCTCTCCTCCCTTCCTTTCCCGTATCTTCTCTTCCCTCACCCCAATTTTTTTTTCTCTCTCTGATTTCCTTCTCCCTGCCCCCTTCTCTGCCTTTTGCTGTCCCTCTCCCCAAATGACTCTCTCGACATCTACAAACATTAACCTCAATAACTAGGGAAGGATTTTATCAGTGCAGAGGTTAATTGTCTTTCCCTGACATGTTTTTACTGAATACATCTGGGCGACAAAATTAATTTCCTCATTAGCTATTTTTAAAAGTGGAACAAGCTAAGGGGGAAATCAGTGCAGAGATTTCACGCCATGTGAGCTGAGCTGGCCTTCAGGAGGCCACGGCGATGCACAGGGTTCCGGGCCAGGGGCCTCTCGCCTACCCCCGGAAACCAGAGGCGCTGAGGGTCGGCAGTCCATGGAGACAGCGAGGGACCTGAATTCTGAGCTCTGGGGTCTTCCGGGCTGAGATGGGGTGTGGAGGCTGGGCTCTCTGCTCCCAGGAGCTCCAGGAAATCTCACACCGAGGAGAGACCTGTGTCCAGCTGCCAGGGCTCAAAGCCCCCTCTGGCTGGCTGCTCCAGGCCTCTTCTCCATGCAGGAAAGCTTCCTCCAAGTCTGATAGCAAACCATGGCTCCTCTGGGCAGAGCAGGAGTTGCCAACAGTGGCCGAGATACATTGGGTTGTCCCAGCTCCAGGCCTGTCCAACTGAGCTCAGCGAGCTGGACCAAGTCATGGTGAGGGGTCAAAGGAAGCGTGTGCCCGTCACCAGGGCCTGAGTGGCCAAGGCCTCCATGGGCTCATGATAGGGACCCTCAAGCTCAGATACTCACATGGTCCCGGGGCTCCTGGACTGTACAGCTGCCCTCCTGTGCCTCCAGCCCTTGGTGGGCAGGAAGACATGGTGAGAGCTGGCCCAGGCCCCCAGGTTCTGAAATCCAGAGTGGAGACATCTTCAAAGAAAGGGCCCAACAGGGCATGTAATGGAAATATGGCAGGCTAGGGAGGCTGGAGACCTGTGTGACCCTGGGCAAGTCACTTGGCTTCTCTGGGCCTCAGTTTCCTCAACTGTGGAGGAACGAGTCTCCACCCACTGCCACCACTTCCTTAAACTTTTGGAAGCCTGAATCCTACACTGACGCTCTGCTCTCAGAGGTCACCAGAAACCCCTCACCACCAAATCCCATGTCTGTCCCCAGCCCTGCATCAGCCTCTCCTTACACCCTACCAAGTTATCTTTCACTTCACCCCATCAGTGCCAGGCTTTCTGGAAACAGAGACTCTGAGAGCATCCAAACCCAACAAGATGTGCAGTCAAGAATTTCGCCAAGTGGTGCCCACTGTTCTCCCAAATCACTCCAGCCCTGGCACGTCAGGGTTTCGGATCTCATTCTAACAGAGAAGAATATAGACACCCAGTGGGCCTGGAGACTACACCCTGGGCCAAAGTCAGACAGAATCCAGAAGGCTTTCCTCTCCACAGCCTCACAGGGTCCCAACCCCTTCCCTTCTAGGAAATGAGGCATTGGGACACAGAGTTAGCACTGGTATGGATACAAATCCTGAATTTCCTGTTCCTTTAAACTGACAGATCACACACAGAGAGACAGACTCCCCAATGGCCACTTCTGACCTAGTGCAGAGAAATTTTCATTCTGCAGCAATTTCAGTAACAGGAAAAACCAGACCCAGGAACTTATCTGAATGTCACAAACCAGCCTGCCTGGGGCAGGAATAGAATACAGGCCCCACCAGGACCTACCACCCTCTCTTTATCTCCTTTTCCATTGGGAAATTGACTATCTCCTTTCTCGGGACCAAGCTGTCCTTCCTGAGGGCTGCAGCTCCCAAGGAGAAGGGTCCCAGGGAGAGCTTTCCAGCCCCTCCCGAGGCTGCCCCCCTGGCAACCATCCTACCGAGAGTTGGGTTTAAATGGCAGAGAGCAGCCTCCAGGAGCACCCCACCCACACACACACCCAAACACCGCTCCCCCATTCTCCAAAGAACAATCCCCCAGACCACCGTACACACGAGCAGGAGTACATAATCACACACACAGTCAGAAGCCCCTCGCAATTACATTCAAATCGGTTTGTGCCTAACCCTTCCCAGTAATCATTCTCACCCAACTCTAATCTGCTTCAGGCTTGAAAGTGTCTCTACAACCTGCCTCTAGCCTCCTTGACATCGGCCCTTACCTGTTTCCTCCCCAGCAGTGCAGTGTTTTCTGGAACGGGAATTCCAGACTTCCTGGGGAGATGGGTGCGGGTGGGAGTCTGGCAGTGGAATGGGGTGGAAGATGATTTGTTCCTGCTCCCCAAGTTTGAGCAACACCCCAGCTGCCCCTGATCCTGAACTCCATGAATGGAGGATATGGCCCGCTCGCTGCTAGGATAACAAAGGGAAGGCTTCCCAGAGGAGATGATCCCAGAGTTGGGTTCTGAAGGATGAAGAGGAGTTTGCCAAACAGATCAGCGCTGGAAAGGGCATCCCAGGGAGAGGGAACAGTATTTGCAGAGGCTCCAGTTGTGGAACTACGAGCCATTATGTAACGTGAAATTCAGAAAGGGTAGTATCGAAACCTTGTAGGCAGGTAATAGAGGGCCCTCTGGATGGTTTTCCCGCCGGGGTACTTTAACAGGATTTCAGCAAGGGAATGGCAGAAGCTGACCTGAGTGTTAGAAAGAGCAGTTTGGAGGCAGATGACAGACGGGAGCTGGGAGAGCTGCAGATGGTTTAACTTGAGACGAGAGCCTGGCAGTAAGAGACCCTCTTTGCATGTGTTCATTTCCTCTAAGCAATAGCGTGGAAAGGCACTTACAGACATTGTTAGATGGATCCTCAGACAACCTCAGGGAGGAAAGTGGAAGGCCCTGATTGGTACAAAGGGCACAGCAACAGAGGGTGCCAGGCTCCTGACAGGTGAAGTGGTTTGGCCGTGAGTTTTTGTAGAACCAGAGAAGTTAGATCTTGCCCCATTTTAGAGATGAAGAAACCGAGACAGAGCGAGGCTCCATAATTCAGTAACTTTGTGTCTGCGCCAGGAATAGAACCCCCAATCAACCTGGGCTCCCACATCGTACCCCAGCACCTTTGATGTGGGAGGAGCAGGTGCACACGCTTTCCTGAAAACGCACCTGGGACTCCCGAGCCTCCAAATTCGGCCTTCTGGGCACTCGGAGGCACCGCACCTGAAAACCCATCCCCTCTCGTTCCGGAGCCGGAGCCGGGGAATTGTCCACCGGCTCAGCAAGCAAGGCTTATGCAAACAAAAAACCTGCAAGAAGACTTCCCGGGGATTCCAGGGACTTAAAACTAGCCCCATAGGAATGACTCTACAGAAGAGAAGTTTCTCTCTTTTGGAGTATTTTCCCATTTGTCAATATTCATGCTTTCAGGCAATTATTTGTGAAACGGTGCCTCTTGCACTAGATGCAAGTGCTCTGAGAACCAGCACATGGAAGGTGTTCAACAGTTATTCATTGAGTGAATAACGGAAGTCGGTCCTGAGGCTGCATTTAAGTGGAATCGGCACGTAATATCGAGCCTTACGCAAAACATCCTGTGTGGTGTGTTTCCTTAAGAGCTTGCATGCTTTTAAACCCACTGCTGTCATCTTCATGATGTTTTTTTTTTCTACCTTTGACTAGAACAGATCCTGGTTTAGGCTGATCATTCCTTGGAACGGCTTCAGTGGAAAGTGGGGTGGGGTGGGTGCATTGCCCTGAGCCATCCCTGGCAAGTGCGTGTTGAGTTCGAGTCACGCCCAAGCACGGACTTTCCCAAGTCAGGTGCTGCATTTCCGTGAAGGCTGTGGGTGGGGGTGGTTTTTGAGGCACCCTGAGGAGGCACTTTCATTGAAAGCCATGATTTTCTTGTATTCTGGGCCCAGTGACTTTTTTGAGGAGGAAAAAATAATCAAGTATTGTTCTGAAAAAAATTTTTTTTTGATCCAAAACAAAGTTGCTTGGCAAAGTGGTCAGATTTTCCCCTGTGGTTTATTTTAGGATCTAGGGTCCAAAAATATGGCGATGGAGGAGAGAGAGGGTACTTTTTAGGATGTAAGATATTTTCTCAGACAAATCATGTTTCTTAAATATGATTATATCTTGAAATATTAATAGTATGTATGTTTTATACTCAACGGAGAGCCTCTGCTGGCCTAAATAGATGGGCCATTTCTAAAAATGATGACCATGTTCTGCTCACATCACTCACTGGTTAAACGCTCTTCAATGGCTCCCTATTGCCCTCAGATGCAATAATTATTCTTCTCTTTATTGAGTTCAGCGAGGTCTGTTTCGTGAGCCCTTTGAATGGGTTGTGTCATTTAAATCATGCAACAGTCCTAAAAGGAAATATGATTGATCCCTGTGCACAGGGGAGACATCTGTGGTTTACAGAGGTGCAGGGACTTGCCCAAGGTTACTGTGCTATGTCAGAGCTGGTATGAGCCCTAAACCCCCTAAAGCATGGTCAGCTCCACCCCTCCACTTTAACCCCCAACTCTATCCCCCCTCCCCTAGTCCATGTTCCATTCATCTAATTCCTATGCATTGTCCAAAATCTCAGTTCAGGTCCAAACTGCTTTTTAACTAAGCCCCTCCCGGTCCCCTCTCCAGGCCCTCAGCCCCTCTCCTGGAGCCCAGGCCCAGATTGGGAGAACCCTCCTAACACAGGATCCTTGGCGTTTACTTTATCTGCCTCTTCCCAGAATGGGACTCTCCTGTAGAAGGAATCTGGGCTCTGGGCACCAGGGTGTCCGAGCCTGGTACCCAAGAGAAGGGCAGTAAATGATTGTGGGATGAATCATTTAATTCTGCATCATTGGAGTGTCATTTTCATTCCTCAGGACCCAAGTCCGTGGAGAAAATTAAACTCTACCAGTGGAGCCAGGCCAGCAGCCTCCAAAGCTGCTTGCACTTGGGCACACATCAGACCTGCCTGGAGGGGGAGCTAATGAGAGCCAGAGGGCTGGACCAGGTGCCCAGAGCGGCTGGCTGGACAGGGGGCATGGGGCCAGAGAGTCTGCACTTCACACCATCTCTGGGGTGAAGGGGAGGCTGACGCCGCCGCAGGTCCACGCAGCCCCTCTGCGTAGCGAGGTCTCTAGACGAGACCATCACTTTGAGTAGCAGCAGTGTTCTAGACAATTAAGGGCCCTTGACTAAATGGTTACCAACATTTGGGGCAACCTCAAAACCCTCGCTCATGGCATAAAAAAAATAATGCATGCACCCTGAATTTTCTATTTGGGAGAGTCACTTACCACCGTGGGGGTTTTCTTCTTCACTTCTGGAAATGACAGGAAAGAGAACGTATAAGGTGACTGCAATGTCTAAGTGAAATCTGGGGCATTGAAACCTCACCCCACCTATACCTCAGAGAGAACAAGGGGCTCCCCACGAAAGGGGCAAATCGCAGCCTATAGTTATGTTCTGACTTCTCAGAAAATGATGCCACTTATTTGGGTTTCGATGTATTAAAAAAAATTCCCTTATACCCACCCCATCGCCACCCCACCCTACCCCCACACACATGCATACGCATACACATAAAATCAATTTTCGGTTCACAATGAGTATGCCGGTGTTTGCTGTGTCTGGCTCCCTCCTGCGAGGCCCTAGGGAACCGGTGACCGCTCTGTCCCTCGGTACTCAGAGGGAGATGCACTGCAGCCTCCCCGCCAGCCAGAGCTGGTTGAATCATGCAGCCCCAGCAGCCTGCGTGCTTTCCCAATTACCGTAGCTATCAGCGCTAACTAAAAAACCAGTAGCAGCTGGCAGGAAATGGGTAAGAAAACTGACCACAGATAAACTGTAGAACTCCACAGAGGAGCAGGAGATAGACTCGGGGACAGGAAGTCAAGCTGTCAGGCCTCAGCCCCGCGCCCTGCTCACGGGGCACGGGGCACTCTCGGGGCCGCTGAAGGGTGCACCCGCCCGATAGTGCTTGGGGACACAGCTGCCAGGGCGGGATGAAGCAACCCCGCAGGCCCCACCGTGGTTGGGCTGTGGGTGGGTGGGAGGAGGACGGCCAGGAGGGCTGAGAAGGGACAGGGGAGTGCCTGAGAACCCGTGGCCTTCAGTGGGCCAGGCAGTGCGGCATCGTCACCAAAGGCAACGGTCCTGCCAGTCTGGCGTGTGATACAACAGCAGCCGGGCCGGGGCCTGTGCTGTCAGGAGAAAGTCACCTGTTTCCCACACTTTCCTCACCTGGGTGTCGGCAGCACAAACGATGGGCTCCCAGGAGGGGAGGGTGGTCAAGGCACATTGGCAATGCTGGTGGGGACGAGGCAGTGAAATTCTGCTTCCTGGAGTCACACACCCAACTTTGCAAATAGTCCCCCAGCTTTTCAGCCAATGGAGAGGGCAGGCCCTTTGGATTTAGTAATGATAGAAAAAAAAAAAAAAGAATTGACTGCTGTATTCTCCTCCATACATTATCTCATTGAATGCTCATGGCCATACCAGGAGGTGGGTCAGGTTTTCCCCATTTTACAGATGGGCAAAGTGAGGCTGGGGGGATTAGTACCTGATCATGCAGTTCATAGGTGGCAGGGTCCAGGGTCAAAGTCTGACTGAGTTCAGTATCAGAGGAAGAGGGAAGAAGAGAGGAGAGAAGGAGAAAGAGCGGGGGAAAGTGGGGAGATGAGCAGAGCTGAGCCCCGATTCCCTTGCTGGAAGGGATTTGATCAGTGATTACTAAGGGGGTGGCCGTGGGCCCAGTACACCACCCGGAGACAATCCACTCTCTTTGCATCTCAAAGCAGACCCTGGCGTTCTTTGCAGAGTGGCCTGGAGAGAACCTGAGCAGAATAGCGATTCATGTCTTGTTATATGTTAACTCCTTTGCCACAAGCTGCAGGCAGAAGCCTGGGCCTCTGCTTCTGGCTTCTTAGCAGGGTCCCTGCCCCTCCCAGAGAGAAGGGGGACAGCTGAGAAGGACCCATCTGAGTACCCCCAGGGCTATCTTCTCTGTTCAGGCCCTCAGTGGGGAGGCCCTGGGAGCCCTTCCCTGCAGTAGTACAGCTGTGGGGGTGGAGGATGGGGTAAGCGGGGGTGCGGGGGTGGTTCCCCTTCCTGTCCCTGAGAAGCAGCAAACTGCAGCAGCGACGGCTCCACAGCTCGACACCTGCCCCCTCTGAGCGAGAGGGGCTCCCCTCCGCTGGCACCGAGGCCATCTCTGGGGTTAGCAAAACGGGAGTTCAGCTGGGCGACTGACTCACCCCGGTTCCTGGAACTGTCTGAAGGAGGGAGAGGATGCTGGGGGCTGGCTCTAACTGTATCATCTGGGCTGGGGCCGGTAGCAGATGGTCCTTATAAAAAAAAAAAAAAAAAAAAAACTTCCATGTGGGTTTAAAATAGCACAGCACTCACAATCAGCTGAATGGGGAAATGTACTCACAAGGCAGTCACGTGGTGGGGGGGGGGTTGCTGCTAGATGCAGATCGGGTCATGGGGGGCCTGGGCACCAGCGGCGGTGGCCTCATCTGGAAAGACAGAAAATAAAATGGGGGGGCACCCGCTCTGGGTCTGCCCTCATGTTAGGCAGGGGACCCCCGCCCACCACAAGTAACACCCCCCAACAACAGTCCTGAAGCAGCCGCACCCAGGATGAGGACCTGGGGCTGGGAGAAGGAGCTGGCCCTAGATGCAGCTGGAAAGCATCGCTACCCAAACCCAAGTCTGCTGCGCGCACTTTCTCTCTCTCTCTCTCTCTTTCTCTCTCTGTCTGTCTCTCTCTCTCTGTCTCTCTCTCTCTGTCTCTCTCTCTCTCGTCTTTCCACCACCCCTCCAGCCTCTTTTCACTTCTGTCCATGAAAAATATTTCTTCCCCCTGGATGTCAAGAAGTTGTGGGTATCTAAAAGGTGTTGAAAATGAACTTTTGGTTGAGCCTATCGGTGTCTGTACTCGGCCCCTCCAAGGAGTGTAGGACCTGACCTGGATCGAAATCTCAGATCTGCTTTTGCTATTTGTGTGCCCCAGGGCCACCCATTTCACTTTTCTGAGCCTCAGTTTTCTTCTCTGTGAAATGGACTACAAACAGCAACCAAATAGAGTCCAGGCGAGGCAGGAGCTCTGCAAACAGAGCTCACAGCCCAGGCAGTGTCCGTCTCCAGCAGGAGAGAGCCCTTGGCCTTTTCACCGCTCTTTAGAAAATCCCTTTGTCATATGTAAACCATGATACACTTTGCGAAGCAGAAGTGACAGCTCTGAAAGTCTGGATGTAACGTCACACCCCCTGGGCTGGTGCCCTGGATCCAGGGAGGGACAGCTGTGGACAGGGAAGAAATCGCAGGCTGTGACAGGAGACGGGGTGGCTGGCTCCCAAGACCCTCCTGCTGCCCAGATCCCGGGAGCTCAGCCGATCGGAATCCGGGTCACTGTGGTCGCTGAGGGGCAGAAGAGCCCCGAGCTGCAGGGCAGGGGTGGGGAGGCGCCAGGGGGAGCGGGAGGCCCTAAGGTAGCTGGTCTGAGCTGGAGATGCTGGAGGGTTTCTACTGAATCGGTCCTTGGGTTCTTTAGGGAGAAGCAGTGGTGTGCTGGTGTTTAACAACCACCTCTTGAGGAGGGATTTAAAAATAGCTCTGATGTGTAGCATTTGCCACTCTCTGTGGTGTCAATAGTCCGACTGTGACTGATTTCAAGCTAGGAAGATGACATCACTGAATGGGGAATTGGGGAAAGACGTGACTAATAAGCCTGCCCTTCCCACCAGGGTCTCACTGTCTGGTATGGAGAACATCCCCATAGACGATGACAAGAGCCAGGTTGAAAGGCAGGATAGCGGAATGGTTAAGGGGGAAAGTGTAAGGGTTAAAACACACGGAGTCTTCAATTAGACTCTGGAAATGAGCCACCTGCTTGAGAATCCTGACTCTATCATTATTAGCTCTGTGGCCTTGGGCAAGTTACCTAACCACTCTGAGCCCCATTAGATGGGCACCGTTTGGAACTATTAATCTCAGTGTAATGAGCTATTACCATTAAGTTACGCAACTGGGGCAAAACACAGGACGTTTCTACCCTATCTGTAAGGAAGATGCTAGAATCTCTCCCACCCCAAAACTAAATAAATGAATGTCTTCCCTCAACCCCTCACGCCCCCACCCCCTGCCCCCACCCCTGCCTATTGCTTTATCTCTCTTCCCCCTCACACTTCTTCAAAGAGATGCGAGGCGGTCTCCACTTCCTCTCCTCCCAACCACTTGTCAGCCCTCTCCCGAGTGGCTTCTGTCCCCAGCGCTCCACCAAATCAGCTCTTGCCTGGGTCACCAATGCACCCATTTTCTAAATCCAAGAGATATTGCACAGCCATCCTCACCTCACTCAACCTTGCAGCTCCATCAGACCCTGCTGACTGCATCCAACTTGCAAGATGGGTTTCCCTCGGTGTCTGTGACACCACAGCCAGCTGCTTCTCCCCGGTCCTGCTCCTCTTTGTTTCTCGGACTGGGCCGTCCTCCTCTATTTGGCCATTAAAATTGGGATCCCCCAAGTCTTGGCCTGGGCCGTGCCTTCTCCTGCTAAACTTTCTCTCTCTGGGCAAGCTTGGCCCCTCCACGGCCTCTTTTACTGTACATCTAGGCCAATACCTCCCACGTCTTACCTACAGCCCAGATCCCTGCCCTGCGTCCATGTCTATGCAACCAAAGGCCTCCTCCATAGGCCACCTTGGGCATCTTAGAGGCCCCTCAGAGTCAACTTGTCCAAAACTGAGCTCGTGGTGTTTCCATCCCAGACCTGCTCTGCCTCTGGGGTCTGTAAGTCACGTGCTGGCCACCATCGTGCTGGCTAACTTTGCCATCTTCCTCACTTACCCCACAGATCTAATCCATCCCCAAGTCCTGTTTTCCCCTTAGCATCTATCAAATCCATCCACTTTTTTCTTCTATCTTCATTCCCCATCTCCCAGTCCAAGAAACACCATCTCTCTCTGTACCACAATCAAAGTCATTAACTGGTCCTTCCACATGTACACTTGCTCCCTCCAATCTGCTCGCTCTCTCTTTCTCTCTCTCTCTCTCTCCTTTCTCTTCTCTCTCGTCTCTCTTCTCCCCTCCCCACCCTCCAGCCACATTGGCTTCTCTTCAGTCCTTAGATATGCCATTTCCCTCCCTCCCAGGGTTTTGGAGAATGCTACTGTCTCTGAAACAATCTTCATCTCTCCCCAGCCAGCAGCACGGCACTTTCCCCACCACCCACCCACCCACACCCCTTCCCCCCAGTGCACACTGCGCATGCTCTAGAGTCCTCGGGGAAGCCTTCCTTCTTTCTCTGTGACCCTCTCCCCCCTGCCACACCCCCAGGATGGGTTATTATTTCCCCTTCTGAGCTTCCTGTGCCATTTTCTTCACGGCAGTTCAGAAGGTTTGTAATAATTCACTTATTGGTGTGGTTATTTGACTATCTCCCTAGAGTAATAATTCCCAGTGGAGGTAGTGAGTAGCATTTTGAGCAGGGTGATTCTTTACTGTGTGGTCCAACTGTCTGAGAACTGAGAGAGTGTCCCTGATCCCCATCTACTAAACGCCAATAGCTTTCTCAGTCAGGTGACAAACCTTCATTCATTTGCACACACTAAGGAGGCTGGACCACCCCGGCAGAGAACCGCTGCCCTAGATGGGGAAAGCACTAGGACAGCAGTGCTATCTAGTTTTGTTCAATCCACAGAGCCTGGTAGGGTTCCCTGCACAGGCTCAGTAAACCCTTGTTGAAGGAAGGAAGGAAGGAACGCATGGGCAGCTTCTGACTGTAGGCCTTGGAACAAGCAGTTCTGACTGTCATCACCGAGGCTGAGCATAGGCTGTGGATTTGGGGTCAGGGGAGCCTCTCCTCCCTGTGGCAGACTGGACAGTGAGCAGCTCAACCCCCACCCCCACCCACCGGTGTCTGGCCCAGAGCTCGATTGGGCAAGGATCAAAGGCAGTTTATCTCACCTTCATATAGAGCAGCTCAGGGCTCAGGGCGGTCCTCGTTGACTAGAGTGGCAACGAGGTGCCTGCGGATACCATTTCTCTGGTTCTCAAGGTCTCAGCTTTCAACCTATCTGTTGTCAACCTTCTTCTCAGGCCGGATGCCCAGTGAGCTGGCTGTGCAATAACAAACAAACTCGAAAGTACAAGCTGGGTTATAGGTAAAGAGCAAGCCAGCCCGCAGGGTGGCTCAGGGCTGCCACTTGGGGTTCCCCCAATTTAAAACACTCTCCTTGGGTTGTCAGCTTTTCTCTTCCTTTCACAATGATGAGCCTTCTTTTCCCCATAATTCAAATTTCAGTCACTTCAGGGAACCTTCACTGAATCATCCAGAATTAAGACTTGGCTTCATGCTTCATTCATTCAACAAACATGTATCACGCACTCGCTATGTGTCACTGGCACCATCTGAAAATTGACCTTCATTTCTCCCCTTCGGCACAGATTCACGTCCTGTTTTGTGTCTTGTACCTATTCACTCTATTCAGTTTCACAAACATGTTTGGTGCTTATTCTGTGCCAGGGACAAAAGTTGGCCCTGGACACACAGCGACCAACAATTCCACAGAGTTCTGGCCTCAAAGACCTCACAGCCGATCCCGTTTCTGTCTTCATCTGCCCACTTTAGTTAATAACAATCCCTTATTCTGTGTCAACCACCCTGCCAAGCTCTCTTGGAGACAGACCCTTCAGAGTTGGAAAGGTGAGAATTTGTTTATCTGAGACCACCAGAAAACATGCCATACAGTTTTAAGTGGAGCAATGGGTAGTACAGTACTGGCAAGATACTAGAGAAACTTAGAGAAGTGGGGTTCAATACTACTAAGTGCTAATCCATAGATAACTACCTCATTTAATCCTCACAACTACTTTATAAGATAGGTATTGTTCTTACCCCCATTTTACAGATGGAGGTACTGAGGTGCATAGAATTAAATAATTTTGTTTAAAGTCATGCAGCTTGTAAGTGACAGAGCCAAAATTTGAACCCATGCAGTCTGGCTCTGGAGCCTGTGCTCTCAGACACTACCCAGGCAGACTGGGTGTATTAGTTATCTATTGCCGTGTAACAAATTCCCTCAACTGTCACAGCCTAACACAACATATAATTATTATCTCATAGTTTCTAAGGGTTAAAAATCTGGGTTTGGTTTAGCTGGTTCTTCTGGCTTAAGGATCTTCGAAAGGCTGTAAATCAAAGGCGGCCAGTGTTATAATCAGTTCAAGGCTTGACTGGGGGAGGATTTACTTCCAAGCTCCCTCCTGGGGCAGTTGGCAGGCCCAGGGCCCCCTTGCTGGCTGCTGGCTGGAGACCCCAATTCTTTGTTGTGTGGGCTGCCAGCTTTATTCAGAGCAAGCAAGTGGACAAGTGAGAGAGAATGAGCAAGACCCCTCACTTTTACAAAATTCATTAGAAGCAAGTCGCTAGGGCCAGCCTACCCTCGAGGGGAGAGGGATACATATGGGGTGACTGTCAGAAGTGGGGGTCACAGGGGACATCTTTACCACCTTGGGATAGTGGAAGAAACAAGAGTCCACCAACAACTTCAGAAGTGACCTCACAATTTTCCAGTTCGATTCTGCACCCCAAGAATCCTACTTGTGTTCTCTTAAGTAATAATAATAGCCTCAAAGTGAGCTAAAAACTTGATTCCCAGCCTGAGAGAGCTCTTCCTCCTGCTCTTCCCAGGAACTAAGTGCCAAAGAAGACAAACACTTCTTAAAGATCATCTGCACACGCAGCTATGTAAAGAAACGCGAGTGTATTTGGGTTTCGCTGGCGTCAGGCTGAAAATTTGGCACCGTCGTCGACTCCTCCCACTCTCTCACCGCACAACTTTAATCAGTCCCTAACTCCTCTAACATGTTCATTTTTTTCATCTTTTCCTTTTCTTTCCCACTGCTGATAATGAAGAAATATCCTAAAAGTTCCCTAGTGTTACAGTTCCCCCTTTCCATCCTTCCCAGATATCAATGTCAGTATCATCTTCTGATATTGCCCCAACTCATACAGGCCAAGTTGCTGGCTCCCCTTGGCCAAAGCACAAGGCCCAAAGTCAAGTCTGAGGTTAAAGACCTCATGGCCCAGTCCCCTGGGGCCAATGAAGCTCATCTACATGCCTTGCCACTTCCTACTTTCCATGTCTCTGCTCACTGTTTCCTAGCCCATGAATGCTTTCCCTGGTGCTCTTCACATACCCAAATCCTGGCCATCCTCCAAGGTGAAGTTCAAGCCCTACCTTCTCTACGAACCTCTCCAGTCTACTCCAGCTCTCCCAGGCTGGCCTCAGCAAGAAGCAGTATGTGCCCAACCGGGTCAACGAAATAAAAATACTCATTTCAGCAAACAAATGACTGGTTCCTGGACTGCTGCCTCTGGGCCACCTGGTCACTTTCCAGCTCACCTGGGGACTGGTTCTCAATGTCCTCCCATCTCAACATCTGGTACTATGCAGCCCCACACTCTCAGAAACCACCTTCCCCACACCCTGCAAATCTCTTGCTCCCCAGATTCTCTCTCGCTAGCCCCTTGAAGTCACCAGGCCATAACACTGGTCAGAATATCTTCTCTCAACTCCTCCTACACTTCCCATCTCAGCACTAACTGGGAGCATTCCATTTGGTCCCCTGTGTAGTTATTGGTCTTCCTGTTTCCCAACTAGACTTTGAGCATTTTGTATCAGGACTGTGCTTGCTTCATCTCTGTATTCACAACAGGGCTTGGGGCAGAGGGTCAATATAGGCAGCAACGACACAAAAGATAAAAATTATTCATTAATATGATCAAAGTTACTTCATTCTCTTTATTTCTTTAACACTCAGAAATACAAAGATACCTTTTCACTTGAAGTCTAAGAATAGAAATTCAGTATTATATTGATGGGGGGCAAAAAAAAAAAGTTGAAGGCACCAGAGCAAGTAATAATGACCATGGCTTCTTGTGAAATAGCTGAAGTGCACATTGAAGATGGGTGACTGGGTCCCCATTTTCCAGCACTTCTGGTTTGAGACGGAGAGTTATCAAATGCAGATATGGATAAGAGAGGCAGGTGACAAGCAGATCTTGACAGGAAGACCCCAAGTCTTCCTGGCAATGCTTCCAGTTTCCAGCCTTCCATTAGATGAGACCCATATTACCCACTGCACTTTTACAGTCCAACTTCATGTTCTGCTCTTCTCTTTTCACACATTGTTCAGAAATAAATACTAGTGTCCACATTACATTTTGCTTTTAGATAATGTGCCATAAAGGAGACATGCCAGTGGTCTCAGAGTCATGCCCGACAATCTCTAGGCCATTTGCACAAAAGGCAGGAGTTGGAGCTGGTAAAAGCTCACAGGTGCAAGCATGCTGAGTGTGTATTAGTCAGGTTCTCCAGAGAAAAAGAACTGATAGAAGATAGATATATATGTAAATATTAAGAGGTTGAAGATAGATACATATGTAAATATTAAGAGGTTGATTTTTTAAGAATTGGCTCCCATGACCATGGAGATTGGCAAGTCCAAATTTTGTACAGGGTGATGTTGAATTCCCCAGGAGAAGCTAGATGGCTGAAGTAGAGACAGAAATTCTTCTTTCTGGCTTCTGAAATCCTCAGTTCTCACTTTAAGACTTCCACCTGATTGGATCAGGAGACTCTCCTCACTGCTAAGGGAAATCTCCATTTTCAATTATAGATGCAATTAGCCATAGATGCAGTCAACAGACTAATGATGTAAATCCATCTATGAAATACCCTAACAGTAACAACTGGGCCAGAGCTAGCTGGACACCATCATCTAGCCAAGATGGCACATGAAATTAACCATCACATGGAGACATACCTTTATTCCTGGCACAGCTGTCATCCAATTAGAAGCCTTTGATTAAGTTTTTTAACTATTCTAAATAAAGGCTGGCTTTTCAGAAGAGCAACTTTTCTCAGACTTTTTGGTCTTATAACCACTTTACACTCTTAAATAGCATTGAGCATCCTAAAGAGCTTTTGTTTAAGTGAGTTCTATCTAATGATATTTACTGTATTAAAAATCAAAACTGATAAATTTTGAAATACTAATTTGTATTTAAAATAATAATAAACTCACTGTATTAATATAAATGTAATATTTTAAGAAAAATAACTCTGTTTTCCCAAACAAAACTAATAGTGAGAAGAATGGCGTTAGTTTATACTTTTGCAAAGCTCTTTAAACTTGACAATAAAAGAAAACAACTGGATTCTCATATCTGCTTCTGCATTGAATCTGTGTAATTAAGTTGCTTTAGTTGAAATATATGAAGAAAATTCAGCCTCAAACAGATATGTAGATGGAAAGGAGAGGGCAGTTTTGTAATAGTCTTTTCAGATAATTGGGACTTTTCTTCTTTAGTACTACACCAAAAGTCAACAAGTGGTGGTATTTTAGTTTCCTTGGCTATTCAAGTAAATACTGTGCAGTGGGTTGGCTTAAACAATGAGAATTTATTCGCTCACAATTTTGAGGATAGGAAAAAGTCCAAACCAAGTCATCACTGATGTGATGCTTTCTCCCCAAAGACCATGGTGTTCTGGGGCTGGCTGCTGGCGATCCTTGGTCCTTAACTTGTCATATGGCAAGGTACAGGGTGGTATCTCCCAGTCACTCCCTTTCTTCCAGGTCCCATTGATGTCCAGCTTCTGGCTGCCTCTGTAGCTTTCTCTCTCTTCCTCTCAATTTAAAAAGGATTCCAGTAATAGGATTAAGACCAATCCTGATTGAGGTGGGCCACACCTTAACTGAAGTAGCCTCATCAAAAGGTCTTACTTACAATATGTTCACACCCACAGGAATGGATTAGGTTTAAGAACATGTTTTTTCTGGGGTACACACAGCTCCAAACTTCCACAGGTCATTTTTTAAAGGTTAGTTCCAACATGGAATCTGAAACCAAGTCAATTAATTTTTTATATGCTGTTACATTAAAGTCCATTAGTCTGTCATGCACTTTGAATAGATTTTTTTTTTTCACCCATGCATGATTCTGCAATATCATGCATTGGTCATTTGGAAAATATTAATTCATTGACTTACATAGATCTATCAAACCTGGCACATTTCATTATACGATATCCAGAAACCATAGCATTAATGGGATTAATGTGATTACTAATCTCATCAGAAACTCTTTATGTACTGAGAAGCTGTCAGACTCATGGTGGTGGATATAAGTTTTTCAAATTTCCAAATTTCACTTGAAAGTTTAAATTTTATTATTGCCAACAAATCCTGTCAATTATTTTCCACGAAGTGACAGGCTCACTTCATTCATTTTTAAGAGAGTGTCTGCCAAATACCCAAGTCTGAAAAACCTACTTTGCCTCTCATTCTTTCAAGTAAAAATGCACTTCCGTGAAACAGCAGCCAGTTCAGCTCATGGCTGGCACAATTGTACAAGTAAGTACTTTTCCTCCAGACAACCATCATATTTTGTATCCATATCCAGCAGGAGTGCTTCATGAGTAATTTCCATTCTAATCACACAGAATATTTTTTAAAACACCTCTACTCAAGGGCCTAGATTAAAAATTAATAATTTTTTCTGCTTCATCCAGGACACTTTTAAGTGAAACTGGCATTCTTTTCACAGTGACTGATGGTGTGAAAACAAAAAAAAATACGATTACTGGCGCTGTTTGGTGCTACTGCCTTGATTCAGGATAAGGTGCTTGCAGTTTTAGCTGCCATTGCTTTGACACTACCAGGACAAATGTGAAAAATTCAAATAGCGCAGTAATTTCATGAAAATACCTTTGACCTTGTAGGCACCCCGAAATCGGCTCAGAGATCCCCACCCTCTCCCCAGGTGTCTGCCGACCACAGTTCTAATAGGCTGACATCCTGGGGAAAGTTCTGAGGCTCTTAAAGGTCAAGCATGGCTGAAAAGAGAGCTCTGTGAGGGTATTCCCTGCAAACCTTTCCCGGGAGCCCAGGGAAATCTGAACAGGGTCATCTGAGGGTTTCGTCTAGGGTAAGATGTCTGCCTACTCCACCGCTAACTTATAAACCACAAACCCAGCCACCTATCTTAGAAATGATCACAAAGGGACAATGTGCTATTCCGGTGGGAAATAGAGCACCCCGTGCATTAGGCCAGAGTGAATGCATCCAGGGTGCCATAGAGACCAGGACGTACGGGACGGGCTGTGCATTGGCTGTCCGAACCCCATCTGTTCTATGGGCCACCCCACCAGGATGAACGGGCCATGCTGCCAGCACCCAGTGGAACACCAACTCAACAGGTCAAAGCCCACATATGGAAACTTAGTCCCCTTGCACATAACTGGCGAGGTCTAGCCAGGTGGAAATTGAGCTTAATTCACATCTCAGAAGCAATTGTTTACACAAGGGAAAAAACAAAATGCTTTCATGGCGTTCCCAAACATGTTCATTAGTGATTCAAAGAATCAATAGTAATTTCAGAAGAAATGAATGCTACAATCAGTCCCGGAGTCAAAAAATTAGTGAAATCATATTGAAAATTTAATTGGTTTTCACTTAACAGCATTGTAAAAAGTCAATGTAAGATTTTTTTGCATCCTTGTTATGATTTCTCTCTGCCTAAAGAGTGGCAGGAGAGAGAGATGAGTGAGGCCATGCACCTTCGAGCCAGATAGCTTGAGTTTGAATCCCGGCTCCTTTATTTAGTTGCATGACCTAGGCCTACTTATTTAATTTCTCTGTGCCTCAGTTTCCTCAACTGTGGAATGGGATCATAACAGGACTAAACTAGCTCTTGGCAGATGCATAAGAAGCAGTTGCTCTTATTACAGAGTCACCCATTCCCAAAAATGTTCATCTCTGCAAAGGGTTCATAACGCACAGCCTCGAGCTTCCTTTAGAAAGCCCTCTGTGACTGGCTGGCTCTCCCAGCTCTCCAGAAGTGGCAGCACAAAATGACAACATGTCCAGGAGTCTGGAAAAGTTAAACAACAGGCAGCCCTCTGGGCTGTCTCCTCCTGTAAGTGAGGAGCAACAAGTGTGAGGAGGAAGGAGTCCCCAGCGAGAGGCCCTGAACCCCAGCACCCCTGGGTGCCCTGCTCAGTCGCCAGCCCGGCCTCAGGCTGGGAGCAGATGGCAGGGGTGGGGGTAAGGGGTACTGCCCATTGCATAGTGTTTCCTCAGTAGCTGCTCCAAGTGATCCCCAAGCCTCACCTTCCAGTGGGTGCTACTGTCCTGCAACAACGTCTACCCAGCTAGCATGTGTGAATTGGGCAGCAGCCCACCACGTCTGATCCAGCAGCCCTCACAGCCCCCTCATGGCCCTGAGCATAGCTCTCAGCTCTGACCCACCAGATTTGGGAGAAAGCCACGCAGGCAGCCAACACCTTCTTCGTTGGCCACAAGTGGGGCTGCACTGTCCCAATTAGGCGAGCTCCATGGCCAGGCTCCCCCATCAGGTGAGGTCTTGATGCACAGTTACCTTGTGTAGGGGTTTGTAAATGGAAGTGCCCATTGTGGGGCCAGCGCAGGCCCTGCTTCACAAGATACACTGTCCCAGAGTTGGGCGTGACAGGAAAAGGAGCACTGGGGCAGAGGACAAGTTGTTGACCATTTTAGCCTTAAACACTCAGAAAGTCTTTCGCAAAGAGACGTGGAGTCACCACCGGTGAATCACACAAGAAGTACCTGCACAGTGGATCAAAACACAGACCACACATGCGAAAAGGGGGACTGGAGCAACGGGTGGGCTGTGGGCCCCCGGGGCAGCTGCGTGAGCTCATCCCTGAGGCCGTTTGTGGTTGCTTTCACTTGGGCTCTGTCCCACTCAAGGTTTCACCCACCCATAACTCGGGTGACTCTCAACTTGCTGTGACCCTAGACCCAATCTGGATTCCTCTCACAAGAAATCCTGCTCAGTACTTCCCACTGCTAGTTCAAACTCGGGAACTAAAAGTGTAGCTAAATCAGAAATGGAGGACACATTTATGTGGTTAACTGCTCAAAAGAAGGAGAAGGAGAAGGGGGGAGGAGGGGGGGAGGAGGAGGAGGAGAGGGAGGAGGGAGAGAGGGGAGGAGGGGGAGGAGCGGGGAGGAGGGGGGAGGAGGGGGAGGAGGAGAGGGAGGAGGGGGAGGAGGAGGGGGAGGAGGAGGGGGAGGAGAAGGGGAGGAGGGGGAGGAGAAGGGGGAGGAGGGTGGAGGAGGAGAGGGAGGAGGGGTAGAGGGGAGGAGGGGGGAGGAGGAGGAGGAGGAGGAGGAGAGGGGAAGGTGGTTTAGAGGTGAGAACAGGGTGAAGGAGGAAGTAGAAGGAAAGGAAGGAGGGAGAATGACCAGTTATGGAATGGTTACAGGGTCCTATAGCTTTATAGTCATTATCTCATGTAATCACAATAAATTTGAAGCCATAATTATCATCCCTCTTTACAGACAAATTAGCTAAGGGGACATGTCATATGTCACAAAATGGTGGACCGACTTCGACTCCAAAGCCTTCCTCTTTCCTTGGCATCCTGCTGCTGCTAAGACAGAGGAGTGTGAGGGGGAAGGAACCTCCTAGAGAAAGCCAGTAGGTAATTCCTCATCTCCTGTCTGCTTATTGCCAGCACTATAGAGACAGGTAACCAAAGCACTTGCCAACTGCCCTAAAGAACCTTTACTGGTGGGTGAAGTGTCGCGAACAAAGGCTGTAGTCGTAGGAACCCAGCCATGGGACAGATCAGTCCCCACGCTGGGATGGGAAGGCTTGGCAACCACGGCCAAACCACTTAGTGCCTTTGCATGGGCTTCGTTGCCCCGTAAAATGTTGAAGGGTGGGATAGATGAACTCGATGGCTTCTGAAAGTCTCTTCTAAGTGCAAATATAATTATGAGACATCAGCAAATGATATCATCATGTGTATTTACCCTACAAACTCAATGAACTCAGAATGAAAATGAAAAAGCTATCATTTTTTGAGATCACATGATTTTCTAACCAAAACGTATTTAAAATCATCTTTAAAAATGCCATGACTAAAAAGAGAGTTCTATAAGATGACAAAACGAAAGCAACATAAAAAACTCAATAGCTTTCCAATACAGCTGCAATAATTAAAAAATATTTACAAGCTCCATTCACAATAGCTACCAAAAGTGAAACATAGGAATAGATCTAACAAGAAAAGTACAAGACTTATAAAAGGGAAATTATCAGTATTTTCTTATTAAAAGACCCTGCTCGTGAATGGGAAGACTCCATTTTTAAAGTTGACAATTCTCTTCCAAATTAATCAATAAATGCAATAAAATTCGAACCAAAATAACAAAAGAATTATTGTGCACTTTTACAAAATGATTCTAAATTTCTTACAGAAAAAAAGCATATTTTATATGTGTGTACGTGTGAATAGCCAAGAAATTTTTGAGAAAAAAGAGAAACTATTAGGAAGGACCTTCCATACCATATAGCAGAACATACAATACTCTGTAGAGATTAAAGCAATGGGGATATTGGTGCAATGATGGACAAATGGAGCAGTGGAATACATTAAAGTCCAGAAATGGATCCATAATAAAGGGAAATTTAATATATGGTAAAGGATGTTGTTCCGGTTTCCTAATGCTGCCAGAATGCAAAACATCAGAAATGGACTGGCTTTTATAAAAGGGATTTATTTGGTTACAAAGTTACAGTCTTAAGGCCATAAAGTGTCCAAGGTAAGTCATCAACAATTGGGTACCTTCACTGGAGGATGGCCAATGGTGTCTGAAAAACCTCTGTTAGCTGGGAAGGCATGTGGCTGGTGTCTGCTCCAGAGTTCTGGTTTCAAAATGGCTTCCTCCCAGGATGTTCCTCTCTAGGCTGCAGTTCCTCAAAAATGTCACTCCTAGTTGCTCTTGCAGCATTTTTCCTTTCTTAGCTTCTCCAGAACAAAAGTCTGCTTTCGACGGCCATCTTCAAACTGTCTCTTATCTGCAGCTCCTCTCTCAGCTCCTGTGCATTCTTCAAAATGTCCCTCTTGGCTGTAGCAAGCTTGTTCCTTCTGTCTGAGCTTATATAGTGCTCCAGTAAACTAATCAAGGCCCATGCTGAATGGGTGGGGTCACACCTCCATGGAAATTATCCAATGAAAGATCTCGCCCACAGTTGAGTGATTACATCTCCACAGAAGCATCCAATCAAAAGTCTCGAACCCAATCAACACCAATACATTTCCTGCCCATGCAAGACTGCATCAAAGAGAGTGGCGTTTTTGGGAACATAATACATCCAAACCAGCACAGATTCTATAGCAGTTTTAAAACATGGCCACAAATTTTTTGACACCTATGCCATTGATGGTGAGGTCTATATCTCCTTGAATTTGGGTGGATTCATAATTATTTCAACCAATAGAATTGATACCCTGTGACCTTCAAGGTTAAGTCATAAAAAGCCATGAGGTTTCCTCCTTGTCCTGCTGTAATGCTGGTTCTTGGAGCCCTGAGCTTCCATGAAAGAGCTCAAACTGCCCTGAGGCCTCCATACAATTCCAGCTCCCAGTTATTTAAGTCTTCCCAGCATGAGTCTCAGATAGGGCAGAGCACAGACAAGCTATCCCCACCCTAACCGAATTCCTAATCCACAGAATTCATGAGCATAATGAAATGGTTGTTGTTTTACGCCACTAAAGTTGTTGTTTTATGCTGCTAACTTTGGAGTCATTTGTTATGCAGCAATAGATAGCCAGAACAGAGAACAATTTCAATCACTGAGGAAATAATGCCCCATTTGATAAATGGCATAAAGATTTTGTGATGAGTTTTTTAAAGTTAGATCCCTACCTCACACCATAAACAAATGTAAATTTTAATTGGATTCTCAAGCTAATTTTTTTTATTATAAAGTGTTAGCATAAAATAGAGAAAAATAATTTTTAAATCTAGGGATGGAAAAGTGCTTCATAAGCATGACAGAAAATGGCATGAAAGAAAGGATTAACAAATTTGACCACATAAATATAAAATTCTTTCTATGATCAAAGTCTCCATAAACAAAGTTAAAAGCCAGCTGACAGACTGGTAGAAAGTATTTGCAACATATTTAATACCCAAAGGATTAATATATAGAAAAATATGAGGAGTATCCACACATTTGAAGAAAAGGGCCAACGATCCACTAGAAAATTCAGGAACAGGTATGAGCTGGTAATTCACAGAGAGGAAATAAAATTGCCCAACCACATTAGCAACTAGTTCTAGTTTGCTAATGCTGCCAGAATGCAAAACACCAGAAATGGATTGGCTTTTATAAAAGGGGGTTTATTTGGTTACACAGTTACAGTCTTAAGGCCATAAAGTGTCCATCAACAAAGGGTACCTTTGCTGGAGAATGGTCAATGGCATCCAAAAAACCCCTGTTAGCTGGGAAGTCATGTGGCTGGTGTCTGCTCCAAGTTCTGGTTTTGAAATGGCTTTCTCCCAGGATGTTCGTCACTGGGCTTCAGCTTCTCTCCAAAATGTCACTCTCAGTTGCTCTTCAGAATGTCACTCACAGCTGCACTGAGTTCCTTCTGTTTGTCAGCTCATTCATATGGCTGCAGTGATTTAATTTAGACCCATCTGAATGGGTGGGGTAACACCTCCATGGAAATTATCAAATCAGAGTCATCACCCACAGTTGGGTGGGTCACATCTCCATGGAAACACTCAAAGAATTACAATCTAATCAATACTGATATGTCTGCCCACACAAGATTACATCAAAGATAATGGCATTTGGGGGGACATAATACATTCAAACCAGCACACATGTCCATACTAAAACATCAATATAAAAAAAAAACCATCATTTTTCATCCACCATATGGGAAAAAAATGATTTTATGAGTATAAAGAAAGGACTGTTATATCACTGATAGGAGTAAAAATAGATATAGTCTTTCTGAAGGACAACATGTGGACTCTATCAAAATTTTAAATTCCGTATCCTTTTATCCAGAAAATCATTCCCAGTTATCTATCCCATGGAAATACTTGCATACATGCAAAAAATAAAAAAAAAAAATACATAAAATGACGATCACATCGATCACATCACACTGTTTGTAAAGACACCCAGTGGAAATAATCCCAAATGACTATCACTACCTCCACCACCACCAGCAGCAGTGGCAGCTGAATTGTTCACGGTGATTGCTCTGGGAGAAAGGAGGTTGGGCAAGAGTAGTTAGAGGAGGATTTTTTTCTTTTTCACTCTATATTCTTGTGCATTGTTTCTTTTTTTATGAGAGCATGCTCATGAATTACTTGTGTAGATGTGTACACATAGGGCTTTTAAATTTAGGCATAACAAGCCCTAAGTCCCGCCCAACCCTGAGAGTCCATGGTCTGTGGTCACGTGTCCTCTGGAGCCCACAGCCACCCGCCTCTCACCTGCCAGAGGCGGATGCCCCGTGCAGCTCATCAAGGACCCCCAACTACTGTGGTAGTTTGGAGCTGTTATGTACCCCAGGAAATCATGGTCTTTTCATCCATTCCTGCGGGTGTAGACCTCTCATGGGTGGGACCGTTAGATTAGGTTATTTCCACTGAAATGTGACCCACCTCATTTAAGGTGGGTGTTCTGGTTTAGACATATATTATGTCCCCCAGAAAAAGCTATATTCTTTAATGCAATCTTGTGAGGCAGATGTATTAGAGTTGATCAGGTTGGAACCTTTTGACTGTTTCCATAGAGATGTAACCCACCCAACTGTGAGTGACACCTTTGGTTAGGATGTGACCTCTGATTGAATGTTTCCATGGAGATGTGGCCCTGCCCATTCAGCGTGGACCTTGATTAATTCACTGAAGCCCTATGAAAGCTCAGACAGAAGAAGCTCAGTTAGCTATAGCTGAGACAGACATTTTGGAGACGGCCATTGGAAGCTGATGCAGACATTTTGGAGAACACCATTTTGAAACACAACCTGGGAGCAAGCAGACGCCAGCCAAATGCCTTCCCAGCTAACAGAGGTTTTCCAGATGTCATTGGCCATCCTCCAGTGAAGGTAATCGATTGTTGACGCATTACCTTGGACACTTTATGGCCTTAAGACTGTAACTGTGTAACCAAATAAACCCCCTTTTATAAAAGCCAATCCATTTCTGCTGTTTTGCAAAAGGGCAGCATTAGCAAACTGGAACAGTGGGTCTTAATCCTCTTACTGCAGTCCTTTATAAGAGGATAAAACATATCCAGAAGCTAAAAGATGAAATTAAGAGAAGCTTACAGAAGAAGCCTCAGAGAGGCTGAGAGGAAGCCACTGAAGCCAGAAGCTGGAAGCAACAAAACCCAGGAGAGAAGGACCAGCAGACATCGCCATGTGCCTTCCCATGTGACAGAGGAGCCCACGCTCGCCAGTAACCAGTCTTCAGAGAAGGTATCATCCTGTTGATGCCTTAATTGGGACATTTTGATGCACTTAGACTGTAAATTTGTAAGCTAATAAATCTCCATTGATAAAACCAGTCTATTTCTGGTATATTGCATTTCGTCAGCTTTGGCAAACCAAAACACCTACCTAGGCCCTTTCTAAATAAATATTCACTTTCGTAACTAATTTTGTTTTTGAAATTTTGTGTTTTCATCTTCAAGAGGACCCTAAAAATTATATAAGCTTCAGGCCCCAAAAACCTGCATCTACCTCCAACATTGCACAATCTGGTATAACAGTCCCACTCTGGGGACAGAAGAGCAGTATTTCCAGCTAATTCTTAAGGCCTCTTGCAGTTCCTTTCTTACGTGCAAGGAAGCATAGAAGGTGCAAGGGAAGAGAAGGAGGAAGCAAAAAAAGAACCCTCACACACACCCACAGAACAACACAAAGAAACCCCCCAAAAATCATTTTTTATAGTGTGCTGAGAAGCTTGAACAATTTTATTAAAAACTATTTATCTGGGGGTCAGGCCCTCTCCAAAATATACGTGAACTAGGGAGAAAGTGGAGACAACCTCTTTGAAATCAGTAGAATAATTAAAGAAAAATTCTGCTCTTTAGAATGGGACTTGGTCAGCCATGGAAATCCAGAAAAACGGGGATCCAAAAGAAAAGCAGTTCTATCTGAGGAATGGAGTCTAATTCTCCAGCCCTAATGGCAAGTCCACCTCGTGATAGAAAGAAGGGAACAAATGTATCAAAGCTTGATGTCATCGAGCACTCAAATCCTATAAACTGCTCTCCAGCTCTAACTCCACACTCACCGGGCAAACTTCTGATTCTGAAATGGCTTGCTAGGTATATTTCCCCAAAAGACCAGGGTAACCAGAGGACTCAGGTCTCTAAGCCTATTACAGATGCACTTCTCATGGCAAAATAAAGTTGACATTCAGCCTCTCCATCAGTGCCATGAGCTTGGTCAATGTGAGTCTGTATGGCCACAGCAGGTCCTGAGCCTACACGGCCAGCCCAGCCCCTGGGCCGTGAGAACATGCCTACAGAGAGCATGCTGGCACCCAAACCAACTGTCAGAGCTGAGTTTTGTGCTCAGGGACACAAGGTAGACTTGTGGTGCTCCTGGATCCAGCCCCGTGGGTTTATAAACAGTTGGCTCTCCCATCACGCAGGCCAGCTGACACATCTGTGACAGCAGAGTAACAAGGCAGCCCAAATCAGAGGGCGACAGCCTATTGTCACTGGTGCATGGGTGGCTAGGCCAGGATTCAATTCATAATAGAGACCCAGTGAATGGATGTTCCCTTCCCTTCTGTCTCCCTGATGGAGAAAATCAGAGGGAAAGACGTGAGGCAGCCCCCTCGAAGGCCTCAGTATTTTTTCTTATAATTCCTGTACAAGGAAGTCCTGAATACTAGGGAGAAAAATTATATCACTTGAAAGGAGACCATCTTCAGAGAGCATCTTCTATCCTCCAAGGGTTGTAACTTGGCCTCTCTGATCAGGAAATCAAGTGACTAGGGGAATAAGAAGCCAACTCTGGGTTGGCCTGCTGGGCTGCGATGGTAAAATGGAATAGAAACAGCTGGAGACTGACCATAGGAAGCTAGCTCAGAGCTGGAGCCTGAGAAGAGAGCTCATGTGACAACGGCAGTGACAACTTATGGCTTGGCCCTGGTTAGCACCCCAGGCTTGTGAGCACACCGGGCTGCAAAAGAGATGGTCATTCATCGGTGAGCCAAGAAATGAGCACCACTTTCTCTCTTATGATTCCTCCTGTTCTCATAAACAGGGCTATTTTTTTTCCTCTTTCAAGAAAGGAGATCCAGAAAAAAGTCAAAGAATAGACACAGAGCCCAAAAAGTACCAGGATAGACTAGAGTCTGCTCAACGTGAAGAACTGGCAGGTCACGCTTGAGCAGACGGCAAGACCTGAGAATACTTGTTTCTAGAAAGAAAACATCACCTCTGCTAATATATCTCCCGTAAAAACTGTCCAGTTCAAAAGGCAGAGGTACGTAGCAAAATCAGAAGATCGCTGCTACATTGTTTAAAACAGAGAAAATTTGAATCAACTTCAATAAACATTGAAGAAGGGATCAGCTGAATAAAATGTGGTTTATATACATAGGATAAAAGTCTAGGCAGCCAAATAAATGATGTTGTATTGGAAGGTTTATTGTCAAGGAAACATATTTATAAATGAAAAGAAGTGTTTTCAAAACCGTATAGAGAGTATGATCCAATTTTAACCAAAGAAACTAGGTAGAAATGTTTGCATAGCATAGAAAAAACAATGGCAGTTAATATAACAGAATACAAAGAGTGTTTACATCTGGGTGATACATAATGGGTTGCTTTAGTTTCTTGTTGGGTTTTCTTGTTTTTGTTTTTGTTTTTGTTTTTTGGATTCTCCAAATGGTAAGTTGTGAACGTGTATTAATGTCATGTTCTGGAACAAAAGAAATGGTTTTTTTGTTTGTTTGTTTAATTTTTCAAATCCCATAGAATTGAATAATAGTTTATAGTTTACAAATCCTTTTGCATTAAACTGTCCTCGGATGGTGCATGGGGGTAGCCTGAGCAGGTATTACTTGTTTCTATTTTATGGGGTCTAGGCTAATGAAGCACCTTCCTGGGACAGACTGATGCTAGTTTGACTTGTTTGGGTTTTTTTGTGTCTGATCACATCGTGGTTATATCCGAGGCCCCTGCGTGTACCAGCTAAGCTTGTACTGGGCACTGATCTCACACTGAGAGTCCCGAGCTCAAGTGCCTACTAATCTCTCTTTACCACTTGTTCTGGGTGACCCTCTTCTATGCTCCTTGTACTCCCAACTATGTCACTCACGGAAGGTGGTTGTCCACAGTCTGGGCCTCTGGGGGGTGGGCTCCAGGTTGGGGCAGACCAACCTGGGTTAGAAACCAGGTCTAAGGAATCCGCTCCTAGCCAGAGCCCACCGGGGGTCCCGTGGGGAGAGGAGCATTCTGGGAAACAAGGAAGGTCTCCAGTTGGAACCAAGGGGAGAATTCAGGCCCACAGCCAATCCATGTAAGGGAGGGCCATTCCGCTAAGAATGGGAGCCCTCTGAGGAGCTCAGGGCAGAGGCCCTTCTTCAACCAGACCCAGCGGCAAACTCCCAGGGGTGTGGGAAACCAGCCCAAGCTGGGACCACCACCCTGGGACTCCATATCCATCTTGCCATCCCCTCTAGCTCTGATGCATGCAACATTCTCCACCCAGCCCTCCATTCCATCCCTGGTGATGGCAATGGTCCCCACTGCTCAGATCACTTTCCCAGGTGAAGACATCTTCCGTGGAACAGAGTCCAAGCTCCTCAACCCAGCACGGAACATCCTCGATGATCCAGTCCCAGTCAACTTTTCCAAGCTCATCCAGTACACGGCATCACAGCCCTGGAGCTCCAGCCACCTCAGACCAAGGGATCTGCCCCCAAAACCCTGCATTCTCTGCCTCCTCACCCTAACCTTCTACATGCCTTTCTCCTGTATCTCTTCCTACTGGAATCCAGTTCATCCTTCAAGACCCTATTAAAATCCCAATCACTTCCACAAGGATTCCTGACACTGACCCACCCCCTGCCCCTAACCCCTGCACACAGACTCTTTGTCCCCAGTTGTGTTCCCAGAGCAGTTTATGTCTCTACCACAGTCTGCCTCCATCTACCTGTCTCTCGCACTCTGAACTTCTGGAAAACAGGGACCATGTCTTAGTCATCTTCGTATCCTGCCACCCCACCGACTGTCCCCTCCTAGCTCCTGGCCCTCGATATACCCAGCAAATGCTCAATGAATGCCTGAAATCAACTCATGGCTAGCTACAGATTCTGCTCCTAATCTAGCAGAATTCCAGTGTTGCTTGCCACCAAAAAATACTCACAGCTTAGTGGAATGTTCTCAAAGGACTACAATGCTTTAAGCTCCTCAAGGAATCTTAGTTTTTAAATCTCCAATTCTCGAAAAGACCCCTGACCTGTCAACTACGTGCTGTGCATAGGTTCTATTCTGCCAAATACATGCAATGGTTTCCCCATCTTGCCCAATTACCTAAGGCACAAAATAAAATCAGTTTTGGAAATAAGAACCCAGAAGAACAAAGACCCCTGGCTTAAATTTCCCGGGAGGAGACTTACCTTCTGTGACTGTGAATTGTAGGCAAGCCATCTTAACCATTGTGCTGGGCCCTTCCAAACAGACAACCCGTCACCATAGCAACACTCACATCTGTCATTACCTCAGAGAGACAGAACACCTTTTAAAAGAAATGTTCTTAGAGACATGTCAGGTTAACTTCTGCGCTTCTCGTAGCTTCTTTCAGGAAGCCAGGCCTTAGCATCCTGGGGTAAATGGTGCTTTTGTGAACAATCTAGAAGACATCACCACCGCCGAAAGCAGCCCCTTCTCAACACGTCCCCACCTATCTCTGGCTATGAGTCAGACGCTGGGGCCTCACCTGAGCCAGCAGCCCATTGGCACTGCACCAGGGAAGTTACCCAGCCAATTGTTATAAAAATAATAACCGCTGCTTCAGTGCTTTGCATATAGAATCTCATTTAATCCTCACCACGGCTCTAGGCGGCAGGCATTATTATCCCCCATGCAGCGACGAGGAGCCAAGCTGGTTCCAGGACAAGACCCAGGACCGCCCCTCTCCAAAGCCCAAGCTCTCCCCAGGTATCCTGCTGCCTGTCACACCCAGCTCACACGCTGTCTCCGCACACTGTAGAGCTGTGCACTGTCATCATCCCCATCATCTAGAGGAGAAAACAATCTTGGAGAAGGGATCTTGCCCGAGATCCCTCCAGAAGTTAGCAGAGAGGTTGCAGCAGGCTTTGGTAGCAAACATTTCACGAGCAGTTTTTAATGCCAAGAAACTGGCCCAGGCATAGAGCCCGAGAAGAAGAAATCTGTGGTCTTCCCCTGCTCAGCTTCAGAATGAATGCCAACTCCTTACACTTGCTGAAATTCCTCCCAAGACGGGTGGCCAGTGGGCCAGGCAGTCCATTTCTCCCTGATCTTCCCCCAGAACTTTTGTGGGTATGTGTTTGAGGAGCATAAGGACTCAGGCAACACTTCTCTGTCTTTAATGTGCCCAGCAAATTACCTGCAGATTTTGCTAAAAGGCAGACACTGATTCATAGGTTTGGGTGGGCCTGAGATTCTGCATTTCTAATAAGCTCCCTGGGGCTGTAGATGCTGCTGAACCTCAACCACACTTTTTGGAGAAAGAGATCAAAGCACCTTCTTTTTAGAAGGAAAGCTGTAAAACCATGCAGCAGTACCCTAGGAAGACCCGGGACTATTGCAGCTGGATGTGAAGACCTAGTGTTGCTAAAGAAGCATTGGAGAAGGGGACAGAGAACCTGGCCCAGGAGGCAGAGCCCTAACCAGCCTGGCAACAGCGACCCTTCAGAAGACTTAATTCTTTATTCAGAGTGCTTCCAGGACTCCAAGCTCACTGTCGATAGCAGGCATGTCTTCTCCATCTTCAATTCCCCAGCGCCTTGTCTGGTACATGAAATATGATGGATGTCCAATGCATATTGCTTGAAAGAAGGAAATGAGGGATGGAGGGAAGGTGGGTTTGGTGAAAAAATAAAGAGTTGTCTCCAGGAAAACTCTTGGTGATATGAGCTATATTTATAAAATTATATAACACTTGCACTTGCCGCAGATGGGCATAGAGTAGATACTCCATGCCAGTTGATCCACTGATAGAGAGAACTCAGGATTGCTCATGAAATTGTACGCATTTCTGTAGCCCCATTGGATCTAGAACACTATCTTACATGCATCATACCAACCTTCTAAAACCAGGAGGACTTCCAGACCTTTAAAAGTTGTAATTTTAGGACAAAAAAAGGTTACTATGTTTTATAGAAGAAGATAAATGTTACTTATCCCAAAGGATAATAAATCATAGCACAGAAACTTGAGAAGAGGCTGAATATATTCATGGTTGATAAACTGGCAAGTCACATTACATCTCTAAATTCATGGGGAACATTGTAGCCATGTCTTCAAGCAGTGGTTGTCAAATTCTGGTGTATATAAAAGACAACAGAGGTACTATTAAAAGTATATACATGAGATACCCACCCCAAGAGAACCTGATTCAGATTGTGGGATCCACTTTTTAAAACCCCACCCCTCCACCCCACCTCCAGATGAGTCTGATGCCAGTGATCTTCAGCTCACACTTTGAGAAACCCTATCTGACATCTTCCCTTGGAGGTATCATGTCAGTGAGAATGGGGTGACCAATATACTTTTAAAATATTAATATGAGTTCTGTGTGATCATACTTCTTTTTATATACACTTAAAATGTTACATGGAACCATATAAAATTGTCTACTGTTGACCATTTTTGACCTAAAAAAAAATGGCAATTTCATGTAGTTCAAACCAACACTTCTTAATTCTACCTCAACTTGTAGCTCAAGTTGAATAAAACACAATTACTATCCCTGGTCCTTCTCTCTTACAGATCTTCTCCAGGGTTTCCCAACTCGCTCTCACTTCTAGGGCAGCATCAGCCGTGAGTCACTGTCAGAAGACTTGGGCACACGGCACAAGCTTGGGCACATTCTTTTACCTCTCTGAGCCTCTTTCCTCATCTACAAAATGCTTATAATAATAATAACAATACTTCCTTCTCAGGGCTAATGTAAAACTTAGGTGAGATAAGGTATGTAAGCACCCAGTAAGTGGCTCTTTCATCATAACGTGTGCAGCTGTAAGCGTTCAGTACTGTTCCATTGAAGCCCCATTCTTTGCTGGAGGTTGCTGTGGAAATATTCCTAACTCTTGGTTCCAAGAGTTGGAACCAAGGGCCTTGGAAACTCTAAGGGCCTGTTGGAAACTCGAGGGCCGGGTGCCAGTCCAGAGGCCCTTTGACTCAAGCCCAAACCAGTATGTATAGACCCTTCCTCTTCAAGAAGAACCCAGAGGCCAGACAAGCCCATCCTCCCAGTGCCCAGCATGAAGCCACACACAGAGCAGATGATGAGTAAATAATGAGAGAAAATAAGGACAGGAAGGAGGGACGAGGGAGGGAGGGACAGAGGGAGAAGGAAAGAGGGAAGGAAAGGATGGGAGGGAGGGAAGGAATAAGGAAAGAGGAAAGGATGGGAGGGAGGGAGGAAAGGATTTGTCTCTGGGCACATTCCTACTAACTACTCCCTCTGGGACACCCACCAGCCACCAACCACCTCCCATCTGAGGCCACCGCTGTTACTCTAGCTCCAACCCCACAGAGGCTGCTGCTGCCAGACTCAGATTGGTCAAGCTCCCAACCCACCTCTGACCCACAGCTATGACCACCAAGGCTAGACCAAACCGACACCACCACTCCTCCCCACCCTGGCACCCAGCTGATTCCCAGCATGGAAACCAGCTCCAGTGGTCACCACTTCTAGCACCCCAGCTATTCTGCTGTCACACCTTCCCCCGTGAAATCCAGGGCCCCAGGCTGGGCGGAGTGGCCCGCAGGAGACACACGGGGCCACACTGGCAGCAGCCTTCTGCACCCTTCCGGAGCTGCTGCACACGGCTGCCCGTGCCCTTCCGGCAGGTGATGTGGGCAGCTCAGCCTCAGCTCTGCCCAGTCCTCACAGCCCCGGCAGGAGTCTCGAGGCTCAAAATGCCTGAACCCAAAGCACGATGCTCTTTCCTATCATCAGTCGAGTGACTTCACCACCAGTAATCGAGTGTCAGGGGATTCAGCACCCTGTAAGGGGAACCAATATTAAAACTCTGGCAAAGACCAGCTGGGAGAGAGTGGAAGAGAGAAGAGAACCCACCCCAGGGGATGAGGCTGGTGTCAATTAGGAGAATCTCAACCACAGCCCTCAAAGAAATGGCTTAAGGAGTAATTTAAGGAGCTAAGAATACAACACTTTGCATTGCCAATTAGTGATTGTAAAAGTGGCAAATATTTGTAAGCAGCAGCCTTACCGAAGACTTCCCTTTGGTTTTGTTTGATAATCACTATTTAGACAAAGTCACGACCTCATGAGAAAATACCAGCTGCTGCATTTGAGTAGTGTTCCTGAGGAAATTAAAGTAGTGGAGAAAAAGAAAGATCCCAGGGAAAGAATCAACTGCATAATATTCCAAAGACACAGACTTCAATTTTAGTAGATCTCGGGAATAACTTCCTACGACTGACTTCCTGAGATTGATTCTGGACAGACAAAAACGCACTGTGGGTTCACCTTGGATAGGTGGGGGCTTTGTCGTGATGGTTGATATCATTTAATCTGTTTTACTCAATTGAAATAGAAGCTCAGTCCAGATATTCATTCACTCATTCACTTATTCAGTCTATTGGGAATGCACCACAAATTGTGGGGGGAGAATAGGAGGGTATGTCTACACTGTAGAGATCCCAGCCAACAGAAGCTGCTTCAAGACAAAAAATCCCACCTACTTGAGTCCACTGTATGGAGGGGCTTTTTGCACCCACAGATATCTATCTCTGTTAAGGATTCCAAAGTACACATAACTGTGGTTCTTTTCCCTTCCACCCAACGCTCTAAAAGACAGGGGGTGTACAACTCCCAAAATGTCAAATGTTGAGAAGTTTCTGCAGCACCCTCAGAACCCCCAAGCGGCTGCCTTAGAGCTGACTTGGGGCCTGGGGCCACCCCAGCCTGGGAACCTTGTGTTCGGGTCCAGGGGCCAAGTGGCATTCAGGGCTGAGCTCACGGTGCCACTGCAGGGATATGTATTCTGTATTCACTGTATTCACAGGCACAAAAAGTCACTGGCAGCGCTGAGCAAGCCAGGCCGGGCCGCCAAACTTTCTCACCGTCAGACAATACTTCCTCGACATCGCACGCCTGCTAAGAAGCCCGACATTTCATTAAACAAATCAAGGACGGATTTGGTTGCTTTCGCTTCTATGGAGATGCCAGTCTTTTTTGCAAGCGGAAGGAGCCCCGGCAGCTTAAATCCCTAATCCTTCACCGAGCCCACAAAGTAGCCATAAACCCTGAAAGAAATTAGAACAGGTTTAAATGAAATTACATGCAAGGTAACTGAGCATCATAATCCCCTCTTCTATTTTGTCCCCTCCCTTGTTTTTCTGTCTCTTTTTCAACCCACTTTTAATTAATGCTAGAGGTGGATATTTTTATACCCTTCTAAGCCATCTGAAATCATTTCCTGAAAAGAAAAGGATACAAAGAAATACATGAAATGAAATGGAATGGAATGAAATGAAATGAAATGAAATAATGAAATGAAATGAAATGAAATGAAATGAAATGATGAAATGAAATGAAATAATGAAATGGAATGGAATGAAATGAAATAATGAAATGAAATACCCACTGTCTGTCACCCTGAATAAGGAAACAATGCAGAGCCCCAGTATCGTGTCCCTGTCATCTCTCCCAGAGGCACTTGTGATCCCAGGCGGGGCCAGGAGAGATGACTGATTTGTAGACCAGCTCCCCAGAGATCCTGAGGAAGCAGCAAAGTGGATTTTAAAGGGTTTCCAGCCTCAGTGGCTTCCCAGCCCCAAAAGCAGCATTTCCACTATGCCTGCAAGTCACCAGCATCCGAGTTTCCTGGGAGGCCAAAAAAACACACCTACAAAACTAAAGTATGCCTTCCTAGGCCCTACTGAATAAAAATCTCTTTTGGGCAGGACCCAAGAATTTGCACTTTTACCAACTCATTTTTAGGCTCAGTAAAACACGAACGGCACTGCCCTAAAAATCACCAAGCACCCATTCCATCTGGCATCCCTGATGGGCTAGCAGCAGCCCCAACACGCCAGGCTCTCGCATGTCTGTGTCAAAGCTCCCTCTCACAGATTCCTGGCTTGGAATGCCCTTCCCTTGCTCTGGCAACACCTGCTCACCTTCCAAGACACACCTGTGCTGTGCCCCCGCCCTCCCCAAGCTCCCCTTCCATCCTCAGGAGCCCTCTGCCTCCAATCCCAACACCTGGGACACTCCGGGACTGTTATGGGCTCCCAGGTTGGGTTTCCCCACTAGCCTGCCACCACCTCCAACAGCTTCACCTTGGCCTTCGCAGAGCCTCAGACAGGGCCAGGTACCTGGTAGGTAAATATTTAGTGAATAAACAGAAGGACCTTTACTACTCTCCACCAGGAACTCAGCCACCCTGTGCTGTTCACCCATCCCAAATACCCAGATCGTGACAAAACAAAGCCCTGTGGGACCCCTAAACAGGTTACAGTGTGGAAGCTATGCACCTCTGAGCCTGGTTCCGTCCTCTCTCCCTAATCAAGGCATGATTTGTACTTCAAGACTCAGCTAAAATGCCACCTCCTCTAGGAAGCCTTCCGTGATTCCCTCCTATTCATTCAACAGACATTTCAGCAGTGTCTACCCTTGGGGGTTTCTGTCTGCACTTCCACAGAGCAGCTGAACATCATAATGATTTATTCTAGTGGCCTTTTGCTTGTGACTCTGTAATTGCCCTTTTCTGGTTCTTTGTTATGTGTGTTACTCCTCATATATTTATAATTACATATCACATACCACACACACTCTCTAATAGACAATGAGTGGGGATGATGTCCAGCTCATCTAGCCCAAGACTTACTGGAAAAATCCCCTCAGGGAAGGTTTGTTGAATGAACAAAACACAGAAAGAAACCGGGCTAAGGATTAAAAAATAGGATCGGTAATAACATAATAACAAAATCAAGGTCCACAGGTAGTGAACGTGGGAGCAGGTCGGTCTGGCTCTACTTTCTTTCCACCACACCAGACTCACCTGCAGAGGCGGCGGGGGGTGGCAGGTGCTAAAGCTGGTTTCCCCAGAAGTGACGAGGGGCTTTATGCTAACCACAGCCCGGGTCCCTGGGGCTGTCATTCCGGCAGCCTGAGACCCTGGGGGACATCTGTGCACAGCCAAGGAGAAGTGCTCACTGACGCCTCAGAGCGTAACAAGGACAGCAGCGGGTGCCAGCTTCCATACTCTTACCAGGTACAGAACCTTGGACAAGTCACCTTTCCTCCCTTTGCCTCAGTTTCCCCACCGGTAAAATGGGAGGGTGATAATAACGCCACCTGTAAGAGTGTTGCAACGTTTGAATGAAGTGCCACTTTTAAGAGCTCAGCAGAGTCGGCATGGAGGGAGCCTAAAACAGATAGCTGCTGTTACCCTCATTATTCTTCACCACTGTTTATTAAGCAGGGTGCCAGGTCATTTACATTCCTCCCCTGAATCCTCACCACCAGCCTCTAAGGTTGTATTTCTGTCGCCGTGTTCAGATGAGAAACCTCGGAGGTGACGCGACGTTCGTGCCTAACGAGAGTCCCGGAGTCGGGATTCGAACCCAGATTCCCTGTCTCCAAAGCTGTGATATTGCTCAGCCTTTCGCGGGACCGAGTTTCCCAGCAGGAGGTAGATCCCCTGCCCATGGGTGGCGGCCAGGTCTGCTGGCAGGCAGCCGGGTCTACCTGGCGCGCAGGTGCCCAGGTGGATGCGGTTTGGAAAGCACCCCCGCCTACAGTTCATTTGCATAAGTGAAGTCGGTGGCTGCAAGGTGGTGGGGGAAGGGCCAGCTGGACAGAAAGCCCCAGGTAATGTGAAGGGAAACTCTAACCGACAGCCCCGCACCTGGTGTTTTTGCATTTCCCAAGACAGCTGAAGGGATCGTGTGTGAAGCTGCGCAGCTCGCTCCGCTCCGCTCGGCGAGGGCGGCTGTCAGGTGTGGCGTGGAGGAAGCGAGCCCCGGGGCCCAAACCCCAATTCGCGTCCCGGCTTGGAAATTCTTTGATGGAGTTTTATTTAAACTCTGCCCCTTGGGTGCCCTGGAAAACACCTGGGAGTCACCCCTGACCTCTGCGAGGCAGGCTTGGCGCCCCTGTTCCCACAGAGCCCTCCAAGCTGACCTCCAGCCGAACCTGCGCATTCCTGGCCAGGGTGGGGAGTTGCTCCCTTCACCCCAAGGAGGAGGAAGCCCTGTTCTGTCCCTCCATGGGCTTCTGGGGGATTAAAGGGAAATCCCAAGGGCACCTGCAAGACTTGCTTGCTTCCTCTGATGGGAACTCTGAGCGCCTGTCTCCCTCTAACCCCAAATATACAAGCAGCGTACCCCCAACTCAGGTGTCCCGGGAACGTGGGGCTCCAAGAGGTGAAGTAACTTGCCCAAGGTCACAGGTTAAGTGGAAGAGTCGGGACTCAAAGCCAGGTCCCAGCCTCTAACACTTTCACTTTGTACGCTCACTGCACCCGCCGCCGTTTAGGGAAACCAGCCTGCGAGTCTTGATCACCCTCTGGGGACCAAGAACAAACCTAGGCACCCGGGGAAACCCCCAAAATACAGAAGAGGAGGTCCCTGGCCTTGAATCACAATCCAAGGAGTGGGGTGGGCCAGACACAACTGTCTACACAGATGACCACAGCCCGAGTCCCAAACCGCACCAGCGCTGGCCCCAGCTGTGCCGAGCTACCCAAGCAAGCACGTGCCCCAAATTCAGCTGGCAAAGCCAACAGCAGGGGGGAGGCGCCTACAGTGGGTGGGACAAAGCGAGCCAGATGGTGCTGGCCTGTCACTGCTTTCTGCAGGCCTGATATGGCTGGAGAGAAGGGGTATCTCCACTGAGGAAGCGCTACCAGAGGACCCGGTCAGTCTGCAGAAAGGACCAGGCCCCAGAACATGACTGGCCAGGAAGGGAGGGCTGGAATAAGGACCTTCCAACGCGGATCAGGAATTGTAAAATGAAATGAGAAGCAAAAAGAGAGTGCCTTTCAGAGATGTCCCCCAACCTGGTGGGACAGGAAGTCTGCCATTCACGGGCCCCCAAGGTGCTCTCTCTCTCTCTCTGCAGGTAGAGTGTACAGGTGAGGCCATCTATGGGTACCAGGTGGCCAAGTGAGCCCACACAGCCCACAGAGGCCTCCCACTGAAGGAAGCAAAGTCCCTCTCTCCGGAGCTGGGCTTGCAGAGCCCTGATCTCTTTCCAAGCTCCCCATATTCTGAGCCCCACTGTTCTTCACCCTCCAGAAAAGGTATGGCAGCATGATTTAGTTGGCTTACATATTTACCACTTCCCCCAAAGAGAATCATTCCAATTCGGGAGGCCACTCGGGGTGGGGTGGCCTTGAATTAGAAGCCCTCCCAGGGTCATGACTCTTTCTGACAGGTGCCTCTAGGAATGAGACAATGGGATGGACAGCTCTTCCCCAGTAAAAAAAAAGAGTTCAAGAGCTAGAAAGGCAAATAAAGGCCAAATGTTGACAAAGGGGCTTAGCAGTTGGTAAGAAACAATCTCCCATTCAGTGTCCAGCTGGGCTCAGACAGAAGGGCCACAGGATGTCTTGCAGAGCCTGTTGCCTGGAATTGTGAAATCGCCCACCTCCCACCCCATGGTCTCCCCGGCTCTCCTACCCCCAGGCCTGTGCCTGGCCTCTGAGGGTCTTAACCAGGGGCTCCCGCCACAGGCATCCTGTCCGCCTGGTGGGGATTCCTGGCCAGCAGGTGGATGCAGAGGACAGGGCTCTCAGCAGAGGTGACACACTGCTCACCGCTCAGCTAGCAGCCTTGAACTTTTGCTCTGACGCTGCCACCTCCATTCAAGGCACACTGCCAGGAGCTGCACCCACAGGGGAAACCGGCCAGGCAAGATGAAAGCAAGAGCAAACCCAGAATCGGGTGGGTTATTTTTATCATCCTGTAGATCGGTAGCAAAGATCCCAGCCGCTACGGGGGGTTCCATAGGCATTCAGCAGATTTCTTTCTAGCTCCCTCACACTCTCACTCTCCTTTTCCCTTCCCGTCCCTCAGCCTCCCCCCACCTGCTCCTCAGGAAGTTAAGAAAGTGGATCAGGTCAGAGCAGAGCATTCCTCATTCTGCCATCTCCACAGGAAAAACTAATTAGTCGCCAAATATTCTGAATGGGTAATTGCTACCTGAATTAATAAGGGCAAACAGCCGGCAAGAAAGCAGTGGTTTACTATTTCCGAGAGCTTGCATCTCTTAACCCTGAGTTCCAGCTCTGCTGGGATGGAGTGGCTGGTGGGGTAAAGGAGAATTTCCACAGGCAGACTGCAGGCCTGGCTGTGTGAGCCGAAAATCTGAGGGGACGCAGGGGAGCAGGGGCAGCTCCTGCACCTGGGTCAGTTAAACCACTTCTTTGGTGAGTCACCATTTGTCTCCTCTCATACACACACACACACAGTACACCAGAATCACCCAAGGATTCCAACGAGAGGGTTGTCCAGGGTTTTCCCCAGGTTTCCCCAGGCTCCTCAGCTCTGACAAAGAGGTATTTAGAACAAGTTGTGGAGTCTGCAGGCAGAAGGAGGGAGAAGGGGAGAGGAAAAGGAAAGTTGAGATCGTCCACAAAGGAAAAGCCAGCCAGGAAAGTGGGAAAGACTCAGCTGCAGCCCCAGTCTCCACCCAACCCACTCCCCGACCCAGGCTTCAGGGTCACACCCAAAGGGAGACTGAGAAGTTTCACCCCCAGCCCAATCATTATCTTGTGCTGTGTGACCTCATACAAATCACTTCACCTCTCTGGGCCTTGGTTCCTGCATATGTAAAAATGAAGTGAATCAGTGGGATCATTTTTTTTTTACAGTCATAAGCCTATGTTCTTCCAAGACTTCTGTTCAAACTCGGGCTCCTCTGCCTTCAACCCCCCACCATCCCTGCTGCGGCACTTACCTTATTTGAATTAATGCTGACGGCTCCGCTGCCTGCCAGTACTTCCCCTCCAGCCCGTCAGCAGCTGGTAACTTCCTTCAGAGGGCGGCTGCGGCTCTCTGGAGGCTTCACGCTGACAGTGGCAGCTGGGACCAGAAAAATCCAGCCACCAAAACTGCCCTCGCATACACAAGGGGAATCCTGGGCCCTGTCTGGCTGGGCCGTCTATGGGGCATTTGCATCCATGAGAAGCTGTCCGCCAAAATTAAGCAATCCACATTCTGCATGCAGTTCAGCCTCTTGCTTTTTAAGTTTACCAATGTGTTGTAAGCAGCTCTCATGCCTTCACAGAGAGCGCTACCTCATTTTTCTCTACCGGCCAAGCAGGAATTCTGTTGAATAGTTGCATCATTGTGGATTTGAACCCCTCTTTAGAGCCGTTTCAGCTTTTCTTTTTTTTTTTTTTTTTTTTTTTGCTTTTACAAACACTGCTGTAATGAATATGTTGAAGTTGATCCATACTCATTTTGTATAAATGGGAAGTTCCGCGTGTGTGTATACCTACATATATCTTTCAAGGTTCATATTTGCATAACAAAGTCTGGAACACAAGCCACCAAGTTATTAACTGTGGTCGCTTCCAAGGCATGGGATTAGGGAAGAAAAATCTCAAAACATTTTGTAAGCAAGGATTACGTTATAATCTTTAAAAAGGAATGAGTGAAGGGGAAAATGGACAAAATGAAATCACTCTGTGATCACTTCTTCAAAAGTGGTTTCATTTGCTGGTGTAGACCTGCCAGAAGTACAGCTGTGTAGACACAGCACGGAGAGGAAGGTAGAAGTGTCTGACACGCAGCTGTCCTCTTGGGGTGCCAGGAGCAGCAGTCTGGAGTCAGAGGCCCCGGATTCCAATCCTAGCACCGTTTACTAAGGGGAGCGCCTCGGGTGGTTATTTCGTCTCTTGGGACTTCAGCTTCCTCCTGTGTGATGTGAGAAGGACACTGGTAACTAACCAGCAGGGTTGCCCTGAGACTCAACGAGTTAAACTGTGAAAGCCCCTGGCACAAAGGGCTGCAATAAACATCCATTTCCTTCCTTCCTCACTCCCTCCCTCCCTCCCTTTTTCCCTTCCTTCCTTCTCTCCTCCTTTCCTTGCATGTGGGACATAGAACTTCTCACTGATGATAAAAAAAGAGAAACTGAGTGACACAGCTGCTCCTTAAATAGCAGCTCCTCTGCAACCTCCTACACCGCCTGCTGACCCGACTGAACAGGACGGGGTCAGGGAGCTGTTTATAAAGCCGGTGGCATTTCTCCCAGAGGAGGGCATTTTAGCAAGGGCCCGAAGCAAAGTTGACCACCTCTGGAAATCCCAAGATAATTAATTAAAACACCGCCACCACCCCCTTTTTCCAATAATATGGCAATACACCTATTAGCCATTGACTTTTTAAATATTTTTTTAAGGAAAAATCAGTATGCCCAAGAATAGAGAAACCCAGCAGCACCAGGGTTCTGTAAGTAGGAAATATGAAGTAAGTAATCCCAGTTGTACTTATAAAATCAAGTGTTCTGCCCCTTCAGAGTGCTGTGTCTTGGGTTGGAGGTTGTGGCTCCTGTGAACTCAAGAGGTGACCCAGAAGGGGTAGGGGAAACACAGTGTAGTGGGCCTCACACCATCTGTCAAGAGGGTTGTCACCAAGAGCTGGGCATCCACACAGCTCCAAGGACCCCACAGTCCCGGGCACGGAACCCGGCGTCGAAACACGTGTCCCAGCTCATCTACCACCGCATGACCTTGGCAGATCAAGGATTTTAGCCCAAAGCCCCCAATCTCCTCCTCTGTAAAAATGCAGATAGCATCACCTTCCTCATGGATCTTCTGGAGGATTCAATGAGAGAAGGGGCGGCCACTGACGCTCAGGATAAGGACTCAAGAAATGCCTGGAATTGTTGCCCTCAGTGCAGCCCATGGGGCTAAGGGTCGCCAGCATGATTGGACGGGATCCTGTCTGTGAACTCATGTGTAAACCATGCAAGGCTGGGCAGATGGTCATGTCCAGTTTCACTGAGCCCTTTGGTCACCTCCCAGGAGCCTGTCCTAAGATCCTCACCAACCAGAATCCCCAAACCCAGAAAGAGCATCAGCCACCAAAGGAGCCCTGGCAACATTTCTCCAAGCCCTTGACCTGCTTCTCCTCCCACCATCCTGCCTGCACCCCCCTGACCCCTGCCAGGCCCTTACCTGCACCTTTTCCTGCCCCCAAAGAGCATATATCCCTCCAGGTTCCAAAGTCACCCAGGGATACTCTCTTTGGCCCTCTTCCAGCAGGCACTTTGAAAATCTCAAGTGCTTTGCCCAGGGAACATCAAAGACCATGCTTCCCACTGCATCCTGAAATCCAGTGATCTGTGCAGTCGAGCACAACACCTTGTAGGAAATGACCTCAGGAGCCCAGCTTTGATCAGCGAGTCAGCCGGCCTACCAAGTGTCCCAGGCCCCCAATTCATTCCACAGACAGGTGCAGTGGCTCCCCCCCCCCCCACCTCCACCATGCAGGGGGCTGACATGAATTATGCCTGGAATTTGCACCTTTATCCCACTCACCATGAGTTGCATCTCCTTAAGCCTCTGCCCCCAACCCACCATTTTATTATGGGTTAATGGGTTAAACATTTTTAATTTTAGAAATAGTTGCAAACAATTGAATAACACACCCTGGCTCCATGTCTCACAGTTAACGATCTCTACACATAGGGATGGCAATATTTTTAAGCCCTATTCAAAGTTATGCACCCTGGCTGTAGATGAAATATTAATTAAAGGTTATGCTCGCCGCCTTCGGAAAATGATTACTCAAGATAGCAATTATATTTTCCCCCTTTTTGTGTAATAAAACTGCACCTTGCTGTGCAGCAGGAGTTAATAATTCTGAGCCCTGTTGTTATGCAGGCATCAAAGCCGAGAGAGGGGAACACCCCAGAGGGAAAACACACACACACACACACACACACACACACACACACACACACACACACACGTTTAGACCCACAAAGAAAGTGGGTGACTTCAAAAGAGCTGGCTTCTATATTCAGAGCTGGGATCCTTCCTCAAGGTCATTAACTACTCTAGCTATCTGAAAGCGTGTGACCCAATTACAAAGTGTCCACAGGAACAGAAATGAGAGCAAGACACAGCTACAGCTACAGCTCTGGGTCTCTAAGAAGTTAGGCACAGCCATAGGCCTGGCAGGTGCCTGGACCCCTTCGGCCAACTTCTCCAGTTTCCTTCCTAGCAGCTCAAAAACTAGAAACAGCCAGGTTGATTCAAGAGCCAACAGTTCAGGAACTTCCCAGGCAATTTCCACCACTAGAAGAAAGAAGACAGTCCGTAGCCTGGGAAAGTGCAGAAAGAAGAGCTGCCAGTTTGGGGGGCACCTCCTCAGTGCCAGACAGATTTGGTGAGGCAGGAATTCTCATCTTCACTTTATAGAGAAAGCTCTGGAGCACAGGAAAATTAAATGTTGTGCCTCTTGGGAGCCCGTGCTGTTTCCTTCCCCAAGGGAAAGGGCCTCAACTCCCAACTTGGTGACCCCGGGGCAGCTCTGCTCTTCCTGCTTCTGCAGCTAGTGCCCCCTCGGAGTAGGATCAGCAAATTCTCTTTTGCTTGTTTGGTCCTTTGTGCCATGTCAGCTGGAGACAGCAGTGGAGTCACAGGTATCAAAGTATCTGCCCCTCTGTAACTGGCAATTTTGTCCTCTAAGACAAGGTTTAAGGGCTTTTCTCCTTTGCCCCAGAGTTTCTTAAGTGGCGGGCAGGGCGGTGGCATGACCTGATGTGGTAGTGAAAGGTTTCCAAGGGAATTCTTCATGACAATTTTCTGATTTTCACATTGCAGCAGAACGAAATGTATCATAATTGTGTCGTGTTGTATACCACTGATTTCAAGTATTTTTATATTTCGTCTTATAGGACATATTTGACAGTGCCCCTATGGGGGAAACTAGACAATGCAGTGGAGTGTGTGCATATTTTAATGAGATGTGCAAAACTGCAGGCTCACCCCGTCCCGTGCCCTCTCCCCCACCTACTCCAGTTCCCGGAACACTGAGGACCATTTAAAGTCACAACAGTTTTGTGCGTGTGTGTGTGATTTTTTAATAGTCTCCTTTGCTGAGATGTTACAGTTTTGTTTTCCAAGCTTAGACCTTGAGTTCGGGAGTCCAATCATTCTTTTGTGAAAGAAGTAAAATTCATTGAGCACCTACTATATCCCAAGCACAATGCTAGGTAGACCATGGGGGACACAGCCTTCATGGAGAGGTTGGTCTGTTGGTTTGAATCCCAACTCTGCCATTGACTGTGTGACCCTGGCAGAGGAGAGGGGGACCCCAGGGAGGCCAGACCCAGGAGCAGGGGTGGGGGGGGCAGTTACTTATCTGACATCAGCAGATGGGAAACACCCAGCAGGATGGTGGGACAGACGCCCACAGTGGTTGGATTCTTCAGGTCCATGGATTCTCCTGAAAATCACAGAGCCTCTGGAGCAACCCATCATAATCTGAAAGCCAGGAGGGGCAGGAAGGAGAAGTGGTGGAAGGTGGCCATTTGGGAGACCCTCCAGGGAATGCACTAACTGTCTTCAAGCAGGAGGGTGTCAAACAGAACTCAGTGTTCCCTAAAGTTAGCAGGCAGGATGTTAGATCTGCCACCACGCAAGAACCCAACTACCACCCAGCGCCCAGGCTGGTGAGATGGCTGGAGACAGCAGCCAAGGGAGAAAACACTCATTTAACGAGCGTCCGGTATGTGTGGCGCTGTGCTAGGGGCTGGATGCAAACGTCAAGCAATACAGACCCAGCCTTGAGGAATTTCCTGTCCGTGGGGAGGACGAGATGACTTAGATGCTGTGGGGGAAGGTAGGTAAGTGTCATTTCCATTCCACACATGAGGAAACCACGGCCCAGAAGTGGCTGGCTGCTGACTTAGGAGGTGGAACCCAGGTGTCCTGCTCCTATACCCCACGTGGATGCTGCCTGCTGGGAGCACTGTTATTACCAGAAGCCTTGGCTCCCATGAACTGGGCAGACTGGTGCACGAGGCATCTTCCAGGCCTGAAATCCGAGGAGACCATCTTATCAGATCGGCCCACCAAGGCCAGGGCTCCGGAGGGCAGGTTGGGGTTGGGGGACAGAAGACAAGTCCTGTAGAAGCCTTGGCAGCCAGAGGGCATTGCCCAAGCCTAGGGCACAGGGACCCAGTTCTACTGATTCCCAAGAAACTGATTTGCAAGATGGCAAATGTGTCAGAGCAAATATTGATCCTGCAAACTCTGTTGTGGAGGCAGCAGCCTTCTTGCTTGCAGCTTGGCTCAAACCTCCTGCGTGCTCGGGAGAAGCCGGCTTCCACCCTTCACCCATTTCCGTAGTCGTTTTGAACCCTGCAAAAAGTTTCAGGCTGACTTGTCGGATTAATGTCTCTGAGCTTCAGTTCCTTGCACTGGTTTTATGAGGGGATTTGGCTGGCAGGTCATAAAGTTCTCTCCCAGCTCGAGCCTTCTGTGATCTGGAATTCTACGCAGGAAGCTCCCAAGACTCTGACAAGGCCCTCACCAGCATCTCCTTGACGTGCCTCCAGTTGGCCTCTGAGTGGAGGAAAAGGAGCTTAGGACAGAGGTGAGAGAGCAGGAGAGGAAGCCGTGATGGGGGGCCCCCAAAGTGGGGGCTGGAAGGCAGCGCTGGTCTGAGGTGGGCCAAGCCTGTGAGCGCACGGCTTCCTGGTGGAAATGCTTTCCTGCCCTTCTGGGAATTCCAGGCCGCGCAGGAGGGAGCGGGGGCACGTCTGGCACAGCCTGAGTCCAGCCCGACACGGCCGAGGAGGTGGCGTGTGCAGGGACAGTTGGCCCACAGGCTCCACGCCAGACACTCCCAGAGAGTCGTGCCCATCTGAAGAGGAAGTGGGAATGTTCCCAGTCCCAGATCCTCCTTGCCCGCTCTTCCAGCAAACAGCTCAGGGTCCAGGAATGTTGACGCCATTCAAGAAGCTGCTCTGCCCAGCCGTCACTCCTAGATACAGGGAGCAGACACTGCCTCCAGATCACACACTTGAACAGTGAACGTGGGTCCTCTGTTCTGATGGCAGGGGGCAGGTGTACCCAGCCCTGGAAACCCTGAGAAACTGGGGGCTCGAGGCTGCCTCGGGGCTCAGGGGTGGCCTGCACTTGCTGCAGGGCAGCCAGCTGGGGAGGCGGGAGGGCCTTTTGTTAGTGAATATTCTGGCATCTTCCTCCACTGTCCTTCCCTCAGTGGGGCTCCTCCCAGAGAGGTGTGAGGCTCATCCCACATGGGGACGGGACTTCCTTGAGGGCCTGGGAAGGACACCTGCAGCCCAGGGCCCCCAGGTGGGAGGAGCCAGCCCCCACCCCCTTCTGCCAAACAGTACCGGGAGCCCCAGCCGGGCCCGGTCTTGGGGGGTCAGGGCAGCTCCTGCTCCAGCTCCTGCCCCTGGGGTCGGAGGGAGCTCTCTCCATCTCTCCAAGCTCCTGGCTTGGCTCAGGGGAGCAGACGTGTCGTTGCACATGCACTCATTTAGTCATCCCAAAAACTTAAGGAGCTCTCCTTGAGTGCCAGGCCCTGGCTCGGGGGCAAACATAACACTGAAAACTCACACTCTCCTCCCTCAGGAGCTCACACACCAGCGGAGAGACCAACGTGTAATTACAAAACCTGCAGGTGCAGTGGGATGACAAGGGGCTCTGCTGCTGGGGAAGCCTGGGGGGGCAGGTCAAAGAAGACAAGTGCAGAAGAGGACAAGACTGCAGGTCTAAGAGGCCCCAGGCCCGGGCATGCAGGGGAAGGAAAGGCCCCAGAGCAGGCCTGCAGCCCCTGTGTGGGCCCCTGTAGAAGAAAGAAACTCTGAGGCAGTAGAGAATTGAAGACCCCAACACCTCCCTCTGAGGCACCCCCACCCCCCACGCGGACCCCAACCTCTCCGGCTTTGCACGGGCCGCCGCCTTTTAGTGCCAGGATTGAGGAAGTTGGGGATAAACTTCTAGATTCAAGTCTTTTTCTTTTTTTTTTTTTGCTGAATTCCCCTTCCAGACATCAGAGGCAAAGAGGAACACACATTCCGATACCACCTGCACCAGTACTTCCGTGTTTGGTCAGAAAAATAGGTTGTCCTTGTTCTCCCAGAGCCACCGCCTGCAGCAGGTTCCCCTTCTGGGCCCAGGGCACATGGCCAGGGCGGCTCCAGGAGGGGGAAGGCTACAGCCTGGAAGGTGGGAGCCATGGCAGGGTGAGGAGGGAGGGGGCTCAGGAAGCAGCCCCTCCCACACCCCAGCACATGGATGCCCTGTCGGTCCCTGTTTGCCTTCCCAGCCCCGTACAGAACAACGGGCTAGTCTTTGCATACACACACACACACACACACACACACACACACACACGCACACACACACCCATTCCACCTCCTGGCTTTCGGGATTCTATTCCTGCTTCTTGGCATCCACCTGTACCTATCAAATTCACAGCTTTTTGCTCACATCCATATCATTGTTGGAGACCTTTTCTAATGAAGCCTTTGATTACTCCTGAGCCTGGAAATGATCTTTCCCTTCTTTAAGCAGCCCCCTCTCCCTTCCCCACTGCTTCCAATCAATTACTCTAGCAGTTTGGGCAAACAATGCTCCCTCTGATTAGACTATAACAAGCTTCGGGAGAGTCCCTGCAGCCTCCCCACTGCGGGGCACGTCAGGGTCCTCCACACATGTTTGTAGGGTGGGACGAGCCAGGGCCCTTCATCCCTTACACCCATGCAGCGGATCCCATTTGGCATCACACCCTCCTGTGCAGGGTTTCAGCGGGCCTCCAAGTTCACGGTCACTTCTTCACACCTGGGAGAGACCAGAACTGACCTTCCTGGGGCCTCCCACTCCAGCTTGAGCTGTCATCCTCTGTCGGCAGCACAAGCCCTGTGGTCCCCAGATCTGCCCGATTCCCCTTCAGAGCACGCTCAAGCCAAGATCCATTCAAGGAGCCTTTTTGTGAACCAAGTGCATGGTCAGCCTTAGGCCAGATGCCAGGAAAGTATAAGACAATTATTAGTCCCCTGAGAGGCCGTGGGGCAGGACAGGAGGAGCAGGCCCACACTGGGGTCGGTAGGACCCAGGTTCAAGTTCCAGCTCTGCTGCTTGCTGTGGTTTTGATCTTGGGAATGCTGCTTCACTCCCAGGCCTCAGTTTCTCCAGCTGCAAAGTGGGGATAACAACAGCTATCTTGCAGAATTGTTGTAATGATTGATGTAAAGTGTTTGGCACAGAGGTTCTCAATAAACTGAAGCTGTTACTGAAAACCCAGTTCAGCGTGACGGTCAAGAGAGCAAGCTCTGAACCCAGTCGCCTGCATTTGAACCCTAGCTCAGCCCCTTATTTGTTGTATGACCTTGGACAAGTTACCTCACCTCTCCATGCCTCAGTCTTCTCATCTCTAAAATGGAGATGATAATAACACCCACCCCCGATAGGAGTTGAGGGAGGAGATTAAATAAGTCAGTATATGCAAAGGGCTTGGAACAGTAGGAAACACACAATCAGTGCGGACCACTGTTTAAATATATCATATGAATCATGTCATTGAATCTTTGTAACAACTCTACAAGGTTAGAAAGTATTTTTACTCATTTTTTGGAGAAGGAAATTGACAATCAGAAAAGTCACTTTTGCATGGAAGTTGCAGAGCCGGGATTCAAACCCCAAGTGAGTGTAACATCCATAGTCCCTGCCTTGGGAAACTTGCTGAGAAGACAAGATGTCAGCCTGTGGAGCAGGCGGAAAGCTGTTGTTGATCAAGGATAAGCAAGCAGCAAGACAAACGACACCCTGAGCTCTCAACTCTGGTTCACAGGGACAGCCTGTGGGGGGAAAAAAATCATCAGGTGCATCACGCAGGTGGAAAGCAAACAGGACTGCTGGGTGAGCAGGTGAGCATCCAACAGGGGCTTCAACTTCCCTGATCTATTCTGGACCAAAATGACCCACTCACTATTGCCACCAACTCCAGCCGAGGACCAGAGCACGGGAAATGGGCCCTTGGCCACATGTCAGTATCGAGAGCTTGACAAGCCATCGCATAACGAAGGAAGAAGCACCACCACTGGGTTTGCGGATCTGTGAAAGTTTGGGTTTTCTGGGGTCTTTTTCATTTTGCTTTGGGATCCTTTTCTGTTATTCTTATCCAAACCACTCAGAAACATCTGAACTTTTCACTTCCAAGTTAGCTCTAAGTCGTCTCACGTGGACTTTGCGAGGCGAGAATTAAAGTTCTTGACATTTGAAAAGTCATCCTTTTCAGACGTGGAAGAAAAGGTCACCCTTGTGGAGGGTGCCCTGTGGGTGATTAGATTCCCTGCTCCCGAGTGTGGAACTCGGTACCTTCTGAAATAACACTCAAAACCGCTGGGTATCTCTTGAGTGTTGGATATCCCTTGCTCCTTCCTCGCTGCAGCACCCATGGAGTTTTACAAACAGGGACACTTACCCTTGGCTGTTTAGAAGAGCAGAAGATGCTGAGCTCAAGCCAAGGAGCTGGCAGCCCTCAGAGTCTCCGTGTGGGATGGGCTGGGATGGTCCATCATCCGTCCAGTTGTCCTGCTCGGCTTTGCCTGCCTCTGGCCAAAACTGAACTTGCATTTGACCGCTGGGGCAGAACAGCTCTTGGGAAGCTGGGGCAGATCTGGGTGAACCAAAGAGATCCCAGTGCCTGGCCCGGTGGTCTAGGAGACAGGACCAAGTCAGAGGGTGGTTTCGGTGGAGGGAGGGTGACCATGCTAGTCACTTCCAGACTGAAGTGGGGTCATGCCCAGCCAGGGCTGGGAGCTCAAATGGGCAGCAAGGAGGGGTGGTCCCAGCTTGGGTCACTCCTCGGAAGCCAAAACAGCTCATTGCAAACTAGTTCAAGGCAGCCCATCCACAAATCTTAAACTTGCTCAGAATTTGGGACAAGTTTGCAACTAAACCCAAAGACTGGAATTTAGAAGCTCAGGACCTTTCCAAGTTGACATAGACTGGCTTTAGAGAAAAATGAGGTTTGAAGGCAGATCTTGTACTTGAGATCTGCTGAGCAAACAGCCTGATTCTGCAGGAGGATGCCCAGGGTCTGAGAGTGCAGGCATCCCATCCCTGGCCACCCCATGTCACACAGAACACCGGCGTCCCCACCCCCGCCCAGGGGAGCAGGAGCTCAGGTTGCTGAACAGAGCTGAGGGCTGGGATGCAAGCAGGACCTCTCCTGGGGCATGTGCACAGCTCTGCACAACAGGGACGAGTCCACATCTGACCAGCTGAGGCTTGGGCTGCTTGGTTTTCCTCTCGAGTCTACCCTGGGAGTAAAGGAACACGGGGTGCCAAGGGTGCTGAGTGAGCTGCATGGAGGGGAGGAAGTAAACAGTACAGCTTCTGCTTCCCCCTCTCCTTCTCCTCACCCAGGCATCGTTGGAGAACGGACCTTTCACCAACATGGGGGTTGGGGACCTCTCTTTTCCCCTGTAAACCTCTACATAATAGAAAGATGCCAAAGAGGACATAACCAGTGGCCGTCTCAGCAGCACTAGCATTCTATACTCAAGATCTCATCTCCCTAAATGACTTTTATGTCCCTCTTGACCTCTGGCGGTAGCAGTAGAATCTTCTTCAGCGTTCTCTCCACACCACCTCTGCTTTTGTCCCCAACTCATCATCTCCCTCCAGACGTCTTCCCACAGCCCCCTGACTAGTCTGCCCTGACCGTGACACCCAAGTACGGTGCGTAGGCTTTGCGAGTGGAGCCCTCCAGACCCCCCCACACCCTCCCCCAGGCCGGCTTCAGTCGTGAGCCCCACCTTCCCGCCAAGTTCCATGCCCTGGCCGCTAGAACCGACATTTTGGTGATAAATGCCAATTTGGCCCATTGTGCTAAAGGCTTTAGGCCCATTCTTTCAAATCCTCAAAACAACCTGGTGCCAAGTCACCCCCATTTTACAGATTTGAAAACAAGTTCAGAGAAGCAGATAGAAAACTAGGAAGTGGCACAGCTGGGTCTGAAACGAGGGTCGCCTAGGGTGCATCGTGCCCCTCTCCCCAGAAGTCTGCTGCCCAGACCCCACCCCTGGCAGCCAGTCTCGCCTTCCCCTCCTCAGTTCCGTGCTGACCCCCCTTGCCCCTCCACAGCCCTGCAGAATCCCCCAGGCCCAAGAAGGTCAACAACCTTCAAGACAGCTCATCGTACAGCCCAACGCATCACTCCAGAAAGATAAAGGCAGAGAGAACAGCCCAAGGTCTCCTTTCTAGCTCCCATCACCCCTTCATTCCTCTCTCCGAAAGCCTAGTTCCAGTTTCTGTTTCTTTAACGATCGCTTGCATCGTGCTTGGTGTGTGCCCACACCAGCTCTCTGGGTATGGTCGATGCTCTTATGCCCATTTCACAGATAGGAAAACTGAGGCACAGACAGGCTGACCGTATGCCCAGGATCTTACCACCGGTGTGTGGTAGAGCTGGGATTTGAGCTGAGACCATTTGGCTCCAGAGTCTCTGCTCTCAAGTTCACATTGTCTGTCTCCTTATGGAGCACATCACCTGATGAGACCCACCTCGATCAGCCACCCTGTCCCCGGGGCGTCCCGTCTTCCCTCTTCCAAACTGCACAGCTTCTTGAGTGGGCTGCCAGCTGAAGTTTCTCATGGAGGAAGTGAAGGAAAGGGCAACCATGTAAAAATACTTCAGAGCTCAGTGTGATCCCTTTTTGGCTCTACAAAGCCACATCCTTGTCTATCTTATAGGAATAATCATCGGAGGGCAAGGATGGTAGAGCAGGGCTTGTCCATCTATTGACTGACCCAGCTCTGGGAAATGGTTTTGAAATACACACCAGCCACAGTCTTATGGAATCATTCCATTGCATGCTGTAACCCATTTCCTGCATCTCACAGAAAAGCTCATGTAAAGCTGTCAGATCAGTTGGGTACAGTAGAAATCTTAGCACCAATAATCTCGCCTAATAGCATCAGTTTACCACCCAGTGTGCCAGGGAAAATTAAAGGCATCGTTGGCCCCTGGAGGACAGCAGGCAAAAGGTGGTGGGTGCACAGAGCAGACGCGGTTTAATGGAATATCTGAGTATTTATGACATCTTTAAACATCTGCAAGCCACAACATCACAACAAGGATGAATCAAAGAATTAAGGTGGTGTAATAGTGTACTGGCTTGTATATATTATGTCCCCCAGACAAAGCCATGTTCTTTGATGCAATCTTGTGGGTGCAGATTTCCTTAGTCTTGATTAGGCTGAAACCTTTGGATTAGGTTGTTTCCATGGAGACGTGAGCCACACAACTGTAGGTGATAACTCTGATTGAATTATTTCCATGGAGGTGTGGCCCTGCCCATTCAGCGTGGGTCTTGCTTAGTTTCCTGGAGTCCTTTAAAAAGAGCCACACAGGCCCAGATGCTTGCTGATGCTGACGTTTTGGAGATGCTAATCCAGAGTCTGCTCCAGAGAAGCTAAGAGAAGACAAAAAGCCCCAAGAGCAACATTTTGAAGAATGCACAGGAGCTGAGAGAGGAGCTGGGACACAACCCGGGATCAGCAGACACCAGCCACGTGCCTTCCCAGCTAACAGAGGTTTTCTGGATGCCATTGGCCTTCCTTCAGTGAAGATCTACTCATGTTGATGCCTTAATTTGGACATTTTCATGGCCTTTGGACTGTAAATTTGTAACCAAATAAACCCCTGTGCCAGTTTGAACATATTATGTCCCCCAAAACACCATTATCTTTGATGTAATCTTGTGTGGGCAGACATATCAGTGTTGATTAGATTGTAATTCTTTGAGTGTTTCCGTGGAGATGTGCCCCACCCAACTGTGGGTGATGACTCTGATTGGATAATTTCCATGGAGGTGTTACCCCAACCATTCAGGGTGGGTCTAAATTAAATCACTGGAGCCATATAAATGAGCTGACAAACAGCAGGAACTCAGTGCAGCTGTGAGTGACGTTTTCAAGAGCAACTGAGAGTGACATTTTGGAGAGAAGCTGAAGCCTAGAGAGGAACATCCTGGGAGAAAGCCATTTTGAAACCAGAACTTGGAGCAGATGCCAGCCACGTGCCTTTCAGCTAACAAAGATTTCCCAGATGCCATTGGCCATCCTCCAGTGAAGGTACCCGATTATTGATGCATTACCTTGGACACTTTATGGCCTTAAGACTTGTAACTGTGTAACCAAATAAACCCCCTTTTAAAATAGTCAATCCTTTTCTGGCATTTGCATTCTGGCAGCATTAAAAACTAGAACAGATTTTGGTACCAGAGAAGTGGGGTGATGCTAAGTTTGCAAATACCAAATATGTTGGAATGGGTTTTTAAATGGATAAGAGGAAAATTCTGGAAGAATTGTGAGGAGCTTGATAGAAAAGGCCTAGACTGCTTTGAAGAGACTGTGGAAATATGGACTCTAAAGATATTTCTGATGAGGCCTTGAGCAGAAATGATGAATGTGTTGTTGCAAACTGGAAGGAAGGCGATCTTTGTTTTAAAGTGGCAGAGAATTTGGCAAAATTGAGTCCTGGTGCTGGATGGAAGGCAGAATTTGAAAGTGACAACCCGGAATATTTAGCTGATGAGATCTCCAAGCAAAATATAGAAGAAGTAGTCTGGCTTCTAGTTGCAGCTTATAGTAAAATGCGACAGGACAGAGATAAACTTAGAACTGAACTCTTGGGTACAAAGAAAACATAAACTGATAATTCAGAGAATTCTGGACTTCCAAAAAGTGAGACCCCAGAAGCTACAGCCCAACGTGAGGATTTAACCAAACATGGAACCCAACTGCCTCTTCAGTACAAGCCAGGATTGAAGATGGAATTATCCAGAAAGGATTTGTAGAAAGTCCTATTGTCTGACGGCTTTGACCCATGTGCTTCATATGAAGCCAACAGAATTTTTGCAAGATCTTTATAAACGGAGCTACTGCCGGTCTGGACTGGAGGGGACAGACAAGGAACATGTTGAAAGAAAAATGTCCTCAAAGACAGAGCCGTGGAGGTCAAGAAGTCTTGGGGTGGGAGAGCAGAGTGGCCCACATGCATGGAAAGGGTGAGTTTGCCCCAGAGATCAAGGATGGGCCTTCCACCTCGATGTTCAGGAAAGATGTTGCCACCTCAGGCCTCAAAGAGGGTGGAGCACATTCCCAGGGGACTGGGGAGAGCCTGGCCGCCACCCCACTGTTCTGAAGGGGTTGAGCATGTGCCCCGGAGATGGGAGAGAATCCGGGAGCTGCCCCAAAGTGTGAGGAGGGTGGGGCCAAGAAGGTGGTCTCCCCAATGTGTGGATATGTCGGAGAACTCACCCCAGCGTTTAGAGAGGAAAGGGCGGCTGAAAAGGCCCTTAGGAAGGGTTAGGCTCCCGCTCTCTCAAGCCGCAAGGATGCAACATCATTCCGTAAATGACTCTCAGATTTTGAAATCTAATGGAGTTTGTCCTTCAGGTTTTAGGAACTGTTTTGGTCCTGTGAACCCTGTTTTCCCTTTAGTTTCTCCTTATGGCAATGGGAATGTTTATCCTATGAATGTTCTAAATTTAGAACTTAATAGTTCTAAATTTAACAAGTTAAGTTAGAACATAACTTGTTCTAAATTTACAGGTCCACAGTCAGAGGGGAATTTTGCTTTTGGACAGACCACACCTGTAACTGATTTAATGGGGTCTTGTGCTTAACTATTGTTACTGAAATAATTTAAGTTTTTGTGATATTGTGATAGGATGAATGTATTTTGTATATGGAAAGATCATGTCATTTTGGGGTCCAGGGGGCATGGGAATGTGATACTTTAACAAGAGCAATCAAAATGGTTCTGATGCAAATGTCTAAAGACCCTTCTTTGAGAAACACTGCTCTAGGATATGGTAACAGTTTTTTATCAAGATGATGACACCTATGAAATTGTGTACTAGAAAGTATAAACAGTCAACGTTGTGCTTTTTTATTAAAGTGGTCCATCCATGTCATAATATGAAATAAATGTTCATGAAATAACAATAAAAATCCCTTTGGATATTCAAGTCAGAGACTTCAAATCCTTTAGATGCCTCTTCCACTCTCTTAGGCTTTATCTTTCTCATTTCTTTCCACCTTACTTATCTCTCAAACTCTCAGAATTTTTTCTCATTCCATTTACCTTGCTGCTTTCTCAATTCTTGCTTCTTTCTCCTTACTACCTGTGCCAGTTTGAACATATTATGTCCCCAAAACACCATTATCTTTGATGTAATCGTGTGTGGGCAGACAAATCAGTGTTGATTAGATTGTAATTCTTTGTTTCCGTGGAGATGTGCCCCACCCAACTGTGGGTGATGACTCTGATTGGACAATTTCCATGGAGGTGTTACCCCACCCATTCAGGGTGGGTCTAAATTAAATCACTGGAGCCATATAAATGAGCTGACAAACAGAAGGAACTCAGTGCAGCTGTGAGTGATGTTTTGAAGAGCAACTGAGAGTGACATTTTGGAGAGAAGCTGAAGCCTAGAGAGGAACATCCTGGGGGAAAGCCATTTTGAAACCAGAACTTGGAGCTGACACCAGTCACATGCCTTCCCAGCTAACAGAGGTTTTCCGGACACCACTGGCCATCCTCCAGTGAAGGTACCCGATTGTTGATGCATTACCTTGGACCCTTTATGGCCTTAAGACTGTAACTGTGTAACAAATAAACCCCCTTTATAAAAGCCAATCCATTTCTGGTGTTTTGCATCCTGGCAGCATTAACAAACTAGAACAACCCCCTTTATAAAAGCCAATCCATTTCCTGTATTTTGCATAACAGTAGCATTAGCAAACTGGAACAAACAGCGCCCTAGAAAAAGTACTCCTACTCTTCTGCTTTTGAAATGGCCGTCCAATAGCCTTCTTATTCTCTTCTCTTTCCACCTCCCTCCCCCCACTCCCCTCTCGCCCTCTCTCCTTCCCTCCCTCCAGCCTATCACAGGTCTTGCATTATATAGTAGTCTATCACAGGCCTTTAAATATCTTCTCTGGCTTTCTGGAAGGACAGGAAAGGAATTTTTAACATGTGCTTTTTAAGGTTGTAAGGTTGATTCTGTATTGTTGAAATCAAACACCTTAAGCAAATAACAGTGGCTACTCATTTGCAGTGAATCTTGCTGTTCTGGAGAGTTGGGTCTCATAAATGGAAACCAATTTTTACAAATACTTCATGATTTGGCTGTACTATCTGAAATAAATTTTGTGCTCTTGGATTTTATGGCATTTACAGTTACGCAGTGGTTTTACATGCGTTAGCCAGTGACTGGTATAAAATAGGTGCTGAATAAAAGTTTATTGAATCAAATTGAGTTATCCAATTTGATTTTCACAATAGCCTATAAGAGGTTCTATGTTGTTCAGGTGGGAAGTCACCTTTTTAAAAGAAAAATCTCACATTCACACAGTAAACAAATGCATTCAATACAAAAGGTTATACAATCTAAAGTTAAGTTTCCTGCCCTATCCATAACCCTTTCCCACTCTCCAGAGATAACTGTCAACAGTTTCCTATACATCTGTCCATAAATTTCCCATCTATACAAACACATACAAATATCTAAAAAATAATAATAATAAACTAGATGCATACCATCATCACAGGTTTTTGCCTTTTTGTTTTAACTTAATTGCATATCTCAGAGTGCTATCCACAGGAAATCCACCTCATTCTTTAAAAATGGCAGTATACCTTTTAATTAAATGGATGTATTGTACTTTCTTCACCATGCTTCTGGTTTCCTGCCATTAGAAACCTTGCAGCAATGAACATCCATTAATCTTTGCTTGCATTGCCAGAGCATTGTAGAAGGGTAAATTCCTGGAAGTAGAATCAGAGGTCTTGTTATGTTGATATGTAATGTAAAACTGCCACCAAATAGTGTGGACCAGTTTCCACTCCCACCAGTGGTGCTTCGAGCCCTGTTTCCTCACACTGGCAGGTGACCACACGAGTTTGTCTTTGCCAATATAATTGTTGAAAAAAAAAATGGCATCTCGTGCTGATTTGCATCTACTAATCGGTGAAATTGAGGACCTTTTCATGTATTTACAAGAAATTTGCTTTTCATTTTGGAGGGACTAAGGCCCAGAGAAGTTGCAAAGTGATGGTTTTAAATATTACTTTCAATAACTAAGAGAGCAGTCAGCTGGGCTCAACATCAGCCCCAAGTTAATAACGTGTAAGAATCCAAACGGAGTGGTCAGCAAACATCCCTAACCTAATGGTCAGGCCAAAAGCGTCTCTACCAAATTCATTTGTGAAATGAGCTTCCAAAAGGAAGAGAAGTTGAGTTGTCTTGATTGATACCGTGGCCTAACATTTCACCTCTCTGTGCTCCTCCTTCAAAAAAGGAGCTGAATTACCTGAGGGTTTCTTAACCTTTATTACCCTTTATGAAACTACAACCTCTTTTTCATGCCAAAAAAAAAAAAAAAGAAATTGGTGGTGGATGGGTTGATATGTCATTGGAATCACTGTCTTCTCATCCCAACCGAACAATATTTGTCTCCTCTGGTTTTTCCTTCTTTTCATTAAAAATGTTATATAATCTTTGCCCTGAATAAGTGATTCGTTCGTGTGGTTCAAAAATCAGAAGATCTGGCCACTGCTCATCCCCCACACCTCCCTTGTGATTATCTTTCCCTTTGTTATCTGTATTTTTTATTCTGAAAATAATTGCTTTTTTATTTTCCCATTTCAAACATATGTAAAAGTGTATAAGCTTTTTCAAATGCTCCCTGACCTTCCCTGCCCTACTTGCCCCCATCCAGGAGGCATCTTCCTCCCTTCTAAGAACAAGAGATCATGAAAATCCTGCTCAGAACTAAGGAGCCAGGTTTAAGCGACTATAAAAATAATATTTAACTCCCAAAGTTTCACAGCAGGGAAATTGCTGTTTGGGGAATGAGCACCTCATCCCTGGGAGCATCCAAGGAGATGCAGTAGGGGATGTTGTAGAGATTCCACAGTTGTCAAGAGAAAGGAGCACAAGGTTTCTTCCATTTCCAGAATTCCGTGTTGAAATTCACTCATTCATTTACTCAGCAAATTTATGTTAAGCTTTCTATGTCCCCAGCAATGTGCTAGGTACGGCTAAGAGAACATTGAATAATAAATCATCCCTGCCCTTGGGGAGCTTACAGTTTGATAGAGAATACATATGAGTCCAGGGCCGCCGTGTACAGTTGTACAGGTTTTGTAATGCACAAACTGCCAGCTGCACATGAAGGCCCTGAGTCAGACAGCTAACCACTTAACCAGACAGACAGACAGTCACTGGCTGCTAAGCTGGGAGAGTGGGGCCACAGAGCAGAATGCAGCAGAATCAGCTTCCCAGAGAAGGTTCTGGGCTGAATCCAGAGAGACAGCCTGGCCTCACCCGCACTCCTGAGTGGACTTCCGTTGTATCAGGTGTCACATGGTGGGAATGACACAGCCCCAGGCCCTGCCAACCCGAGCGCTGTTTTGGGTTCTGTCTCTGACGGCTGCTCAGCCTTGCACAGCCACTCGGCCTCCCTCCAGAGACATCCCCATCCAGCTGTTCAACGATATCAGTGTTCCGGACCCTTCTCACCTCCTACAGATGGTCAAGCACACACACAGGGCTCTAACAGTCCCACCAAAGCCCAGTCCACAGCCAGCGACCATTCATTACCCAGACTCCATGGAAACAGAAAAACAATCACTTTCAAAATATGAAAGGGATATGATATGATATGATATATATGATATGATATACTGAAAACCTCAAAATATTGTTGAGAAGAATTAAAGAAGACCTAAATAAATGGAGACATGCACTATATCATATCCCTTTCATCTAATTTGTCAAATTTATTGGCATAAAGTTCTCCATAATATTCCTTTACTATACTTTTAAATCTGTAGAATCTTTAGGGAGATCATTTCTCTTAGTTTTGATATTGGTAATTTGTATCTTCTCTCTTTTTTTATCCTTATCAGTCTGGCTAAAGACTTATCAACGTTACTGATCTTCCCAAACAACCAACTTTTGGTTTAATTCATTATCTCTATTGTTTGTCTGTTTTCTATTCCATTGATTCTCACTCTGATCTTTATTATTTTCTTCTACTTAATTTGACTTTACTTAATTTGCTCTCCTTTTTCTAAATTTTTAAAAAGGAAATGAGGTCCTTTATTTAAGACATTTTCTCTTTTTTAGGTGTTTGCTGCTATAAAATTTCCCCTAAATACTGCTTTAGCAGCATCCCACAAATTTTGAAATCTTGTTTATATTTAACTTCAAAATACTTGCTAATTTACCTTTCTTCTTTGAGCCATGAGTCATTTAGAAGTGTGTTATTTAGTTTCTAGATATTTGAAAAATTTCCAGACACTTTCTTTCACTGATTTCAAATTTAATTCTATTGTTTTCAGAGAACATACTTTGTATGACTTCAATCTTTTTAAATTTACTGAGACTTATTTTGTGGCCCAGAATATGCTTTATCTTGGTAAATGTTCTGTGTGCATTTGAAGAGAATGTGTATTCTACTGTTGTTGGGTGGAGTCTTTTATAAATGTCAATCAGAGCAAGTTAATCAGTAGTGTTCAAATCTAATATGTCCTTGCTGATTTTCAGTGGTTTTGTTCCATCAATTATTGAGAGAAGGATACTGAATTATAATTATAAATTTGTTTATTTTTTTCCTTGTAGTTCTATCAGTTTTTGTTTCAAGTATTTTGAAGCTCTGTTATTAGGAGCATAAATAGTTAGGATTATTAAATCCTCTTGATTAGTCAACCTCTTTATCATTATGAAATACCCTTCTTCATTTCTGCTAATATTCTTTGTTCAGAATCCTACTTGATGTGATATTAATAAGGCCATTCCAGCTTTGTTTCTATCAGTGTGAGCATGAATTCTTTTCCCATCCTTCTACACTTGACAGATTTGTATCCTTATACTTAAACTAGGTTTGTTATAGGCTTTCATTAGTTAGGTCTTGCTTTTTAACCCAATTTGACAATCTCTGCCTTTTAATTGGGGTGTTTAGATCATTTACATTTTTTATGATTATTGGCATGATTTAATTTAAATCTACTATCTTGCTATTTGTGTTATCTTTTCTTTATTCCATTTTCCTCTTTTTCTGTCTCCTATTGAATTAATTTTTTATGATTCCATTTTATGTCCTTTGTTGGCTTATTAGCTATATCTCTTTTTTTATTTCAGTGATTGCTTTGTGGTTTATTACAAACACCTTTAACTAATCACAGTCTACCTGCAAGTGATGTCTACCACATGTATAGTATAAAAAACTTACAATACTATTTCTCCCCTCCTTCCTGACTTCTGATTGTTGTCATCAATTTTATTTTAATATATGCTATAAAACTTATACTCTATTATTATTTTTTTCATAGAGAGACCTTTATTTGAAACTAAACAGTTCCTGGGGAAAAATATTGCTGGAGTTAAAGAAACTTTTTTTTCTGAAAATGACTGAAACCCAGCATCGTAATTAGAGTTTCTTTGTACATTCATTTTGGGGGCAGAGAACATATGAGAGAGTCAAGGTTGAAATTCATTTACCTACATGATCATGTGTCCTGTGTTTAGAAAGGGCTTTGGGATTTTAGCTAAAGCCTTAGATATCAATGGTTGACTTTGCTCAGAGGAAGTGCTTGGTTTTATTTAGGAACCCCATAAGGCACATGAACTGTGATTTGAGATAAGGAGAAAGAAGTAAAGGGCAGCTATGGAGGTCAATACTATGTTTTTCTGTTTGTCCTATGTATTATTAAGTAGTGTATGGAACAGAAAACCTGGATTTGACAATTATCTTCTAAAGGGATTTATGTAATAAGAAAATATCTTGAATATTCCACACAAGTATTTACATTTCCAGTGCTCTACATTCCTTTGGGTAAATCCATATTTCCGTCTTGTTTTATTTTCCTTCTGCCAAAAGGACTTCCTTTAACATTTATTTTAGGGCCAGTTTTCTGGCAATGAATTCTTTTAGTTTTTATATGTCTGAAAAAGACTTTATTTTACCTTCATTTTTGAAAGATATTTTCACTGATTATAGAATTCTAGGTTAACAGCTTCTTTCTTTCTGTAATTACAGTGCCGTTCCACTGTTTTCTTGCTGGCATTGATTACAATGAAAAATCTGTCATCCTTATCTTTTTACTCTGTACATAAAGTCACCTTTTTCTCACTGCTTTTAAGATTTTCTCCTTATCACTGGTTTGAACATTTTGCTTATGATGTGACGATGTACATTTATTCATGTTTCTTGTGACTGTGACTTGACCTTCTTGGATTGAGCACTTATAGTTTTCATCAAACTTGAATTTTTTTCAGCCATTATTTCTTCAAAAATCATCTCTGTCCCCCACTTCCTCTTCTTTTTCAAATAGTCTAATTACATATATATTAGGATGCTTGGATTTGCCCCACAGCTCACTGATGCTCTGTTTATTTGTTTTTAAATATCTTTTCTCTCTTTGTTTCATTTTGGAGAGCTTCTATTGTATGTTCTCAAGATCAGCAATCTTTTTTGCAATGTCTAATCTGCCATGAATACCACCCAAAGTATATTTCTGTCACTCTAGAATTTCGACTCAGATTATTTGTTTTGTTTTGTTTTTTATATCTTCCATGTGTCTACCTAACTTTTTGAATATATGGATACCATTGTAACTAGTTTTAATATCCTTGTCCAGTAATTTCAACATCAGTGTCAATTCTCAGTTAATTTTGATTGAATTATTTTCCCCCTCATTATAGACCATATTCTCCTTTCTTCTTTGTATACCTAGTCATTTTTTATCTGATACCAGATATTGTGATTTTACCTTGTTTAGTGCTGGATATTTTTGAACTCCTGTAGCTATTCTTTTCAAGCTTTGTTCAGGGATGTCTCTCTCTCTGTATTTTAAAATGGGATTATACTAAACATTTAATTTAGTAGTCTGTCTCTTTTCATTTAACAAGCTTTCATGAATAGTATGCCATATAATTAAATATTCTTCTGTGAGGTGGTAGAGTGAGGTGGCCAAGAAGGGGTCAGCCTGCCTGAATATATTCACTGTGTAACCTTAGGCAAGATAATTAAACTTTCTGCACCTCCATTTTCTTAACTATACAATTGGGATAATAATACTATCTTAATCAGAGCACTTGTGTTCTCTAAGGGACAGTTAGCAATGTCTGGAGGTATGTTTAGTTGTCACAGCCTGTGTGTGGTTGTCACAGCTGGGTGTGTGTATGTGTGGTTGTCACAGCCTGGTGTGTGTGTGTGTGTATGTGTGGTTGTTATGGGTTGGTATGTATGTGTGTGTGGTCGTCACAGCTGGGTGTTGTGTGTGTGTGTGGCTGTCACAGATGGATGGGTGTGTGTGTGGTGGTCACAGTTGTGTATGTGTGTGGTTGTAACAGCTGAGTGTATGTGTGTGTGGCTGTCACAGATGGATAGGTGTGTGGGGGGGTTGTCACAGCTCTGTGTGTGTGTGGTTGTCACAGCTGGGTGTGTATAAGTGTGTTGGTTGTCACAGCTGGATGAGTGTATGTGTGGTTGTCCCAGCTGGATGGGTATGTGTGTGGTTGTCACAGCTGAGTGTGTGTGTGTGGTTGCACAGCTGGGTGTGTATGTGTGGTTGTCACAGCTGGGTGTGTGTGTGTGGTTGTCACAGCTGGATGCGTATGTGCATGGTTGTCACAGCTGAGTGTGTGTGTGTGGTTGCACAGCTGGGTGTGTGTGTGGTTGTCACAGTTGGATGGCTATGTGCATGGTTGTCACAGCTGAGTGTGTGTGTGTGTGGTTGCACAGTTGGTGTGTGTGGGTGTGTGTGTGTGTAGAGGTCAGGGATGCCACTAAACATCCTGAAACACACAGGATAGCTCCCCAGAACAAACACTCATCGGCCCAAAATGCCAATAGTGCTGAGGCTGAGAAGGCCCCTCATGGGGTTGTGTGAGGATGACATGAGTTAAAACAGGAAAGACACAGAGAAAAAGAGACATAGAGAAAAAAAGAATAATATTCCATGTAAAATGAGAGTTACCTGTGAGCAAGGGGATTATGGGTGTTTTTGTTTTCCTCTATGTGCTTCTCCATATTTTTAAAAATTCCTGTGATGACCATTTATTTCTTTGCTCATAAGGAGAGGAGGGTATTTTTCATGGGCTCATAACATTAACCCCAACTATCTGGAGCATCGCGTCCCTCCCCTAGGTGAACGAAAGTTCCTCACTAGCCCAATCATCAGTCCTGGGTTCCCGTTCCCCAGCTAGGCGGCCACAGCATCAGCCGCTGACCCCCCTGCCCCGCTGGCTGTGGAAATGCAAGAGAGAGGGACCCAGGGCCTGCGAGACCCCACCACCGCCATAAGCCAGGCCAGGCCTAAACATGCAGAGTCTACAGCTGGGGCAATGGATGAAAGGAACCGAAGAGAAAAAGACAGTAACTTCTCAGCAGGGACCTGCATCCTGCTTTACGTCCATCATCTCATTTGATCCTTACCATGACCCCACAGGGAACAGGGAAACAAGACAGGAAGGTCAAGGCCAACCCCACAGGCATGATGGGTAGAACCAAGATTCCAACATCCAGGTGTGTTGGGCTATATCTATTGGGGCGTGTCCCACACTGCATCCCATATTCAGAATTTATCCAGAGATGCAGTGGGGGCGAGGGCTGGAAGCAACAACACAGCATCCAACAAGCACCCACTCCAGACCAGGTACTGCACTGGATGTCCTACATCTCTTACTCTATCACATAGGTTTAAAGTATTTATGTATCAGCTTGATATTTTTCATCTTTCTTCTTTTTTTTTTTTTTGAGCCATCTGGGGCTCCTTCCCTAGAAGAGAAGATTAAAAGTCCTCATAGAATAAAGCCCAGGCTGAGGCCCCACCCAGGGCACGCCATGCTGCTCGCACTAGTCATCAATCCCCCTGTGAAGAGACGTTTGCTCCTACCCTTTGAAAGTAAAGAACAGTCCACGGGTAAATCTTGATTTACAGTCTGCCTTCAAAGTGAGAAAGCCCCCTTTGCAATGCGACCAAGGGGCTCAAAAGTAGCCAGGCTGTGTGGACAAGTAACCTCAATTTTTTTCTCCTGTTTTCTTCTCTCTGCCCACTACCCACCCACCTCCCACCCCTGCCCAATGCTAGATGGCCCATTACTACTCCTTTTTTCTCTTTATTTTTATTTTTTGCTTTCTTTTTTTTTTTTCTTAATTAGAGAAGTTGTGGGTTTACAGAAAAATTATGCTGAGAATACAGCATATACTCCTCTCCTCCATCATCTCTTAAGCTTTTCCCCAGGTCACCATATACTGGACCAAAAATCTCCACACTCATGAATTTGGAGGAGGTAATAAATCTTCTCTTCCTTTTCAATAAATAATGATGCGGATATGATTTTAAGAGCAGATTCATACCCTCCACCGGAATGCATCCATGGGGAACACATTGGTGGGGAGGTTCTATTTCCTGCCAGCTCCTACATGCAACCCTGGTGATTACCTTTTTCCGAACAGAGCTTGAGCTGTTGGGTGCTGGGCAGAGGAAGATGGGACAATTCCTGCCCTGAGAGGTCCCGGGGGGCTGTGCAAGTCTGCCTTCCCTTCAGCCACAAAGAATCATGCAGATGTGCCCGAAATGTTTCCATTCACTTACTCGTCTCACAAGAGAACACTTCGGCTGCCAAGGACTCAGAAGTGTCACTCGGGGTTTGGAAGCCATTTTAGTTCACGGCTCAAGGCTGTTCTTTTCTGAAGGAAAACGCTGCCCTGGAAACGAGGTTTAAAAATCAGCTGAAAGTGGATTCTACCAATCAACAACACTCGGCAATTTCATGAAGGCTCTTTTTCAGTGTAAACTTTTAAAATATTTCATTTGGTCCAAGCTATAATACACATGGACTTCTTCCATTTTGTATGGCTCTATATAATTAAAAAAAAAAATGTTTCTCCATTCAGTGAAAATACTAGAAAAAAAATCATAAAAATATAATTTTGATTTTTCGTATTTTTTGAAAAAAAAAAAACACTGAGATTAAAACAAGAATCCAAGACCAAAATTGCCACAAGCCTAATAAAGTTAATGTTTTTCTTTATACAAATTATTCTTGCCCATATGCATGCCCAGTTTTCACAAAAATAAGTTTTAAATCAAGTAAATAGAAAAGTTGTTTTTTTTCTCTTTTTGAGAAATGTGCTTTCTTTGGAAGACGCAAAGGCAATAATATGAAAAAAGAGAAAAACACAAGGGGCATCAGCTGTCATGCATGTGGCCCAGAGCCTGAGGTCAGGCTCATTCTCCTTCCGGATCGTTCTAGAAGGAGAGAGAGCTTTCTCATGCTTGGCTGTGACACAGCAGGAAATGCGACTACGAAATCCAGGAAATGGTGACTAGAATCCCTTACAATCTCTTCAGCACTTTGCCTTCTAAAAGATACTTTCACGTCTATCACCCCACTCAATTAGAAAGTTAACGTACATTTGTTAAGTGTGGTACCTATTTGGGAAAAACCCACCTGCCCAAATCAGATCCGCCCCACATGCCCCCGTGTCTCCCACTTTTCTCCTTATCCATATTGCTTTACATAATTCAGTCAGTAAGCCAATTCAAGAGAGTAAGGCATGACTTTTCACCTTTTTCCAGACAAGTTGTTCCAAGAAATTCTATTCTCCAGAAAATCTTAATGAGCTGCAGGAAAACACTGCAGGTACTGAGTGCCCAATCTCACCTCCTTACAGTTCTCCTCCCATCCCCACCCCATGCCTGTTTTGGGGACTGTGACTTCCCTGTGATAATTCCCAGGGTCCCTGTCCTTCCCCTCAGCATCTCTGCTGTAGGGTACAGCATCCATCAATGAAACCCATTACACTCCTTTCTGCTCTGCCCTTAAGCTGGGACAAGATTCCCCAGCCTGCTATCACGGCTCTGAGCCACCCATGTGGCTTGTGAAACCATTGCTCAGATGACCCCAGTCCAGATGTCTGCTCCAAACCTGAACTCCCAACCTACTTCCAGCCCCATTTGTGACTGACTGAACCTTGATCTCCTGTGACTGACTGGACCTTGGTCTCCAGTGACTGACTGGACCTTAGTCTCCTATGACTGACTGGACCTTGGTCTCCAGTGGCTGCCTAGACCTTGGTCTCCTGTGGCTGAATGGACTTTGGTCTCCCATGACTGACTGGACCTTGGTCTCATGTGACTGACTGAACCTTGGTCTCCCGTGACTGACTGAACCTTAGTCTCCCGTAACTGACTGGACCTTAGTCTCCTGTGACTGACTGAACCTTAGTCTCCCGTGACTGACTGGACCTTGGTTTCCCGTGACTGACTGAACCTTAGTCTCCCGTGACTGGCTGGATCTTGGTTTCCCTTGACTGACTGAACCTTAGTCTCCTGTGACTGACTGGACCTTAGTCTCCTATGACTGACTGGACCTTGGTCTCCAGTGGCTGCCTAGACCTTGGTCTCCTGTGGCTGAATGGACTTTGGTCTCCCGTGACTGACTGGACCTTGGTCTCTTGTGACTGACTGAACCTTGGTCTCCCGTGACTGACTGGACCTTGGTCTCCCGTGACTGACTGGACCTTGGTCTCCCGTGACTGACTGGACCTTGGTCTCCCGTGACTGACTGGACCTTGGTCTCCCGTGACTGACTGAACCTTAGTCTCCCGTGACTGGCTGGATCTTGGTTTCCCTTGACTGACTGAACCTTAGTCTCCTGTGACTGCCTACACCTTGGTCTCCCATGGCTGACTGCACCTTGGTCTCCAGTGACTGCCTAGACCTTGGTCTCCCGTGGCTGACTGGACCTTTATCTCCATGGCTGACTAGACCTTGGTCTCCTTGGCAGGTATACCGAGGACCAGAAAAGATGAGAGGGGATCCCCCAGGGTGAGAAAGGCAGGGCTAAAGTTAAATCAGCTGAGATAGAGGCTACATGGAAAATGAAGGTTACTCTAGTCACCATAGGTCAAGCACGGCCAAGCACAAGTAGCTGATTAGTGAGGGGCAAGAGGGCAAATCAGCTTCCATAATCAAAGACCTTACACAGAACTGTCAGTGAGGACCAGAGAGACAGCTCAGGGGCGTGGAAACACACCGACCGGGGAGGCAGACACACTAGGGTCACACCCCAGGTGGCCTCTTTTTTTTTTTTTTTTTAATTAACTTTATCAAACGAAAACCATTTCCAAACAAAACAAAGCAAAGCAATGGGAAAAATAAATATTATGAAATAACTTCATTCCTTCCAATATGCTCCTACCATACCAAAAGGAGATTAACGAACCATGATCACACCTGAGCCTTCCCCTATTGTTAAGCTCACCCTCAATATCTTGGGTGTTTATATTAAATTATCATATCTATCCCCCTTCACTAGCTGCTGTCTATCCCTAGGTCCCCTATATTCTACAACATAAGACACTTATTTTACATTTTTCACAGACTTCACATTAGTGGTAACACACAATATCTCTCCTTTTGTGCCTGGCTTATTTCGCTCAGCATTATGTCTTCAAGGTTCATCCATGTTGTCATATGTTTCACAACTTCGTTCCTTCTTACTGCTGTGTAGTATTCCATCGTGTGTATATACCACATTTTATTTATCCACTCATCTGTTGAAGGGCATTTAGGTTGTTTCCATCTCTTAGCAATTGTGAACAATGCTGCTATGAACATCGGTGTGCAGATATCTGTTTGTGTCACTGCTTTCAGATCCTCTGGGTAAATACCGAGAAGTGAAATTGCTGGATCACGGGGTAACTTAATATCTACTTTTCTGAGGAACCACCAAACCAGGTTGCCTCTTGTGAGCTGTGTGACCCAGGACCCATCAACCAGCCTCTCGTAATCTCAGTCCACTCATCCAGAAAACCTGGACACCAACAAGACCTCCCTCGGGACAGCACACCAAGCTGAAGGGCACATCAACTGAAGTCCATAAAGTCACTCTGCGACCAAAAGTATCTGCCAGCCTCTCCAAGATGTGGGGAAGGCAGGTCCAGGGAGAGAGCCCTGTATTGGCAAAGGCATGGCAAAGGAAATAGCCTGACCTCATCAAGGTGGAGCAGGAAATTTGGGAGGAACAGCAGATGCAGGAGAGGATGCTAGAGAAGAGGTCAAAGAGAGGCTCAGGGGCTGCACTAGGGCAGTTGAACTTGACTGATGAAAGCTGTGGCATGGCGAGGAGAGGTGGGGTGTCACTCAGAGGTTGAAACAGGACAGGCGACACGATCCAGTCTGTCCTGCAGAATTCACGCCCACCACAATGCAGGGACCCAGCCGAAGCCTGTGAGATGTGACCTAGGGAGACCACGTCAGGGGTCTGTTGCTTCCATTTGAGACAATATACAACAATGGCCTGAACCTGGGCAGGGGGAGTGGAAATTGAGAGGAGGGGGCAGAAAGCAGAGCCTCCTAGGGTAGCATATCACTGGCAGGATGTTGGGGTTAAGAGTGGAGACCCCTAAGATGAGTCTCTGGTCTCTATTTGGAGGTTACAAGGTTTGTGGTACCATTTCCAAGCTACAGAAGGCATAACCTCAAAGAACAAAGCAATCCTACTGGAAAGATTGTCTTGACCACTCCCCACAAGCGTTCCAAGGAGCCTCCTCAGTCTTCTGGCCACCGCTTCCATCCCTGTGGGGTAAAGCAGGATTCAGGGAGCACCGACTGCATACAGACGAGTCGGTTGTGCAGGAAAACACCATGCTCATTTATTTTCTGGAGGAATAAACAAAAGAGGGCCTGGATCCCAGCTCCCTAGGTGTGTGTGAAGACGACCTGGGGAGAGGGTTGGGTTAGGAGGGTTCAGAATTGGACTGCAAATATTCCCCGAGGCAGACCACATAGGAGGCCATGGACTCAATCACTGGACAAACAAAAAGTACAAATAGGGAAAGCAGGATCAGAGATAAGAAGAGCCCAGAAAACCAAGAGCCGGGGGTAGGCAGGAAATGCATCAGAGAAGGGTCGGCCAGTTAAAAGAGAGGGATCTGGACCAGTAACCCCCAAACTGCTTGGGGGACCCCTCCCTGTTCCCTTTGAGTGGATGCCATACTTAAAGGAACGAATCCAAAGGGCAGAGGTAAATTGTCCTCAGTCAGGTCTGCAGGATTCCCATCTGAGCCTAATTTAGGAATCAAAAATCCTCAGAACCAGCATTCTTCAGGCCGGGACCCTCCTACACACACACACCTCCAAACACAAACGTAGACTCTGGGTCCATGTCAACAGCCAAATGAAGCCAACCTCAGTAACCAAACAAAACGCTGTTTATTTTCCCAGACTTCCACCGCAAACAGGGAAAGACACTCTTTGCTATTATTAACCTGCTGAAAAAGCCCCTTGCTTTCCAACAGACAGTTTCCCCTCGAGTTGAACTCTTTTTTCACCCCACAGGTCTCCTCTAAAGCCACCAAAGGTGGCCCCCCTCGCGGACCAAGCCCCTCCACACTTGGCAAGAGGGCAGCCGGTTCTCGATGTCGATGGCCACTGTGGGAGAACTGGTTTCCCACTTCTGATGAACAGAGTACACACTCACCCTGGGCCAAACATGCCCTGATGCCAATTTAATCTGAAATGACTTGACAGGAACTCTTCAGGTCACCAAATAGGGTTATGACCATGCAGAGTGTCATAGAAGGTCTTGGGAGTTGTTTCCCCCCAGAAATGGAGGGCACTTCCCCTGAGCTGGGTCCTTGGCACAGCGTGGGCTGGGTGACTCCATTCTCCTCTGACGCTTCTGCAGATACGTGAACCCTGGGGCTGGATGTCTTTTCAGCAGCAACCCGGAGATGGACACAGATGGCCACACTCAGAGAATCTCCCAGAGAACCACGGGCCCCACATTGGTGGTGACAGTTAACCACCCACAGCCGCCGTGGGGGGCGAAAGGGGAGTGCAGTTATGGGCCGTTTGCAACTTCATATTCCAAAATATTAAGTGGGGAGAATCTTCCAGCTCTGGATAGAACAGTCCACCCCCTCCCCTTTTTTTTTAACTTGGAAACGATGTCATTACCTCTCTGCTCGGCAAACATTTCACTGTTCAGAGACCATGAACATCAATCCATCCAATAGCTTCATCTATTCTGTTTGCGTAAAGATAATTATTGAAACCTCGCCCTCTGGGAAAAAGGAATGGGATGAATATGAAATCTGCAGACGATGTGAAGAACAAAGACAGCTGTTTACTTAAAGAAAATAAAATTTAAATTGTAATAAAATACAGGGTCATTTTACCATCCCTGAACCCAGCAATCATTCACCTGAAATCCTTTGGAGGGTGCAGGTGAGCTCGCTAGGCCATTGCTGCCCTCACACACTGCTGGAGGAAGTACACATTGCCACAGCCCTTTCCAGAAGCGACAAAACCATATGTATATTCTCCCATTTGACCTGGAAATCCCCCTGCTGGGAACCTGCCCTAAGGATATGATTCAAAGGAACGGAAATGATATATGAACAAATACGTTCTCTGTAGTGTTATCTGTAATAATTAAAAGTTGAATGAAACATAATTCAACATCTGGAAATGATACGTAAATCATGACACATCAAGTCAATATACTATTAGGTAGTAATTAAAATTATAATTATATTTAAAATTGGTTAAAATGGGAAATTTTACAATGTGTATATGTCACCAGATTTAAAATGTTCTATAACTGTGGGACTGTACAACACCAACAGTGCACCCTAATGTAAACTATGGACTAGAGCTAATGGTATAATTATAATAATATTATCTCATCAGTTGTAACAAAAGTACCGTACTAATGCAAAGCGTTAATGTAAAGAAAACTGTTTGTGTGAGGGGCTATGTGGGAACTCTGAACTTTCTGCATGATTTTTCTGTAAATCTACAACTTCTATTTTAAAAATGCTAAAAACATATAATTATGATGACAGTAATAACAGGGAAAACGATCTTGATATTCTTACATGACAACCTATAGAAAATACATGACTATTGGACAAGGTCTAGAAGGCATGACCCAAAAATGAAAGTGTTGAGTATATTTCTCCATCTATTTAACTTTCCCTCACTTTGTTTCAGAAAACTCTCAGGTAACAATTGTACAGAAGTTTTGTTAGGATGCTGAAAACAGAGTTTTACTCTTTTAAAAAAAAAATTTGACAATTTATTCTAAAGAAATTATCAAACATTTATTGCAGACTGCTTCTACGTACTGCTTCCACTTTTTTTTAATGAGAATAATGTAACATCAACAAATAGAGGATTAAACAAATAATAGATATCTATGTAATGGAATATCATGCAACCAATCAAAATTATGATATAAAATAATGGGATAAGGAAATGTTTCTGATATAGTAAATGAATAAAGCAAGTAATAAAATTGATTATGAAGTCTGTTTCCACTTTTGAAAAACAGATATATTTTCCTTAATTTTACTTCTTTAAGGTTTTTCCCTTTATACAATAATAATTATTTGAAAATGGAAGAAATGCACCCTGAGCTGAGACTGAGAATTTAGGAATAAAAATATCTAAAAGGTAAAAGCTAAAACTATAAAGCTCTTAGAAGAAATCATAGGAGTAAATCTTTGTGACCTTAGATTACACAGTTGTTTCTTAGATATGACACCAAAAATATAAGCAAAGAACAAATAGGTAAATTGGGCTTCATCAAAATTAAACACTATCAAGAAAGGGAAAAGACAATCCACAGAATAGGAAAAATATCTGCAATTCATATGTGTGATAAGGGTGTAGTATCCCAAATATTTAAAGAATATTTAAAACACAATTAAAAGAAGGCAAATAGCCCAATTTTTAAAAATGAACAAAAGATTTAAATAGACATTTCTCCAAAGATGTACAAATTGCCAATAACATGCAAAGATGCCCAACAGCGTTAGTCATTAAAGAAATGCAAATCAAAACCACAATAAGATAGCCCTTCACACCTACTAGGATGGCTGGAATCAAAAAGACAGACAGTAAGTGTTAGTGACGATGTGGAGAAATCAGAGCCCTTAAATATTGCTGGTGGAAATGTAAAGCGATGCAACCACTTTGGAAAAATATTTTGGTTGTTCCTTAAAAAGTTAAACATAAAGTTACCATCTGATTCAGCAATTCCACATCTAGGTATATTATATCCACAAGACAACTGAAAGTGTATGTCCACCCAAAAACTTGTACATGAATGTTCATGGCAGCTTTATTCATAATAGTCAAAAAACAGAAGAAACTTAAATGCCCGTATCAGCAGATGAGTGGATAAACAAAATGCCAAATATCCATACAATGGAATATAATTCTGCCATAAAAGAAAGGAAGTACTGATTCACACTACAACATGGATGAACCTTGAAACTTTATGCTGAGTGAAAGAAGGCCAGGTACAAAAGGACCCAGATTTCATGATTCCGTTTATATGAAATGTCCAGAAAGGGCAAACCCACAGAGACAGAAAGTAGATTAGTGGTTTTCAGGGGTTGGGGGAAGGAGCGGTTGGGGAGTGACTGCTGACGTGTATGGGGTTTCTTTTGGGTGTGATGAAAATGTTTTGCAATTAGATAGTAGTTATAGTTGCACAACTTTGTGAATATAATAAAAATCACTGTATTGTACACCTTAACCGGGTAAATTTTACAGTATGTGAATTATATCTCAGTAAAAAATAATGGTTAAAAAAACAGATATCTAAGAGTAAACCGTGATGAATCATTATTTACAGTTTATTTTAAACCCAGAGAGCAGGTACAGGGACTCTACAGTCTAGCACTTTTGCATTTCCTACTAATAGCCACAAGAAAAACACTAAACTGACCTCAGCAGATAACTAGCAGAATGCTTTCACCTTGAGTTAACAATACAAGGTCATGTTCATATGGAGATTTCAGATGTTGTTGGTGACTTGGAGGAAAAATCACACTGGGTTAAGGAAGACAGTGAGCAAATCTACAAAATTGTGGTTTAAATAGTCTATAAACTTATCAGAGATTTGAATATATATATATTCAAAATATATATTCAAATAGGAATTTCCAAAGCTGAATTTTTATTTTTTTAATTGTAAACCTATATTCTTGAGTAGACTGATTCTTGGGAACAAAGTAGAGCAGCTACTATCCCCGTAGGCTCTGCTAAATACCTAACCAGCCATGGATCTCATCCACGTACTCTGTCTGTCCTCCGTCTCCTGCTCTGTACTAAAGATCCCTTCCTGTTTTCCAAGAAAAAATCTGGAACAGCTTTTCTCAGGGGGCCTAAAATTGGGCTGTCAACAGACCACCAACCTTTTGATACTCCGGAGCTACTACACATTTACTCTTTGTTCAAATGGTGCCCTGATACCCCCACTCAAAATCTCCCACTGGCCCAGGACCTGCAAATAAAAAGACAACAATGCGTAGGAAGACTGCATCAGGAAAGAGACTTCACAGGGAAGCAGATTTGCTTTTCTCTAAAGTGCTAGCTTCTAACTTCCTGTTCTCTTCAGTTTAACCCCAAACCGCCTCCAGGAGTAAAGTCTTAGCTTTTCAGATGGCAATCTCACCTCTGAGATTACAGTGGGCGAGTCAGAGATGGAGGACACCTTAGAAGTCATGGTCCAAAGTCTTAGCTACTCAGGAGTCCTGTCCAAGAAGCACTTTCCGTCGAGTATCCTGCAGACCCCACACCCACCCCTGGTGCCGCAGATGGCTCACCAGTCCACAAGGCAGCTCAGTCAACTCCAGAGCACCCCTAGCTAGCTCTCTTGTGCTGGCCTGAAACTTGCCTCCCTGTAATTTCACACATAGGCCCCAAGCTCTTTGCTCTGAAGCAGTATACAGAACCAATCCACTCCTAGTTCACTCGAAAGTTCTTCAGATAGCTGAACCCTTTGATCAGGTCTAGGCCACTGGTCCGGCAACACTGGCAACAGATTAAACCAGACAGTAGAGAGTAAGAGAAGTTGAAGTCAAATCTAGGTCTCCATCTCCGAGCCTGCATGATTAGGTCAAGACACTGAAGTTCTCTGCTGCCCACAAACAAAACACCAATTGATGCTTCCTCAACGGCCCTGTTACCAGAAATGCCTTAAGAGATATACTATAAAATGCCGAGCAAATCTGTCTTCTTTTTTTTTTAAGAGAGAAACTCACTGTTCTATGCTCCCAGGTAGGCAGACCTCCCCATGACAAAAGCAGCCATTGCATTCTCCAAGTTTTCTGTGCCTTTTGCAGCTGGCAAGATTGGGATCCTCTCCCCGTTTGGCCCTTCCATGTTTTCAGATCCTCAAGATCTACCAGAACTTCTTCTCACATAAGAACACTGAAAAGGAGAGGTGGGACAGCCACTGACCAAGTTCTAGTCCTCTCTTAGATACCACCCTCAGGACACTCCACTGAGACCATGGGCAAGTCCCGTCTCCTCACTGGACCACAGTGGATGCAACTGTAAAATGAAAGTTCTGGAATGCATGATCCCTAAGGGCTGGTCTGTTCTAATCTCTTCTACCTACATGGGCCAGTGGTCAAGCTGCACTGACACCCAGAGAGCCAGATGGCCTTGGGACACACAGGGCAAGGAAAGGAGGCCAGATACACAGATGCATTCCCAAGGACTCTGGAACATGTTCAAAAGGCAAGCGGGTGGCAGGAGGGCAGGGATTCAGGATGTGCTGGAGTCAAGTGAAGGAGTGGAGCACACTTATCGGGAAGAGGGTGGGTTATCTGTATAAGCCCAGAGCTGGATACCACTCCTGCCTTCCATCCCCCAGATGCTGCAGTTGGTCCAGGGTTCTGTATCTGCCTTAGACAAGGTCACTGGCTTTCTTGACATTGAACACAGTGCCTGGCATGGAGGAGGGGGCACAGGATGTTCGATGGATTGAGGCCACCATGGTGTCCAAGAAGCCAGATCCAGCTGGCTCTGGACTAGGTTGAACCAAAGGCCACTGTTCTGGTTTGCCAGAGCTGCCATTATGCAACACACCAGAAATGGATTGGCTTTTATAAAGCGGATTTATTCATTTGCAAATTTATAGTCCTAAGGTCATTAAAGTGTCCAAACTAAGGCATCAACAAGAGGATACCTTCACTGAAGAAAGGCCAATGGCATCCAGAACACCTCTGTCAGCTGGGAAGGCATGTGGCTGGTGTCTGCTGGTCCATTGCTCCTGGGTTGCATTGCTTTCAGTTTCTGATCCCAGTGGCTTTCTCTCTAAGCATCTGGGGGTCCTCTCTTAGCTTCTCGGGGGCAAAATCTGAGCTTCATCTCTTAGCTTAAAATCTGCAAACATCCTTCTGTCTGCATCTCCCAGCATCTCCAAGTGTCAGCCTCCATGTCGGCTCTTGAGCTCTCTAAAGTACTCCAGTGAACGAATCAAGACCCACCCTGAATGGGCAGGGCCACACCTCCATGGGAATAATACAATCAGAGTTTCACCCATGGCTGAGTGTGTCACATCTCCATGGAAATATTCAATCAAAAGTTTCCACCCTGCAAGATTGGATTAAAAAATCATGGCTTTTCTGGGGTCCATAACAGCTTCAAACCAGCACAGCCCCTCACCTCCATGGCCACCTCATGTCTGCTCCCTGCTCATCCTTATCTCCCCACAGGACTTCCACAAGCCTCATCTTGCCTCCCACCCTCAAAGCTCCTGAAAATAGTCTTCAGACGTGGAGAGCATTTTATGTTTTATGCTGGGCTTCTTTTCACCTACACTGTTTCATGTCAGCCTCACAAAAACCCTGGGAAGTTGGTACTGTCATCTCCATTTTCCAGATAAAGAAACTGAGGCTAAGACAAGACAAGTTGATGAACCTGCCTGAGATCAACAGCTAGTAAGAGACAGCACCAGATTTCTAACTCAGGCCTAGCAGGCAAGGATCTTCTCTGCAGTCTGCAAGTCTAAGCCAGAGCAGCCCAAGTCCCCAAACCCTAGAGAAACATAGGAGGCCCTCCAGGCTTTCTGGGCTTTCCATACTGCCCTCCATCTCCTTCTTCTATGTATGGACTGGATGAAACTGTCTCAATTACCCCCAATGAAGAAAGCACCTTGAAAAAATGAGAGGGGCATTTGTTTTATTTGAGATTCGTACTTGATTTCCTTCATATTTTTAGGGCTTAACAGGGGTCAGTGCTGGATTTAAATTTGGACAGGATGATACCCTGATCCCACCCCATAAGGCCTCCCTCTGACAAGCATCTGTGCCCCACTGACTGTACTACACTCCAACCAGGGACACCCTGGACAGCTGTCCTTGGTATGGTCCATTTGTCCATCCATTATCCATCCATCCAATTACTCATTCATTTAACCACCATTTACTACAAACTTCCTCTCTGCCAGGCCCTGGGGGAACAGAAATGATTAAGACATGACCTCGGCATCCAGGAGTTCACCATCTGATAGAAAACAACCTCACGGTGCCTCCACAATGAATCAGTCGTTTTACCTATATCATTTTATTTAATTTCCTTGCTAGGCCTCTATAGATTCTTCATTTTACATTAAGAAACATTGATTGGTTGATCAACTTGTCTGATGTCACTCAGCTAGTCTTGAAGCAAGATCCGAAACTAGAAATGTCTGTATCCAAAGTAGGTGTTCTCTCTACTGTGCTTTTCTTGCACTAGCTACCTTCTCCTTCCTTACCACCTGCAAGTTACAGATCCCTGCAAAATGATTTGGGGGGACATTCCTGGCACTGTGGCTCACTCAGTGGAGCCAACTTTGCAGGATCTGGGGCACCCCTGCTCACCTGCTGATGGGGTTTGATGTCTCACAAATGCTACCACATCTACCGCTAATCTCCGCCATCCACGCAGGAGCCCTAAACTGGACTTTGCAAGGTTTCTGTTTACCTGCCCTTTGTCCTGGAAAGGGATCCACCTCTGCGGGGAGGATCAAAGAGCAAATCCCCTGATAGCCTTCCCTCCTAACTAAACACACAGGTAATTCCCTACTGATAGGACAACTTTGGTGACAACATTGGTATGCCCTCCAAGAGACAGACAAGTCTACCTCTCCTCCCCCTCTCCCATTAAGGACCCTTCTGAAGCCATAAAGATCTTAAGTGCTTTAACTAGGGTTTAAGAAAACTCCAAGCAGAATCAACATTTGTCTTCTTTGATGCCTGTCTCTTGGTCGACTCCATAGAAACCCAAGTTCTCCACCTCAGGGAATTCCTTGGATCATTTACTGTTTCTCACAATAGGAGAAGATACTGGTCCATTGCAAATTTTGAAAATATCCCAAAGAGGGCATCAAATAATTTGTCCTGATTGGGCAACAATCAGTCTCAGTTTTAAACATGTTTTTTTTCAGCAGGCTATTCTTATCAATGGGGTAAAGAGAAGACACTCAATAAAGCATTTGCTCTCCTTTGAAATACGTGCAAATTGTCTTCATTTGGATGATGCAGTATCAGCTGAGACCTCGTGGGCTTCTGTGCTGCGTGCAAAAAAGTCTCAGCATTCAGCAGGAGCATGTGCAGGGCAGGGTGCAGGGCTTCTATAGCAACGTCATGAGATGCTGAGATGGTAAACGTGCCTGGACCCTGCTCTAAAGTACAGACCAGGAGTAGAAGATCCTGGTTAGGGTGCTCCCTTGTCGTCTTATAAATTGCATGACCTTGGACAAGTAACTCGCCCACGTTAAGTGCTATTTCTTCAGAGTATTGCTCGTGTAAAGTGGGAGCAATTTTAGTGATCTCACAGCGTGATGGAGAAGATTAGATAAAGAATGCACGTAACAATGCTGTGCAACCTGTAAAGTGCTGTGCACATGGTGATTGTAAAGACTACTGTGCTGAGCTCAAGAACAGCTAAACACAGGATGCCTAAGGGATGGTTTTCCCCTAAGGCACAGGCACTTCCAATCCCACCCAATTCAACAAAGGCTCCAACAAAATAGAAAATAGAATAGCTGCCATTTATAAAGCTCTAGGTTCTGTAGCCACAAGACCACATTTTACCCTCACAGCTATCCCCTTGGGTACTAGTGTTACAACTTCATGGATAAAGAAATGAAGAAGTTGGAAAGTTAAGTTACTTGCACAAATAAGTGGAGCTGGGTTTGAAAACCAGGACTTAATCCAAGCCAGTGCTCTTTCTCTGATATTAAACTACCTTTTTTCAAGAAATGAGAGGACAAAGCAACACACTTGGAGTAAGGCCACTGAAGGAAAGCCTTGCTTCTTTTCAAGACCCCACCACAACTACTTCTCTCCTCCTTTCACTGTCTGCTGATGGAAACAAGCCTGGTTCAATTCAACTACCACCCTCGGGAAGCAGAAGGACAAATGCACTGGGGTATAGTACAAATTCTACCAGGGAAAAGCCACCACATCGTTGCTCAGTAAAGTATGGACTGAAAGCGATGGCTGCAGCCTTCTTTCTGAAACGCTGGCTACCCCACATGACTCTAGGGAATCTGAAAGTTTACAGGCTGGCTCCAAGCTAGCCAAAGCAGTATTGTAATTGAGTGGATCTGCTCTTGCACTCACCACTGAGATTGGTTTTGCTGTGTTTGCTGACTTTTTCATTCCCCAGTTGGCTTATGTTGGCTTTGATCTTTAATAGCATGTGTATATAGAATGATCCTGAAAAGAAAATGTCTTTGTTCCTATTAAAAAGCACCATTCATCTTCCTTCCTTCACTGAGCATTCCACCTCAAGACTAACCAGACTGGAAAAGACCAAGCCATGTTTCACGATGGACTTCGCATGCTGAAATAATGCTGCTGTTACTATCAGAATGGAAGAGAAATTTTCCCCTGCCAACAGAGATAATAAAGTTTGTTACCAAATATTGAGAAATATCAGGCCAAACTGTGGATCAATGGCCTTGAATGTCACCAGTCCTTGAATTGTTAATGTCACGAAAGCAGTGTATCATTTGAAAGTGATGCTTTGATAAGTTGTCATGGGGTTTTTAAGCTGTGAAGACCCAGGATGATCTTGTCTGACGCCCCGGATTAGTGATAAGGAAACTGAAAAGCAGGGAGGCAGGGATTCGATCCTGGGCACGAGGCAGCTCAATGCAGAGCAGAGAGCAGTTGGAGTTTCCGTCAGGGGCCTCTCCCTACTTCCCCATGACAAGCAGCTATTTAGGTGACAGGAATTTTAAAGTACGTGATTTATGGAAACTTAATGATATTGAAGATACGTTGGTCAGAGCACTTTAAACTACTAAACTGTTTGGAAGGATCACCAGGACGTTCTTTGTATTGCGCAGATGGTGGCAGAAAGTCACAGAAATGCTTTTCCTGCATGACTGATAAGATGGTTCTGCAATCAGCTCCCTAAGAAGCGATCCCAAATGTTCCAAGCAGTGATGAAATCCATGGAGTGATACACGTCCCGTCAAAGTCGCTGTTTAAGGGGAATGATACTCATTTGTACAGATAAGAGCAAGTTCATTTGTTCCAACAAAGTCCAATGGGAGTCTCATGAATTTATTTTCTCACTTCTTAACTTGCAGAAGTGGATTAAGTGGGAAAAATTAGGCAGTTCTTGCAAAGTAAAGGGAATGGAGGTAGAGAAGAAAGTGGAAGAAAAATAGGGAATGGAGCTCATTTGTGCATTCAACAGACTATTCAAGGGGGCTCACTCTAGACCAGCCTTCTGTGGGTGCAGAGAGGAGGTTAAGAACCTCTTTGATGAAAATACATTCAGTCACAGAGGCAGTAAAGCACAATGGTTATGTGCGTGGGCTCTGGAGCCACCCCGGCTCTAATGCTTGCTAGCTGTGTGAGCTTGAGCAAATTACTTAACCTCTCTGTGCCTCGGTTTCCTCAATATGGTTTTAAATCAAAATCACAATAATACTTTCTTACAGGGCTGCTGTGAGGATCGAATGAGTCAAAACAGGTGAAGTTTTTATTCCAGTGATGGGCACGGTAAGCAGGTCATGCTCCAGCCTGCCATGGGAAGTGAGAGTCACTGAAAAGCAATTACTCTAGTTAATAGTAATATCTTATTATTCTTTCACCAACAGTAGCAAATATAGCACAGCAATGCTAGGGGTCAATCACAAGGGGGGCAGTTAGGGGGTATGGGATATTTGAGGTGTTCTTTTTTATTTCTTCTTCTGGAGTAATGAAAACGTTCTAAAATTGAACATGGCGATGAAGGCACGACTATGTGATGATACGGTGAGCCACTGACTGTATACTTCAATGGATTGTATGGTATGTGAATATATCTCAAAAACATTGCATTAAAAATAAAATAAAAAATAAATCTAAAAAAAAGGCTTTGGTCGCTCAGTGAAGAAGTCTCTGACTCTGCCCGGGGTAGGGTGGGCAAAGATGAGTCATAAAAGGTGCCCCGTGAGCTTCTGGCATGGAGACTGCAGTGTATATTCCGGAAGAGAGAATGAGTGTAGGCAAAGCATGGCGGGGGTTTGCCAAGACGCTGCGCGTGTGGGGAACTACAAGAAGTTTGTTGTAGCTGCAGAGAAACCTGTGCTGGGAAGGGCGGTGAGAAAGGATACTGAAGAGCTTGAGAGGGTCCAACCCGGAGGAACTTTCTAGACTGTTCTAAAAGAGAAAACGGACTTTATCCTAAGAGCAATGGGCGCTAAGCCACTGCATGATTTTAAGCAGGAGGTGCACGATCAGATCCGCAGTGAGGAAAGATTGCTCCTGCTGACTTGAAGAAGCTAGACTAGAAGGGGAAGAGATTGCAAGCAGGGAGACTAGTTAGAGAGCAATTCACTAGTCCAGGTGAGAGATGATGGGAACCTGAACTCGGGCAGCGGCAGTGGGGGTGGACAGGCCGAGCCAGAAGGAAGGGAGCGAGCAGGGCAGAGGCGATGCCGTGAGCTCACCAAGTCACTGCCTCTTCCTGAAATGCATGGGTCACCGCCCTTCTCAGGGTCAGTCATGTGACCCAGGGCTGGCCAATGGAACGTGGCAGAAATTTCCGAGGATGGCCCTTAGAACATCGTGCACCATCCGCCAGCCCGCGTTTCCTCTTCTCAGGAAACTTGGAAGTCGTGGGTTCCAGTGGAATAACACGAGAACCCCGAGGGTCCCCGAGGAACCCAAACCACGGGACTTTGTATGAGCAAGAAATAAACTTTTATTTTGTTGAACCTCTGAGACTGCAGGGATCCTTGCCTGGCCTGCCTGACTGCAGGAAGGGGAATCCGAGGACTGGCTGACCCGACGGGGAGGAGGGAGACAGATGGGTCTAGGAACCCCTCACTTAGACGTCCAGGTGAACAGTGGTGCAGGCCACACCGAATGATAACTTGTTACTTGTGTTTCGAGCTGTTATGCTTGAAGGTATTTATGGCAATAAACAGATGACAAGTGGAAATATGTATATGAAATAATCTCAGGGAAAAGAGCTGTAGATGTAGATTTGGGGGTAAGTGAAGTCATGTGGAATGGAAGAAAGTTTCTGGACGTGTGTGTGTGTGTTTTGTGTGTATCCTAAGCCGGATTTACATCTCCTTGCATGGCAAGCAACCCAAATGCTCTCAGGGAACACTGAGGTGCTGGAAAGATTGCTTCCCTCAGAAAGCTGGGTACCTGCCTCAGCCAGCAAGAAGGGGCTGGGAAAATTCAAGTGTTCAGCGGTCTCTTTCTCTTCTTTTGTGTACCTCACATCCAGTCCTGTGTCCAGGCTCCTGACTTGGACATTGGTGATCTCCTTCAGTAAAAGATCCCTGGGAGGGCTGAACCCTGCAATCCTTAAAACCAAAACCCGGTTTGTCCTCAGCCTTGTCTACCTGGGTTGACTGGACACCAGAGTTTCCATGAAGGCTGTGTGGAGAACCAAGTTCTCCATGTGTATATATGTGTGCATTTGTGTGTGTGTGTGTGCGTGTGTGTGTGCAGGTGTGTAGGTGTGTATATATGTGTGTGTGCATGTGTATATGTGTGTACATGTGTGCTGTGTGTGCATGTGTGTATGTATGTGTGTGTCCGGTGAGGAGGGTTAAGAACACTAATGGTTAAAGGAAGGGAAGAGGAAAACAAACCACGTCCTTTGGAAGAAGAACAAGGAAGCCTGATCAGGATTTCAGCGCAGCCAGGGCTTCAGGAAGACAGACGTCAACAGGGCCACGTGTTGCAGAGAACGTGAGCCCAATTAGGACCAAAAAGCACACACTGGACATGGCCAAGAACAGGTCCCTGATAACCTCATGCCACACCCAAAGCCATTTCAGGGAATCACTGACAGCAGTGAAGCCAAATGTCCATGGGACAGGGAATAAGTGGATGAGCGGGGTCAGGCATCTGTTTGGAAAGCCTGACCCACAAGGGAAAGGAGGAGGCTGAAGGCAATGCAGGATTGAGAGAGGTGAGCATTAAACAGGGAGAGATGAAAGAAGATGGGGAAAAAGTAAGCCAAGAGAGAGGCTGGGATAGAAGATGTAACAAAGAGGGGTGAGGCTTGATAGGAAGAGATTGACTGAGAAGGAATAAAGAACCTGGAAGGGATGGTGAAGGGAAACCAACACACTGCCGTGACTTCCAGTGGGCAGCCTTCTCTCAGGAGGCTTTAAATTCCCAACACTTCCCACATCCTCTCTCTGGCCTGCAAGTGTCAGAGGATCTGCTCAACCTCCTAATCCAGGGATAAACCCAGGGAGCTCACACCCTCTACACACAAGCCCTTGTGCAAGGCCCTGGGCTGGGGGCAGAGGATGATAACAAGGTGTTCGTGACAGTCTTGACCCCTGAGGAGCTAAAGGTCTGGGGGAGATAAATCCAGAAATAACTCATTCGAGGCAGACAGCAGTAAGTGCCATAGGGAGTTCAGAGATTACTTCCAGCTGGAAGAGATCAGGAAGGAACCATTTGAGACAGGGCCCTCGAGACCCAAGAGGGCTAATATTGGCATGCCAATGTCACTTCCAGGTTCTGGAATACATTCTACCCATCCTACCTCTCATGTGGGCTTCTGTCTCAGTTTAATTAGCTGGTGCTGCTGCTCGCACCATGGTAAGTGATCTTTTATCGAATACCCTTCATTCCTCAAATGATCACCAGCATCACCGATGTAATGCAACAGCGCCTCCGTGCACATCACCTGACATTGAGGGGACAAAGGGTGCTTGAGTAGCACCATGGAAATAATTAGGATTTACACCTCATCGCAAGCAGTGAGTGTTCTAGTTTGTTAATGCTGCCAGAATGCAAAACACCAGAAATGGATTGGCTTTTAAAAGGGGGTTTATTTGGTTACACAGTTACAGTCTGAAGGCCCTAAAGTGTCCAAGGTAAGGGGGTACCTTCACTGGAGGATGGCAAATGGCATCCAGAAAACCTCTTGTTAGCTGAGAAGGCACGTGGCTGGTATCTGCTCTGGTGTTCTGGTTTCAAAATGGTTTTCTCCCGGGACATTCCTCTAGGCTTCAGCTTCTCTCCAAAATGTCACTCTCAGTTGCTCTTGGGGCATTTGTCCCTTAGCTTCTCTGGAGCTAAAGTCTGCTTTAAAGGCCATCTCCAAAATGTCTCTGTAAGCTTCAGCTCCTCTCAGCTCCTGTGCATTCTTCACAGTGTCCCTCTTGGCTGTAGCAAGCTCGTTCCTTCTGTCTGAGCTTTTATAGAGCTCCAGTGAACTAATCAAAGCCCACACTAAATGGGCAGGGCCACACCTCCATGGAAATTATCCAATCAGAGTTATCACCTACACTTGGGTGGGGCGCATCGCCATGGAAACAATGCAATCCAAACATTCCAACTTAACACTAATTGTCTGCCCCCACAAGATTGAATCAAAGAACATGGCTTTTTCTGGGGGACACAATATATACAAACTGGTACAGTCAGACTGGCTAAAAGATCACAGTACCTGCTTCGACAGATCTAGGCCATGGCCCCTTACCAAGTCCTTCCTATTGGAAAAAAAAGAAATCCAAGAGATCAACTTGGCTCCTCAGATCTTCAGAATAAACCTTGAGTGCAGGCCATGAAGGGGTCAAAGCTCAAACAAGTGGGGAGGGGATAGCCATCTTAAGTGTGACCCACAGAAAAACTGAAAACCCAGTTTATCTATGTGATGAGGATTTTTAAACATAAAACCAAAGTGGACACTGAAGTCAACAACAATTTTTAAAGCATTGTTTTGCATCTCTTACCTTGATTTCTTCTCACACCATCCATTGGAGTGACAGATGAGAAAACTAGGATTTCTAGTGTTTGAGAGCTGAAGTCACAAAGCTAATTGCTGACGGATTTGTTCTGGAAACAGCATCATGGGAAAAGACCGGCTTCATTCTAACACCACTCTAATGGACTCTGGGGAAAGTATGCAGAGAGACAGTTTTCTCCTAGGAAAGGTCATTTCTCTATCACAGGCACTGGTTTCCACCATACAATTGTCATCTCCTGGGTCTAATACTTAACCCATGAATGCAAAATATCCTGAGGTTCAGGAGTGGAAAAGATGGGAAGGCCCATCACACACTGGCAGATTTGCTCATTGTTTCAGTTTGCTAAAGCTCAAGAAATACAATATGCCAGAAATGGGTTGGCTTTTACAATGGGGATTTGTTGACTTACAATTTATAGTCCTTAGGCCATGAAAATGTCTAACTCAGGGCATCAATAGGATGATACCTGGACCCTGAAGAAAGGCTGTCAGCATCTGGGACACCTCTGTCACATGGGAAGGCACATGGCTGGCGTCTGTTGGTCCTTCGCTCCCAGGTTTTGTTGCTTTCATTTCTGGTTCCAGTGGTTTCCTCTGTTTTCTGTGGGTCCTTTCTTAACTTTTCTGAGCTCTCTGGGCAGTTTCTGTGTGTCCTTTATCCTCTTATAAAGGACTCCAGTAAGGAGATTAAGACCCACCTTGAATGGGATGGGTCACATCTCAAGTGAAAGAACCTAATCAAAAGATCCCACCCGTAATAGGTCTGCACCCACAGGAATGGATTAAAAGAATATGGCCTTTTCTGGGGTACATGACAGCGGCAAAGCATCACACTCATCTTCCACAGTGAGAAAAGGCTGATGCCTTTGATTAGTCGAGCATGCTGGACTATCACAAGGGGTGTCTGACTTGATACCTAATGTCTAAACTGCAATGAGCTTGCTAGAGTTGGAAAACCACGGCCTCCCCAAGAGGCTGGCGTTCTTCTCCCAGCAAATCAAACCCCAGTGTAAGTCCCCACTTTTTTTTTTTTTTTTTTTTTTTTTGGTTCTCCAAAACAAAACCTGACCCCGTCCAACCTGGGCCTCTGTTTTTACATTCTTTGGGTGCTCCCACCTCCCCTCACCTCCAGCCACTGGACCCTCCGAACTTACCAGTCCTGTTTGCAGGTGCCATGAAACCCCCCCTCCCCCCAGGCACACTTTCCAGTCCCCTCTTGGCATCTCCATAAGCGTCCATGCATCTCCATAAATAGTTTGCATCTGGATTGTTGTTTGGAAGCAGAAGCCCTTGGCTTTGTCTCTTTATTTTAGAGCTGGTGGGCTTGGGAAAAGCTATTTCAAAAGGCGAGATGGAGGTAGACCGGTTCCTCCGCTAGCCACTTCAGAGACATATGGTCTGCTTTCCCACCGCTGAGGAAGTGATTATTGGAGCGGCACAAACAGATTTTTTTAACAAAGTGAAGGTGTGATTTTCTCAGGTTCCGTGAGAACACACATATTTTTACCAACCCAATCTGTTTTCCACTAGCTTGGTGGCCGCAAGGCCTGGGAGGCCATCCTCGATGTTGGGAAATCAGAGAGGTGAGCCTGGTGCGATCTGTCTGGCAGGAGGCTGAAGTGCAGCAAATGGGGCAGTTTTGCCAAGGACTTGCGACTAACGAAGAAACATGGGCGGCAGTGGAGAGCGCCAGGCGCAGGAGACAGGCAACCCAGCCCGGTTCCATTTCTGCCTCCAGTTGGTCCTTGGAACACAGACAGCAAGCACCTCCCCTTCCTACCTGCCTTGGTCCTCACCTGTGACAGGAGGAAGGAACTGCCACAAAAAAAAAAGCTGCCTCCTTGCATCCGGAACCATATCACAGGATGCATCTCCAACATAGGGCCAAAACCTTGTTTTAAATTCACTATTGCTAGTTTAGTTCTAAAATCTCTTTGCAAAAAAAAAAAAAAAATTTAGATCTGCAAGAGATAGGAGGGTAAAGATGACAATTAGAATACCTTCCTTTATTTTCAGTACTTCCCCCAACTCCCTCTAAAACAAAAGCTATGTTTTGTTTTGTTTTATGGAATAGATCTGTCCCATCCAATGTGATAGCCACCAGCCACATGTGGCTATTTCAATCGACATGTTTTATTAAATAAATTTTAAAATGCAGTTTTTAGGTCACACCAGCCACATTTCAAATAGCCACGTGTGGCTAGTGGCTACTGCATTGAATAGTATAGAGAACATGCCCGTCATCAGACTCCACTGAACAGCAAAAGTAGAGAGCCACAAGGAGCAAAAACAGTGGGGAGAGCACAGAAGTAAAGTTCTGGAAGCTGGAAAGGGAAGAAAGAGTAGTAACTGGCTGAGCAAACAGGATAAAGCTGAATTGAGAAGAGCCAAGGAGCAGACTCACCCTTAACGTTTGCAAGGCTGAATGAGGAGTACACCGACTCTTAAAAATAAAAGTCTGTGTCAAGATAATACACTGTTGTAAGAGTACGTTCTGTCCTCTACCTTGACAAATACCTCTTTTCAATGAAGTGAAAGGGCACGTTCAGATTCTCAGGCTTCGCTGAGTTCTGCATCCAAGCATGGCAGCTCCTGCCCATGCCCTCTTTCCCACCCCAGCTCCACCCTGTGCCTTGAGGGACCATGTCATTGCTCCGTCCATACCTCCCACAACCAGCTGCTTCCTGGCTGCCCCTCAGCCTGGGTTTGTGCCCATGGGCAGCACAGTCCACTTTAGGGAGGTGGACCCTGGGAAGAGGTTCATGTACATCCTAAAAGCAGGATCCCATTTAGAGAGGGAAATTCAAGATCCCATTTCCTGGAAGTATGTTCTAGGAGGAAGGAAAGAGGGTCAAGTGCTGGGTAGGTATTGCCCTCTTGGCCCTTGAGAAAGGGTGTAACTGGGAGAGGGCCAAACCAGGGCTCTCTGAAGTACACAGCTCAATTCTAAGGTCGGTGCTGCCGAGAAGCAACCAGATTGACCAGTAGAACCCACAGAAGGCTCAGGATTTAGTGGCCTCAAGGATTTATGAAAGTGAGGGTGAAAGTGGAATGAAAAATAGGATAACTTGAAAATCCGTTTAAGAAGTAGTTAGGTCCTCAAATTCTCTTTCCTACTCCATCAGAAGACTGAAGGTTTATTCTCTGGAGAGGGAAAAACAGAAGGTTTCTAGATGGGGAGATCCCAGGCATAACTCAAGTCCAGGATATCATACAGAAACAGGGTTAAGTGAATGTTTGTATGCTGAATATTGCAACACCACACCCCCAGGCCTCAGCCTCTTCTCCCACTTGGCTTCCACAATGTCTACTCTGTCACCTTTGGGAAGAAGATTAAAGGAGTCTTGTTTGTGACTGTGAATCGGCACCAGAAGCAAGATCCAAAGAGCAGGACTTGGTAGTTCCCCAGTAAAACAGTCCAGCCATGTCCATATACAGTGAAGCCCAAAATCAACAAGCCCCACCCATACATTCAGTGCTTCCAATCTACTTCTTATGCTCACTTATGAGCCAATAACCTAGGGTCTTAGGCACCTCAAGAGCACTCCTGGCATGACAGACAGAGACCAAACCAAAGAGAAATGGGGCAACCTGGAGGAAACAGAGATAATGTATAGACAGCAAAACTTCAAATCAAAGGAAACTATTATCAATATCTGAAGATAGAAAAGAAGATATGGCATCCATCAAAAATGATACTTTAGAAAAGGAATATTTAGAGAACAAAAAAGCTGTTAGAAATTTAAAATGTAATAATGTCAGAAATAGAAAGCTTATTGGATAGGTTGAAAGATAAAATAGAGAAATACAGAAAATAGAGCAAAAATAAAGGCTTAGTTGAGGAAGTTCAACATATGGAAATAGAAGTCCAGAAAGAGAGAGACAGAGAAAAAAAAAAGGAAAACAGAAGAAAGGAAATTATCAAGATATAATTTAAGAAAATTTCTGAGAACTGAAAGACATGAGTTTCTAGACTGAAAAGACCTACTGAATGCCCAGTATAATACATGAAAATAGACCCACCCCCAAGCCAATCATCATGAACTTGAAGAGCATTGAGGATAAAAAGAAGATCCCACAAGCTTTCAGAGAGATAAAAACAGATATTTGCACACCAATGTTCATAGCAGCATTATTCACAATAGCCAAAAGGTGGAAGCAACTCAAGTGTCCATTGACAAATGAATGGATAAACAAAATGTGGTAAATACTCTCAATGAATATTATTCAGCCCTATAAAGGAATAAAGTTCTGGTGCATGCTACAAGACGGATGAAACTTGAAGGCATCATGTTTAAAGCCAGAGACAAAAAGACACATTGTGTGACCTCATGTATATGAAATGCCTAGAAGAAGCCAACTTTATAGAGACAGTTAGTCATTTGTAGGTTACCAGGGGCAGGGGTGGGGGTGGGGGTTGGGAAGAGAGCATTATAGCTTTAATGAATGAAAAGATTCTGTTTGAGGTGACGAAAAAGTAGTGGTAGTGGATGTTGGTGATGGTAGCATAAAATCATGAATGTAATTCATAAAATTATGAATGTGTTGAATTACACACTTCAAAGCCAACAAAAACTTTTGTGGTAAAAAACTTTGAACTACATTTCACATATAAAGGATTGGGAATCAGAATAACATTGAGTCTCAGGAAGCAGCGCTGGATGCTAGAATACAATGCAGAAAGATCCTCAAAAATCTAAGGAAAATTGATTTTCAAACCAGAATTCTGTACCAAACCAAACTATTAGCCAAGTGTGAGGGTAGAATGAAGACAGTTTCAGACATTCAAGGTATCAAATTATTTATATCCCACCCAACTCTGCAGCATGCACCAGAACTTTATTCCTTTATAGGGCTGAATAATACTCACTGAGAGTATTTACCACATTTTGAGTTGGGTAGGATATAAATAATCAGAACAATTGCTCTACCAAACAAGAAAAAAAAAAATCATGAAAAAAAAAAAAAAATGATGGGATATCCAACATACTATGGGATCAAAGAGTAAAACTGAGGCTTCTGGTTTCAGCTCCAATATGTAAAAAGCTTGGAAATCATCTCTCACCTTACAAAAAGAAAAAGCTGGACACACTGGACCCCTCAGAAAATTGACACTGCAGGACAAACCACTACCCAAATTCTGGAGAGACAGGTACATCCAGAGAGTCATAGCTGAGCTCTTTCTTGGAGCAGAAGCTGATAGATCCATCAACTGGAGGTAAAAAAAACCACACTTAAATGGTCATTTTAATGAATTGCTGGAGGCTGAGTGTGAACTGGCCTAACCGAGAGAAACACCTAGTGGCCACAATATTAGTCCCCAACCCACTTCCATATTTTATGTCCAGGACAGCCTCCAGGTTCTCACAGAGAAGAGCTGAAAAAGATCCTTTCATGATTCTGTCAGAGGGAATGAAGGATAATCAAGTGAAATAAGACCAGAGAATTTTCCATGACAAAGGCCAACATTCCAGGGGAAAAGACTTCACTAGAGCCTTATCCGAGAGGCGTAGGAGTCACAGGAACTCCTCCCTTACAGCCCCCTCTAGACTTCCTGTCTCACCTGCCAGGGAAGGGGAGGAGATGGGACATAGTCAACAGGGATCATGGTTTCAAGGAGATAGCCAGGGAAGGGGATAAGGGGCTGAGAGGAAAAAAATACTCTACCACTGCAGAATCAATTGTGAAGGTCACAACCCAAACACAGCCCACTGAAAACTGAGATTTAGTCAGAAGATTATAGAATGCTTTCCCTCCCCAACATTTTACCAGCACCCCACAGGACTCCTGTGTAATGATAGTAGATTACAGCTGTAATAGCTGAAGACACAGACTAGGAAGACTTAGAGAAGCCCAAAGTCAAGGGCAGGTGGGAGACAAAAACAAGGACACTAGGGGATTTGAAGCCTCTGGCATCTACAACTACAGCAAACATTAAACACAGCCCAACTCCTAGCCATATTAACAAAAATCCTCACATTAAAGTCCTATTTGCCTCAGTTCTTATTATCCAGTACAAAACATGTACTTTAAACAAAAAAGTACAAAGCATGCCAAAAGGGGAAAAATTACCCACAGTCTGAAGAGACAAAACAATCATCAGAACCAGGCTCAGATGTTGGAATTATCAGACAAGGAATTTTAAATAACTATGGTTAATATGTAAGGGGATCCCATAGAAAAAGTAGGCAAAAGGCAAGAATATAAGAGTAAGAAGAGAGATGGAAACTCTAAGAATAATAAAAGAATGTGCTACTGAGTGGGAAGAATTTTCAGTGTATCCCCTATGTACTTTTTGAAGTTTAAGCCATGTGAATGTATTACCTATCCAAATAATTAAAAATTTTAAAAGAGGAAAAAAAGAATGTGCTAGAAATTTAAAACATTGTAACAGAAATCAAGAATGCCTTTGATGGGCTTGTCAGTAGACTGGACATGGCCCAGGGAAGCATTAGTGAGTTGAAGATAGGTCAATAGATACTTGTCAAACTGAAATGTAAAGAGAAAAAAAAAAAAAGAATAAAAAAAAAAAAACCAGAAAAGATGTCAAAGAACTGTGGAATAATTTCAAAAGGTATAAGATACACATAATTGGAACTGCAGAAAGAGAAGAGAAAAATGGAAAAGAAGGAGTATTTGAAGCACCAATGCCAGAGAACTTTCCAAAATTAATAGAAACCAATTCACAGATTCAAGAAGTTCGGGGAACACCAAGCAGGATAAATACCACCAAATCTACACCCAGACGTATCATACTCAAACTGCAGAAAACCAAAGACAAAGAGAAAATCTTGAAAACAGCCAGAGGGGGAGAACATCTTAACTATAGAGGAACAAGGATAAGAATCACAGCAACTTCTCGTTGGAAACCGTGCAAGCAAGAAGAGAATGGAATGGAATAGTTAAAGTGTTGAAAGAAAACAAAATGCTAACTTGGAATTCTACATCTAGAGAAATTATCCTTCAACAGTGAAGGAGAATAAAAGATATTATGTACTTTATAAAAACTGAGGGAATGCGTCACCAGCAGACCTGCCCTATAAGAAAATGTTAAAAGAAGTTCTTCAGGGAGAAAGAACATTATATAGGTCAGAAATTTGGATCTGCATAAGGAAAGGAAATGTATTGATGGAATAAAGGAAGGTAAAATAAAATATTTTATTTTTCTCATTTTTAATTGGTCTCAAAGATAACTGTTTAAAGCAGTAATGGTAACAGTGTATTGGGTGATTATAGCATATGAATAAATGAAATGAATGCCAACAAGGTTACAAGGAATGGGAAGGAGGAACTGGAAATTAGAAATATGTATTGTTAAAACATATCTGCACACCACGTGACGCTATAGCATCATTTGAAAATGGAGTTAGATTAGTTAAAAATGTATGTCATGAACCCTAGGGCAACCACCAAATCTTTTTAAAGAAGTATAATTGATGTTCTAATAGAGATAAAGTGGAACCGTATAAAATGCTCAATTAAAACCAGAGAAGGCAGAAAAACATGGGGAGAGTAAAGAAACAAAGAATAGATGCAGCAAAATAGAAAACAGTTACAAACTTGGTAGATATGAATACAACTGCATCAATCACTTTAAATATGAATGGTCTAAATACACCAATTTAAAGACAGAATTTGTCAGAGTGGATTGGAAAAACAAAAACCAACTATATGTTGAATCCAAGAAACCCTCTTTAAAGATAAAGACACAGATAGATTAAAAGTAAATGGTTGGATACAGATACACTATGCTAACACTAGTCAAAAGAAAGTGAAGTTGCTATATTCAGACAAAGCAGATTTCAAGCAAGAAAAATTATCAGGGATAAAAAGGGGACATTACGAAATAAAAAGGGGTCAATTCTCCAATAAGAAATAACAATCCCTAACAAATATATACCTAGCAACAGATGGCCAAAATACATGCAGCAAAAACTGATAGAACTACAAGGAGAAATAGATTAATCCACTATTATAGTTGGAGAATTCAACACCCCTCTGTCAGTAACTAATAGACCAAGCAGGCAGAAAATCACTAAAGATAGAGATGATTTGAACAATCAACATGATGTAATTGACATTTATAGAATACACCACCCAACAATAGCAGATTGCACATCCCTCTCAAAGAGTCTAATTCAGTTTATATAAAATTGAAAAGCAACAAAACTAATTTTCATTATTAGGAGTCAGGAGGATAGCAGTTAACTTTGGGGAGTATGATGGTTTCAAGGCTTTATGGACCCCAGAAAATTCTGTTCTTAAAGTTATTCCATTCCTGTGGGTGTGAACCCCTTGTAGGTGGGACTTTTTGATTAGGTTATTCCAGTTGGGGCGGGGCCCTGGGTGGGTCTTAATCCTCTTACTGGAGTCCTTTATAAACGGGACGAATATGGAGAGAAAGCCACTGAAGCCAGAAGCTGGTAGCAACAAAACCCGGAAGAGAAGGGAGAGACCAGCAGACACTGCCATGCGCCTGGCCCTGTGACAGAGGAGTCCTGGATCACCAGCAGCTTGTCTACAGGAAGAAGGTGTCATGTTGATGATGCCTTGATTTAGACATTGTCATGGCCTCAGTACTGAAAGCTTGTAAGCTAATAAATCCCCATTGTCAAAGCCAGCCCATTGTTGGTATATTGCATTTGGCAGCCTAGCAGACTAAACGAGGGAGCAAGATAGGGGTGGTCACTGGAAGAAATGCCAGAAGTGCTTCTGGAGTATGAGTCAAGTTCTATTTCTTGACAATTGTATGTGCGCTTTGTGATAATTCATCAGGTTACACACTTATGCTTTTGCACTTTTTTGCATGTATATTATGCTTCAGTTAAGTTATTTTTTGACCAGAGGGAAAAGCAAAGGGAATTGCTGGGGTGATGGTAAATGGAGTGGTCTAGAGAACAGCCAGTATTTCAGATTCCCAGAGAGCATCTAGTCCAGACTGGAGCAGGTCAGAAGACTCAAGAATAAGTTTCACCGGGAAGGTGAAATTGAACAAATACATCTGGAATCAGAAGGAGAAGAGGAAAGGGCCACAAGTGTGGGAGAGGTAGAGCTGGAGCCATATCTCCATGGACTTCACAAAAATACAGATGTTTCAATCGACTTCCTTCTCCCAGAATGAAAAAAAAAAGGGATGACTTGGATCAAGCCACATGGGATTAGGTGAAAATTTGAAAGCCCCTGGTCTGCTGCCTGATGCTCTATGAGCCCATAAAATAGTCTGGAGGAATGAATAGAAATTTTTTTTTCTTTACTATGCTTCCTTTCATGAGGATGCATTATAAATTCTAATCTGACTTAATGGCACTTGTTTTATAAGAGAAAACAATGACACTATTCAAATTTCTCAAATGCCTTGAGACTCGTGTTAATTCCAAACTTAGTTTAGGTGCAAAACAAAATGCATTCATAGCCAACTTGCTTTCTCTTTATGTATTTCCCTCATGGATCTCATAAATGACATTTTAAATTTCCACAATTTTTCATTGTAACAGGCAGGGGTCAGGAGATCAGAGATAAATGAAATTATTAAATGACCTCTTCACACACTTTCCCCATCCCCAATTTATTCATTCATTCATCTCCTAACTAAAGATTTGTTTATGAATGAAATTGCAAAGAAATGAAGAAAGAGATGACTTAATCAGAGCTACTGCCATGCAACAAAACCAAATGCCTTCATCTCCTTTCTTCGCTTTTCCACTGCCAGTTGTTGATGCCAAAAAGTCACGAAATAGTCAAGATGCAGACTTCAAACAAAAAGAAGGGAAACCAGACAAGGGAACCAAACAAACTAGATAAATCAACCACAAAAATCAAGAGAGTTTTATTTTGATCTGGTAAAGTTTTTCTAATTAACCTACAAACCTAAATGCTGTGGGAAAGAACCCAGTGCAAAGTCCCAAAGTAGTAATAAAATCCCCACTTCTTAGGTTCACACTTCAGACATGCCTTCATCTTAACTTCTTATTTCCTCCACTCCTATGCTTATACGGAGTCAAAGAAATACTCAGTCCTCAACCTGTGGCCCTAAATTTAATCCCAGGTCTCCAGGAGGGGCCCTCATTGTTTTTCCAGTCTGGCCTCCTCATTATTCAGATGAGACAACCAAGGCCCAGGGAGATGGAGCCATCTCTCAGGGTCACACACAGGCCGGAAGCCAAGCTGGGACCCAACCCCTGACCCTGTTCTTACCTTTACCTGCATGGCCTTGAGGGAGAGGAAACCAAAGGCCCCAAATACCCCTATGCTCCTGTGACACCTTGTCAGCAATTCTTCCTGCTTCTCCAGCAGTTCTGACCACCTCCGAGATGATGATTCCTTATTTCCTTCACACACCTCAAAACTCAGAGCTGCCTTCACTCTCCCCAGTCTCCTCAGCCTGGGACTTCACCTCACAGAGAAGAGAGAAGCCAGCAGAGAGAAATGTCCTCTGCTTCCAGCCAACAGCCCTTCAGCCTTGGCCGTGCCAAGCCCATCTCCAGACCCGTTTCCTTCTTCTCTCTCCCCAAGGCCAGTCCCTCGAGCTTGGCTCTTGACCTGGTTCACAACCTCCCATGGGTTTTGTTATATGGACACACTGTCTCTTCTTTCTCTCCTCTTCTACCAGCTACTTTCAGTAAACTGAAAACCATGCTTACGTCTCTCCCATCTTGGAGCACAATAAACATGCACCCTCCCCCAGGGCCCTCTTCCCCTTCTGGGTCGACCCTCTTCATAAGGATGGTCTACACTCTCAGCTTTCACCTCCTCTCCTCTCACTCTGTCCTGATCCCTCAACCCTGCTGCCTTCCCACCATCCTCAGTAAAGCTCTTGCCAAGTCTCCAATCTCCCCCTTCCTTCAATCCAAAAGATTCTTTCCAGACCTTTTCCTCCCTTGAACTGTCTGGTGAAGTTAAAGCTGTGGGCCACCCCCTCCTTCCTGAGACATGCCCTCTGCACCCCAGCCAAGCTCAAAGCTTCTCCTCTTCCTGTACAATCTGTCCCTTGCTTACCTTCCCAGATGAAGCCCTCACTACTCCTTATCTTAGCAGCTAATCTCCAGTTATGCTGCAATGCCCTCTGGCCCCAAATTCTCTTGCTTCCAGGGCCTTCACACATGCTGTTCCCTCTGCTGGCAGCACTCTTCCTTCCCTACCCCTCACATCTCACCCCAGTCCCACTAAACTTTAAAATGAGATCCACCTCTCAGGCCTCAGCTTAGAAGCCACTTGCTCCAGGGGACCTCCTCCAACTCCCCAAGTAAACAACAAGAGCCCCTCCCATGCACCCCTGTCTCTCCCTGGACTCTCCCACCAGAGCTGGTACCATGGGTTGTTTCCCACACAAAAATCTAAGCCTGTGTCTGTCAAGTTCACTGCTGAGTTCATCCGTTGAATGCTTAATTGCATGATGCAGTTGTTTACCCAGCTAGGCATCCTTTAGACCATCAGCTCCCAGAGGGCAGCAACCATGTTCTAACTGGATGTCCTCATGTCTGGCACACATAGGCTCTTGATAAATGTTTGTTCTTCTGTTGCAACTTCTGCATCAGTAAGAAGGTGCCCACTGGGTAGACCAGAAAGCCTCGATCCTCCTGGGACCAGGGGAAGAGAAGCAGCTGGTCCAGGTGACAGGGGTTGGGGCAGACCATGCATGCTAAGGGCCTGTGAGTCCCCAAGCTTCAGGGAGAGGAATTCAAACTGGGGACCTCAGCTCCATTCAGCAGGAGAAACACAGCTTCCTGGATGCACTGGGCATCTAGACTTTCAAAGCTCTGGGATGTAACAAGGATTTGTTCACAGTCTGTTGAAACTGTGCCTCACATCAGGGGAACTTTCTGCGCTCTGTGTGTCACTGTAGCAGCAGTGGGGAGAATGTCTTCTTGCATCCCTGAGAAATGAGGAGCAGGGGCCCTGACGGCCGCACAGCTGAACATCTGAGCACCCAGCCAGCCCTAGCACCAAGCCAGAGCCCTTCCTGTGCACCAAGAGCCACACAACGCCACAAACTGTGAAGAGCCTCGCAAGGAATTTGAGAACCCAGGGTTTTGCAGGCAAATGTAGCCACCATGTCCTGGTCACCCCATGTTGCTCTAATGGGGACTTATTTTCAGCCAGCTGCCCTGCAATCTAATCAGTCTGAGAACACAATGAGCAGGACTCGGGCACAGAAAAAAACAGCTAAAATTCCCATGGAACCAAGCTTCTCTCTGGGTAAAGAGAAGCTGTGTCTCAGAGCCTCCGCCAGTTGAGCCAGACATGTACACCTGCCCACGAGTGTCCATTGCCGGCTGCTACGCACACAGCCTGGAGATGATTCCGGGCTTCGGCTGCTCACTCTCTGTCCCTCACCTTCCCCTTATTTTCCCTCACAGAGCAAATTTGATAATAGGGATCAGAACCAAGATGCACCCCAGTGAAACTGCATATCATTTTCCCAAAGACTTGAGTCCCTGAGCATCCTTGGTGAGGAAGCATTTCTGGGGTCAGTAGAGCAGAGTGGGCACAAGTAGAGACTCTGCCAGAGATTGAGTTGCAACCTCAACTCAGGAGCCTTGAGTCCTTGGGTGAGCTAGTAGCTTCTCTGAGCTTCAGCTTCCTCACCTGTAAAAGGGGACAATAATGATGCCAATCTCACAGGTAAACTGGGCACAGGGAGAAGGGGGGAGACACACTTAACCTGGGAATGGTGCTTTTTCCTCTTCTGTTGCAAAATTGGCCATTTTTTCCATTGTCCCAGAACAAATAGAATTCGACTAAAAATTTCACCATTAGTGGAGCTGAAGCCACATCCTGTTGATGGATAGAGTCTATTTCCAACAGGTACATGCTACCTCCTTCCCTGTGAAAGGACACGGGAGGGAGAATGGCCCCCAAACCAAAGTCAAGCTTCTGGTCTTCATTTAATTCACTGAAGAAATATTGGTTGAAGGCCTGCATATGTCCTTAGAATGTGTCAGTGAACCAAAGATCCCTGCCCTTGAAGAGGTCACATTCTAGAAGAGGAAGGTAGATAATAAATGATAAACAAAATATATAAATAAATATATAGTAGGGTAAAAGGTCATAGGCATTATGGGGGGAAAATGGAGAAATTGGGAGCAGGGGAGGGGGACAGGGGCAGATTGTAGATTAAATAGATGGGTCAACATGGACCCCATTGGGAGACGAGAGCAGAGCAGATGTGGGAGTCAACCAAAGGAAACCTGGAGAAAGACGATTCCAGGTAGAGGAACAGCTAAACCAAGGCTCCAAGGTGAAAGTGTGCCTGGTGTATTTGCAGATTCCTCCTCAATCCAGAGAGCTGGTCTACCGCTTGACCCCTGGCTCTGATCCTGAGCATCTGGCCGCAGGAGCCCTCTGTTACCTGTGCAAAGTGCAGTCCTGTGCATCCACCTCTGCTCTCACCCTACTCTGCGGGTACCTGTGATTAGCCTGCAGGACTGGACTTTCTCACCAAGGCTGCATCAGGGTCTCATGCCACTCACCTCCTTGGTTCCAGACCCCGCCCCGTGGGTCCTGTTCCATGCCCCAATGTCTCCTCAGATGCAGCAGTAAACCAGTGTGCTGGTTTGAATGTATTATGTCCCCCAGAAAAAGCCACATTCTTTGATGCAAACTTGTGGGGCAGACAGATCAGTGAGGATTAAGTTGGAACATTTGGATTAGGTTGTTTGCATGGAGATGCACCCCACCCAACTGTAGGTGATAACTCTGATGAGGTATTTCCATGGAGGCGTGGCCCCACCCATTCAGGGTGGGCCTTGATCAGTGGAGCCATATTAATGAGCTGATGGGCAGAGGGAACTCAGTGCAGCTGCGAGTGACATTTTGAAGAGGAGCTACAGCCAAGAGGGACACTGAAGAAAGCCCAGGAGCTGCAGATGAGAGACAGTTTGAAGACGGCCTTTTAAAGCAGACTCTTGCTCCAGAGAAGCTGAGAGAGGACAAATACCCCAAGTGCAACTAAGGGTGACATTTTTGAGGAACTGCAGCCTAGAGAGGAACATCCTGGGAGAAAGCCATTTTGAAACCAGAACTTTGGAGTAGACGCCAGCCATGTGCCTTCCCAGCTAACAGAGGTTTTCCGGACACCATTGGCCATCCTCCAGTGAAGGTACCCGATTGCTGATGTGTTACCTTGGACACTTTATGGCCTTAAGACTGTAACTGTGTAACCAAATAAACCCCCTTTATAAAAGCCAGTCCTTTTCTGGTGTTTTGCATTCTGGCAGCATTAGCAAACTAGAACACCGGGTCATTCAGCTAACCATACACTATACTAACTCTCTCCAATCACAACCCTACAGACCCCAAGAAAAAGTGGCTGCCTGAATGGATGAAGAGAGAGGTGGATGGATGGTGGGGTAGGTGGGTGGAGAGATAGATGTGGGATAGATGGATGGACCAACAGGTGGGCTGCCTCTAGGTGAGAAAATTCTCTCACCCCCGAAGTACCATTTCCAACACCCCCGTCTCCATAAATCTAGCCTTCCTGGTTTCCGGCCCTCAGCCCCAGGCTCACAGTTGAGGTGATGTCACCCATCTCCCTGCCTCATTGGTTGTGGAAATGCAGATGTTCAATGTCCACCTCCTAAATTCCTTCATGCTGTATGAGGAGGAACAGTCATTTTCAGAAGTGTTTAGCAATAGAACTATTCTTCAAAGGAAAGTCCAGGAAGACTTCCAGGAGGCCAAACAGATAGATGAGTGAAGTTGGTCTGACTGAAGCGAAAAAAGGAACCCGGCTGGAGCCCCACACACTCACCACCAGCCCAGCCCCTCCCTCCCTTTACCCTCCAATAGAAACCCCAGGACCCCACAAAGCCCCTCTCACAAACCACCGAAACAGACACACGTGGCTCTGAGAGCAGCCATAGCTGCAGCTCTTCTTGGCCTTTGGAGTCAGAGGCCCAGCTGTGAGAAGGCAGCTGGAGACTGAAGTAAGCCGAGCTGTGTGTGTGTGCATGTGTGTGTGTGTGAGAGAGAGAGGGAGAGATTTATATATCATCTAACGCCACAGCTAAACACACAGCCCGTACCCACAGCCATTGCACCAAGTGGCCATAAAACTAAAAGATAAATAGGAAATCCTTGAATTACGAGGATTTTTCCGAGGAGGGAGTGGTGCAATAAAGTGCTATCTATCTGAACCGCATTCAAACTTGAAGTGAGGCAGGTGTAGTGGGCAAACAGAGAAAAGGGCCCTGCTTCTCTCCACAAGCAGCCCCATAAAACCTTCTCCAAGGCCGAGAGATTTGCTCCTCAGTCCCCTGTGCGGCGGGCGGGAGCCCTGACTCAGGGAAGCACCTTCCCGGAGGTCTCACCTTTGTGTGTCTTGCCTCAGGGCACGCGGGGTCTCATACATCCATGCAGCAGCCCCTGAGGCAGGTGACACGCGACAGGCAGCCCCTGCCCCAAAGGGGGCACCGAGACCTGGAGGTGACGCTGACTCCCCTAGAGTCACTCAGCGCCCGAGGGACCCAGCGGGATTTGAACCCAGGTCTTCTGGTGCCAGAGCGCCACGGTCACTGCCCACAGACGCTGCCCCCAGCAAGCGAGTCCCCTGGACCTTGGCATGCACCACCACGGGCCGCAGCCCATTTAACCCTCTGAGCCACCTGTGAGCGGGCATCGTCACCCTGACTTCACAGACCAAGGAAAAGAAACGCGGGGTTTAGGTAACTGGCCTAAAGGCCAGCCAGCTCGAAAGTGGTAAGACTGGGATTTGAACCCGGGTCTCGTTATTCTAAAGCCACACCCCTTCTGCCATACTCTCTGCCTCAGTGGATATCTGGGTGATATCTAGGAAAGTGGGTTTGTTTGCCCTGGAATCACTGAAGAAAACTCTAATTGTAATTCCATTCTAAGCAGCAGAGGAAATGCCATCAAAGTCAACCCTCAGTTGCCTCCACTAATGGAAAGATTAGTCCCAATGAAACAACTGGCAGAAAATCCACCTTGGAACTTGGTTCTCTATCACAGCAGCCACTGGGACCCGAAGGCTGAGTCTCCATGGCCGAAGAGCAGCCAGAAGGGGAGCAAACTCTGGAAGGCTTCCTGGAGGGGGAGGCAGATCCCGTTCCTCTCCCCCACCCCACCCTCTTTGATGCCTGCCTTCCAACTGACGTGGTTCAGGGACTTGTCTTTCCCCTGCCAGACAGGCCAACTCTGTCTTCCCAATCCCAAGAAACCTCCCAGCCCAGGCTGTGTGCTTTTTAATTCCCCTGCAAAACTGGCATCTGCAACTGAGCAACCACATAAAAACCGTTCTTTTTTGCAGAAAATAAAGGCATCAGATTCAGGCGCTCATCTGATACTGTCAGTGAACTCCCAGCAGATTCAAAATCAGGGGATTCAGGATTCTCCTACCTCAGTTAGGGCTGGGAGGCCCTTAACAGGGAAGGCCTGGGGTTTCATTCAGGAAAATCACTGTCCTCCTTTGGTTTTGAACTTCTGAGCCCCCTCCCCTCGGCCTCCATGGGGGGTCAAGACCAATGAGGGGTATAAGATAAATGGGGGAAGCCCACCAAGGTGCAGCAGAGGGGGGCCTCACAGAGAGAGAGCAAGCACACAAGAGCTTTACAAGGCAGAAAAAAATGTAGCAGAAAAGTAACAGAGAAGTGACATTTTGCAAGAGTTACAAAAGCCAGGCTCTGTGTCAGATGGTTGACATCTTCACAAGAGCATTCTGGGGTAAGGATCATCATATCCATTTTACACATGAGGGAAGTGAGATTCAGAGAGGTTGAGAAATTTGCCCACAGTCACGCAGCAAATCAGGGTCAGAGCTGGGATTAGAAACCATCGAGGAAGAGAACCACAGGACCAGCTGGAGGACGGGGAAGGGAGGGAGAGGGGGCAGCTTAGGTCTGTATTTTGTGGTTCTCATATCCTGCTTAGTATGTGGGGACGTTGTGATGCGTGGGACTGCTTCACTCCTCTGACTCAACAGAATAGGACAAAGACACACAGAGACCTTCCTCTAATGACATGCCTGAGGTCACAGGGGGCCCAGAACCCCTGATTCGTCCTCCCTGGGTCTGAGTTTCCAGCCCATTGCTCAGCCCTTGAGTCACGGTAACCCCTTCACTTTGATAAAAGATGTTATCCATCAAAGGGTTGAAAGCGCCTACAGTGTTCCTGTTTTAATTGTGTGAAAACAAGCTATGAATTTTCTCATCTAAATCATTCTTGAAGAGAGGACCAGTCTAACTCACCCACATCATATGGAATGTGCTAGAAACCGGAACCAGGGCTCTGGCCGACAACAGGCCAGCAGCGGAGTGAGTGACAGGAGAGCTTGGCAGGCACAGGGTGCAGGACTCGGCTGCCGCCAGCCTGGAAGCAGGCCCGGGGTGGCCTGTTTGGGGCAGAGCTGCCGCCAGGCCACCAGGAGAAGAGTCGGAGTCTGTAATTACAGCACTCTACTCACAAATCACTCCTCACCCATCCCAAGGACAGCTCATGAGGGTTCTCAGAGGTGAAGGACTAATGGGGAGGTGACAGCATCCAAGGATACCAGGTCTTGGAGAAGCCCCTTCATTTCTCTGCAGCTCATTTCTCCATGTTTAAAATGTGGACACTGATGGTCCAAAGGCAACTTTCAGTCCCCACTTCCCAGCTCCACACTCCAAATCTTTTCAACACACATCCAAGTCTGAGTAAGGGGCAGTGCCCCAGACCAGTCATCTGGTCAACCCACTTCCTGTGTCCTATAGAAGGTGATTGGACGAGTCATTGAAATCTTCCATTCTTGTACACTGTCCTGCTTCTCTACTAGCAGAAGCAGCCTCTGGCATGCTCTGAGCAAGTCTCAGCTCAGTATTGCCTGTTGCTAATGGTCATGGCCATCTATCAAATGTGAATTAGTGGGGAACTGAGAGTGAATCATGCACTCCATGCATACAAGAACGCTTTGTTTCTGGAAGCAGTCAGGGCCAAGCCTCCTCAGCCACACGCTGCCCTTCAGAGATGCCATCTGAGGAATGAGGAAAAATAAGAGACTTGCCAGCTGCCAAGCGGATGCGGTGGGTAGAGTCACTGTGCAGGCAGCACAATTGGGCAAAGAAGTGCTATCTCCTAGGGGTAAAACGGGGTCCACCTGTGGTGACACGCCCTTCTTTTAAAAAGCCTGAAGCTGAGGCTGTTCATCTGATTGATTTAAGAGAAAGAAATTTTACCCAAAGCATTTCATAAATAAAGGCAAAGAGAGACACCCTCACTTTTTCTCCGGAATGCTCCCATGTCTCCAAAACATGACTAATTAACAAGAACACACCTTGAGAGGTTAAGAAATGTTGCCTATCACCTCCAGATTTTTTTTAGTGTGTGAACATCCAGAAGTCAGCACACTTCTAATTTCTACTTGACAAGTCAGGGTAGCAAATTTTAAAATGAAAAATGTGTCAATTTTGAACTTCCCCTTCCTCCCCTTCACGCTAAAGACTGATAGCCTGTAGCCTCCTGGGGTCCCGCACTCTCTTCTAGGGCACAAAATTGGGAGGCGTTGGGGAAAGGGACTTGTCCCAGGCCTCTCCCACCAGATCATGTGCTCCTTCAGTCCAAGACAACGCCTCAGGGTCAAACCAGTGCCCAGAGCAGGAGAGCCGTTTAATAAATATTTATAAAAGTAGTACCTGCTCTGGCCTGAGAGGTGAATCACTCACCGCCCAGGACCTCATGGCCTCCAGCCACGTGCAAGAAGAAGTGCCAGCCCTCTCTGCGGTGCAGAAAGCAGGACAGCAAAGTCCTGAGGTTGGACTTTGGCTCCGCCGCCCATTTGCTGCGTAAACTCGGAAAACTACCCAGTCCTTCCGTGCCTGTTTCCTCATTTCTGAATTAGGGATCATGGTAGACGCTACCAAATAAAATTCTTGCTGGGGAATTAAGTAAAATAATGCACGTAAAGTCACGGCATGTAGGCTGAACACAGTAAACCCTCCATAAACTTTAGCTATAATAACAAAAATCCATGGTACTCAATAAATTCTTACTGATTGACCAAATTAATTAATAGAAAATGTAGTGGAAATGAACACTGCTACTTATCATAAAATTCTGATTTCATTTGTTTTACTTTAAAGGCCCTTTTAAGGAAACACCAAGGCTGTGGATATAATTCATTGGACTGAACACGTGTAATTAGTAAACATTTATTTTAAATGTATTTTAATGGGCACTGGGCTATTATGTCTGCAATACACTCATCTTCACAGATTCAAAGAATAAGATTTTTACTTAGAAAATAATAGAACAAATGCTCATGGATGTGCTTTATAATGGGCTACTGCAATCAGTTTTACTGATCTCTCAACTAAATAGTCTCAACAATTTATTTTCCAAAAACATTTATTTTTAAAAGCTCCTGTTCTGGCTTTGCTTAAAGAGGATTATCTTCAACCAAAATGAACTGTTCATCGTTCTAGAACCTGTGGGGACTCTGGGTTCACTGTAAAGGGCATATGGAATAGGTCCCCAAGGAAACAGTTAAACCACTTTGCACAACTGTAAAAGATTTGGGGAACATTTTTAAAAGTAGGATTCTTTAGCTTGGAAACAAGAAGCTAAAGATTTCCCCTTCTGCCCTTGTTCAGAGTTATTGTCTCCCCTCATTATCCCTGCACTTGTTTCCTCTTGGGTCTGCCTGCCTCCCATAAATTTTAACTCATTTTGCTCATGTTTGCCAACCACTCCCTCACACAAAATGCCCTTCACAAGACGGTCAGGGTTATTTCTAAAACCCAGCCAGATCCAGTCAAGATAGGCAAGACCGCGCTGAGATAACAGATTAACCCAGGAATTCCAGTGGCTTAACAAGCCAAGGTTATTTATTTCTTGCTCATGCCATCGTCACCGACACAGGCTGGAGAGAGCTCGGCCGGCAGAGGCCCCAGTGGCTTTGGCATCTTCCAGGAAAGGTGACAAGTGCACGTGGAGGGGGCACCTTTTTGGGCTCACAACCCAGTAGCCAGAACTCATCCCACCACTTCACCTCCGGGGCTGGGAAAACCCCCTGTGTGCCCGGGAGGACCAGGGGGGACCGGGGACCCCATTGGCACCAGCTTCAAAGCCTTCCGCAGTCTGCCCCAAAGTCGCACCATCATCCCCCACTCTGCCCAGAGCCGGCCCCGCTCCCGTGGGCTCCCAGTCCTGCAGGGACACTCTTCCCTTTGCCCCACGGGCTCCTGCCAAGTGGCCTCTCCCTGCTTCAAGCTCAGCTCCCAGGCCGCCTCTCCCACCACTTCTCTGACCTCAGTTAACTTCCCTGCTGCAGGTGCCCCACCGAGCTGAAAGCCTCCTGAGGCCAGGGCCGGGGCCTCACACCTGCCCCTCCAGCCAGGGCTCTGCCCATCAGGGACTCGGGATCCGTTTGTTCAGCTGAAACGGACAGGCTCCCTGCGTCCAGGAAACACACACGTGCTGCAAGGACAGAGTCTAAGCAGGGAAGGGGGTGTTACAGGGGAGCGCGAAGGAGGGGCGTAAAGGACTCTCATTTCTCCAAGTCAGCTCATGCCGGCAGATCAGGCTGGAGGGCACGCAAATCCCGCACTCCCCGTGGGGCTCAGTTTCCACCCCGAGCCCCGCACACCGTGGGAAACACATCACGATCAAAGGATACACCGTGTATTCCTCTCCTGCTGCTGCAGCAACAGATTACCTCAAACTTGGTGGCCTCAGACAACGCAAGCTCACTACCTTACAAGACCAAAACGGGCCCCACTGCCACCTCGTTCCCCTTTGCCTTGTGTCATAACCCAGTCACCGGTTCTGGAGACTGAGACCTGGGTGTCTTGGAGGTGGGGGCTTTGTTCTACCTTCCACATGCACAGGAAGGTGGCTTTCCCAGGACATCCTGTGACTCAGGAGACTCCTGCCAGGGCAGACCGGAGCCCGGGGAGAGCGAGGCAACCTCTTGGGTCATGGCCCTGTGTCCTCTTTGTAATGAGTTGGCCGCACCCACTGGGCACCCCGTGGGCTCAGGGTGCTGGGGAGAGAACCTGCCCGGGGGACTGAGAGTCACAGAAGGTCCCGTTGTTAATGGGTGGCAGGACAGCGGATGAAGGTTTCACCCAGGAGGTGGCATTTCTGCTGCTGAATCCGTCACGGAAAGGAAAGGGCTGGAAGGGCTGGTTTGGGAAGGGCTCTCCCAGCCACTGGACCCCAACGCCGGAGCAGCAGGGCACCGAAGACTGGAGGCCCTGCCCGCAGGGAGATTCTGCAGCAGGAGCTGGCAGTGGAGGAGCTGAAGCAGCAAGGACCTGCTGGGAACCCTGAAAAGGGGCTCTGGAGCAGGGGTGAGCCCTGAGGGCACAGAAGGGTCTCCAAGATGCAAGTGCCCTTGTCAGGGAAACGGTGGAGGAGGTGCCCGTGGAAGACCCCGGAGTGGGGAGGTGGTAGGAGCAGGGTGTCTAGGAAGGGAGAAGTAGAGCTGCTCAGACAGGGGAGCCAGAGGCCGGCCCCGTGGCCCCTGCTCTGTGTGGGGTGAGCAGGAAAGCACTGGGATTGGGTTAGGGTCTGGAGGACGGGGGTGGCGGTGAGTGGGGGGAGCTCCCAGGGTGCTGGTTCCCACTGGCCCGCAGGATCGACTTCCAGTCCCAGGGCCCAGCTTGTTTGAACACAAAGACATTCTAGAAATGAGAGAATCATACAATCCTAGGACTGGACAGCATCCTCGAGTGTCACCAGGTCCGCCTCTGCCTGCCGGAAGAAAGCACTGTTACCTCCTTTTTCAGGAGCAGCACAGCCATGTGGGGCCACCCAGCAGGCACTGGCAGCTGGGGGGGGAGGCCGGCACCCCTGGCTCCTGCTTCCTTCCCCCCTTCCTGAGACCCGGGCAGGGCCACAGGCAGAACCGAGGGCTCCTTTGGGTGCCAACAGCCTGTGCCTGGATTCCTGGGTCAGCTCCTCCTTCCAGTTACACAGCCTCCTGCCAAGCACTTAACCGCTCTGTGCCTCAGTTTCTCCATCAGTAAAAAGGGGCTAATAACTCTGACCTCACGACGTCATGGAATTCCCTCAGCCCTCATCCAATGCTAGCTCCCGCCCCCTCGCCTCTATCCCTCCTCCTGACCAAAGTCAAGCCACGCCAAGTTGATTTTCCTAATCAGCCCAGTAATTTCCTGTTCCTCGCAGTTTCCGGAACTAAAATACCTTCCTGTCCAGGGCCCGTGGTCCAGAGTTTCCTGTGGTGTTCCCATGTAGGCCACACACCCTGGGACAGGGGGCAGGAATGTGAGCAGCCCGCGGGCCACCTGCTGCCCCAGCCCCACTGCGGTGGCGACACGGGGTTTAACGATTAACTCTCCCGAGCGCAGTCAGCCCCACGCACCGCATGGGGTACTGACCCCTTCATCTCCCCCAGCATAGCTTGGCCACCCACCTTACAAGAGACCAACAGGCTCGGGTCCTGAGTCACTCGCCAACATGGTATTTCACTCCTTTCCACGGTTACTTATCATCGAGAATCCCGGATGCTCTACATGTCAACAGCTCGTTTGCCAGCTTAGCCTCCCCAGCCTGCTGCAGCCTGGGTTTTATCTCCCAGCTGCCTCTGTCCCTTCTCCCTTTAGTCCTTCCCTCCTCACCCCACGTTCACTCCTTCTCCTCAGGGACCCCCCCTTTCCTGGACAACAGCCCCTGTTTCACAGCTTCTCACCGTTTCCAACTTACTTTTCTGCCCTGCTTTCCCTCACTCTTAAACATCCCTCCTTCCAAAGGAAATTCTAGATTGTCTTCCTTCTTCTGGGAACACAAGTTTAGCGAGGGGATGGCCAACTGCTTCACCGTCATCTAATGCTTTAAATGTTCACAAATGTTTTAAACCCTCTCATCATCCTCTTACACTTGCAAGGCTCCCCATGATTTATGGCCCCCAGTTTCAGTTCCTTTGTCTAGTTTTCAAGAAACCTCCCAGCAACTGGCTGTAGCTCCTGGCTTCATCCCCTCACTCCCCAGTGAGGACCCTCAAATGGCCTCCTCACAGTGCCCTCTCGTCTTGTCCCCACCTCCTTGAGATCCTCCTCGTCTTTCTTCCGAGGCCTGCTTCATGCCAATTCCTCCATCGTGTCTTCCCTGACCAGGTTAGCCAGCCTCGAACTCCTCTGCTAGCATTGGAACCCCACGTATAAGCCCCACTCTCCAACCAGCTGATGGGCTCAAGGTGGGCAGCCTCTCATCAGTCTTGGCCCTCCCCACAGAGCCAAATGCAAACTTATCCAAGTCCCCAGTGGAAGCTCCATGGATACCTGGTGACCGACGGACCTTCAACAACCTTTTGGGAAATAAATCACTCGCACCTGTGACTGGAGAGAGCATCAGCTTAGGGGCCAACCCATGGCCCTGCCACCTCCCCGACAGATGACTGCGGGCAACTCATCTCACCTTTATGAGACTCAGTTTCCTCAGCCAAAAAATGGGGTAATAGCATGTGAATGTCTAGAACATTTCACACTATGAGGGGTTGAATAAAACAGGAAGCAGTATCCAAATAAGGTGCAAGGCAAAGTCACCGGATTTACTTTGAAAAAATGGTGTCCTCACGTGATGAATTCCATCTCCCATCCCCACTGAAACTGCTCCGTGCTCCTGCCATTTTTCATCTCATTTTGTAAAACTACCTCCATCTCTGGAAAGAGATTATGAATAAGGTGCGTGAAGCACAGAGTGCAATGCTGGATGCCCATCGGGCATTTTGTATTGGGGCCCTTCATTCATTCTGGGGCCCCTTGGTTTGCAAAGGGTCTGAGATAGCTCCTCTGTGGTGGTTCCCCCAGTGTGGGGACACTCAGTGCAGAAGCAGCAGACTTAAAAAAAAATTTTTTTATTAGAACCGTTTTAGGTTTACACAAGCATCATGCAGATAGTACAAAGTTCCCATGTATGCCCCTCTCACACCCATTTTCCCCATTATTAACATTTCGCATTAGTGTGGTAACTTTGTTGCAACTGGTGAACCAATATTATTATAATTATGCTATTCATGTAGCAAACTGTTTACATTGTGTTCTACAGTTCTATGGGTTTGTGTGTGTGTGTGCTAATTTATATACAAACTTAAAACTTCCCTTTTATTCCCTTTTCAAATATACAATTCAGTGATGTCAATTACATACAAAAAGTTGTGCCTCCATCCCCACCATCCATTACCAAATCTTTTCCATCCCCCAAACAGAAACTCCAAACCAATTAACATTAACTCCCCATTCCCCAACCTCTCATGTCCCCAGTAACACGTATTCTAGTTTCTGACATCATGACTATTCTTATTCTGCTTATTTCCTATCAGTGAGACCATACAATATTTGTCCCTTTGTGTCTGGCTTATTTCACTCAGCTTGATGTTTTCAAGGTTCGTCCGTGTTGTTGCATGCATCAGGACTCCATTCCTTTTTCAGGGCCAAATGATTTTCCATTGCATGTACAGACCACATTTTGTTTATCCATTCATTTGTTGATGGGCACTTGGATTGCTTGGAGAAAGCAGACGTTTGGCTTAGAAAATCTGGATTTGAATCCAGGCTTCACTACTTACTAGCCATGTGACCTCAGACAAATTACTCCATCTCTCTGAGCCAAGGTTTTCTTATCTTTAAGAAAATTCTTCCTGTCTTAGGGAGGTTTGAAGATGTGATGAAATAAAGCAGGTAGAACCTGGGGATCACTTCCTAGCACAGATTTCTCAACCTTTTTCCATCAAGACCCACGTAATTCTCTGATGTATAACTTTGGGCTCCCCAGCTGCTTCTGCTTCCTCCCTTTTTCACTCCCTCTTCTGAAAACACAGAATGAGAGTGATATTATCATAGCCAAAACCCAGAATCCATTCTCATTTTCATATTTTTTTAAGTTAGTAAATCACTGGCAAATTTTACCACTTCATAGTGAATAGGAATTTTCTTGAAACTATGAGTTACTCTTAAACAATTAAACAATTTGTGTTTAGAGCCCCAAAATTACTTAACACATGTGTCCCCTCTTCCAGAGCTGGGAAGATTGAGAGCTCAGAGGCCGAGGGTCGGTTGCCCAGCTCCGAATCCCAACCCCACCATCAACCACAGGCAAGTCATTTAGCTCTGGAGCTTCACATCCTCATGTATAAAATAATAGTACCTACCTCAACACACTGTTGCGAGGATTATATAAAATGACACTTGTAAAACACTTAGAAGATGCCTGGTGGATAGAAAGTCCTGAATTCTGGTTAGCTCTTACTAGGCAAACACTTCTTGTGGGTGGTAGAGACTCTTCAACCCGAATCCAGAAGTCCAGGCCAGAGGGTTTTTTATTCTGTACGTGGAGGGCTAGCATGAGTCAATGAGAGGATATTTGCTGAGTGTTATCAGAGACGTCTAAGGCTCTATAAAGCCACTTCAGTCAAACTCTCTCCACTCAGAATGCTAGAGCTCAGGAACCTGCGGCTCTTTGAGGATCAGTTACTCAGCGGACCCTGAGGAGAGCACAAACTAACCTCAGAGTTGAACAGAGGAAGCCTCACCCCGCCCTACTGTACCTCACTCTACCCCCCAGGCCCCTTCCCCTTGCCAAGGGTTCTGAGGTCTAACCCAGCAGGCCCTGCTTTGGACAGGGTGACATTGCAATCACCTGCAGACCTTTCTCCTTTGTATTCTGGAATTCTAGTCAAGCCAGACAGCAAACATCCGTTAAAGTGAATTAAAACTAATTGTGTTCTGGAAATGCCATGGGAGACTTTGAGACTTTGAAAACTCCTGGGCAGTTGAGAATTCTGGGCTCAGGAACTCAGGTCCTTCCTTTGCTTTCCACACTCACGCCTGCCCTGACACACTGTCCCACCACCCCCTCCCAGCCTTCTCTGTGCCCAAAAGCTGGCTTTGAGCTGTCCCCTGCCGCCAGCATTCCGCTGCCCAGACTCTCCATTTCCTCAAACATGACAGTGCTGTGAAAAATCTCTGGAAATCTCCATTTCATTTCCCTCCCTTGCATTCCTAAAATTCTCTCCTCCGTCTCCGTGATCCATGATTGGCCAGTCTTTATTACTTCTGTTTACATCATACAAAATTGGAGATTTTTTTTGAAGAATTTATAAGAATGAAACACTGAAAGGAAATAGGATCTAATGTCTTAATTAGATGTTAACATTTGGCCAATGAGAAAGTACTGACGTGCTAGACATACTTTCCCAGAAATGCTGCAGCATAATTATTTACCGTTTTTCTTTCATTATCATTCATTCAACATCACCTGTGTTATAATTTTTCATGTTTGTTCCTAGTCCACTTTAATAGTAGTGTATATTTTCTCTGAGTGGGCATGGTTTGGGTTAGTTTCGTTGTGTTGGTGACAGGGATTTTTGGCTATTACTGCTGATGTTTTTCTCATTATTTCTCATTTTTCTCATCATTTCTCAGTGGGTGAAAGTGGAAGGACAAAATAAAAGGGAATTTCTTAGCGTGAGTGAGTGACTCTAGTTCAGTTTTAGAGAAATGTTTTCATAGAATGAAACTAGCCACCCAATGCACAAGATGAAGTGAGTTCTCCCAGAAGAGAAAACGACTTGGCAACTTGTATGCAGCTTGGTTCCGTCATCTGTAAACTGGAAATAGTACCACTCCTCCAACCCCTGGAGATTTCGTAACAGCAGAAAGCCCTCTTCAGAGACCAGCTATCTCAACACAAAAGTCCCCCAAATGCACACACACAAAAAGGCCTTCCACCTTAGAATGTCTAAGCACTCCCTAAGAGTGGGGTTGTCGATAGCTCCTTACCCCCAGCAGGAATGGGATATTGTATAGAAGTGATTCTGGAAATTGATCATTGAACGAGTAGTTTCAGAGGATGGCCATGATTTTCACTCTTGCCAGGCTTATCCCTGACTCCCTGACTGTTATGGAAAAAAAATTACATAGATAGATAGGTAAATAGAGAGAGAGATATGATAGAGATACAAATATATACATATACACACATATACATATATATGGCCTTTGATCAGCAAATTAAAAAATCAATAATGTTGTTTTAAACTAGAGCAATTAATTTTTGTTCTGATATTCCTGAATTTAGAATCTTTAAAAATGACCAAATACCGGTCTCTGAAACTTCAAGCATCTGTGTGACACCTGAGACTCAGAGCTAGAGTTCGCAGCTATGAAAGTCAGCGTTACCCCAAACAGCAACGTTAAAAAAAGCTGAAAAAGAGGTCAGACTTCAATTAGAGATATGAATGAAGCAGATCTGGTTAGGACTAAGACAAATCCGACTAAAGGGTAAAGGACGATACTGACTGTGTTTCAAAACTTAAACTTCTGTGTGAGACCAAAGGAAAAGATGTTTATTTGGTGCAAAATCTGTATTTTCTGTAGCACACTAAATAATTTAACTTGTATGGTCAGTTTATTCAAACACCATAATTACATGGAACTTTGAATAGGGAGTAAGATCTGGTTGGCTTGTACAGGTAAGTGTGAAACCCCAAAACATCCCGAAGTAATCTGGGCAGAGAATAAAAATGTATTTGCAAAGCCCGCCTGAGGGACTGGGGGAAAATGTGGAAATACTAAACTCCCCTACCTGGGGAATTACTGATATTCTCACAAGCATTGAGGACTGCCAATTTAGAAGGCTGTGCCCTCAATCTTGGGGCTTGCCCTTATGAAGCTTGTTACTGCAAAGGAGAGGCTAAGCCTACTTATAATTGTGCCTAAGAGTCTCCCCGTGTGCTTCTTTGTTGCTCAGATGTGGCCTCTCTCTCTCTCTAAGTCAATTCAGTGGGTGATCTCACTGCCCTCCCCCCTCTACATGTGACCTGAATCCCAGGGGTGTAAATCTCCCTGGCAAGGCAGGATTGACTCCCAGGGATGAGTCTGGCCCTGGCATCGTGGGACTGAGAGTATCTTCTTGACCAAAAGGAGGAAGAGAAATGAAACAAAATAGTTTCAGTGGCTGACAGATTTCAAATGGAGTCGAGAGGTCATTCTGGTGGTTATTCTTATGCATTATATAGATATCCCTTTTTAGTTTTTAGTGTATTGGAACAGCTAGAACAAAATACCTGAAACCGTTGAACTGAAACCCAGTAGCCTTGATTCTTAAAGATGATTGTATAACTATGTAACCTATACGGTGTGACTGTGTAATTGTGAAAAGCTTGTAGCTCACACTCCCTTTGTCCAGTGTATGGACAGATGAGTTGAAAAATGTGAACAAAAATTAAGTGAATAATAGGATGGATGAGGGCAATGGGATATTTTGGGTGTTCTTCACTTGTACTTTTATTCTTATTTTTATTTATTTTATTTATTTTATTTATTTCTTTTGCAGTAATGAAAATATTCAAAAAATTGATTTTGGTGATGAATGCACAACTATATGTGAAAAATTGATTGTACACTGTGGATGACTGTAGGGTATGTGAATATATCTCAATAAAACTGAATTGGAAAAAAAAAAAAAGACCAAATACAGTCTCAAGAGCCGTTCAGAAAGCACAGTTAGTTCTAAGTTTCTTCGCTGAGTTAGCTTTTCCAAATCCTACTGTCCCCCTCCATCCTGCTTCCCTCTCTGTCCCCCCACAAAACCATGGAAACTTCTTAGCAATATTGACTTTTTCAAGACCCCAGCAATCATCCAGGTAATTTTGCCTGCAAACTGCCCTCTCCCTCCCTTAGCCTCAGGAAGCTCCTTTGCTCTCTCGTGGGTTGCTCTGGAGAGAAGCCATTCCTAGAAAAGGTCACCCGGGGAAGGGGACGCACCAGGGGCTGCTCTTTAAAACCTCTAGAAAACCGAGGGTGGTCATTTAATCCTGGGCCTCTGATGAGCACGGCCTCCTGTCTTCTGCCCAAACACAGTGGTCCTCACCAGCTTCCACGGGACTTTGAACGCAGCACACGACCTCGTGGAGCTGGCGCTGGAGGCAGGGCCCTGCACTGCAGCTTTTCTTTTGTTGCCTGTTTCTAAGGTGTCTATAATGGAGCCTTTTCTTCAGCTCCAAGCTCACCCTGGTACGTAAAGTCTCGGTCTCGGGGAACATTCTGTGGCTTTCCAAACACCAACAGACTGTTTTGCTGCTGTTTTGTCTTCATGCCTGAAAGTGAACTAGGCATTGGTTACTTTGGGGCACTACCCATTTTTAGCATTTTCTGGGGGGTAGGGGAGTAGGTAAAAAGGGGAGAAATGCTAATGCCCTTTCGTGTTGGCCAGGGGTCCGGAAAGGGCAGTGAGAACAAGGCTGGGGAGGGGAAGGGGTGGTGGCTGATGTCCCCTTTCTCCCCCCGGCCCCAGCCCACCTACTAGCTGGGCTCCAAAAGAATCCTGGGAAGTTAAATGACTCAGAAGTGACACATCTTTGTCCCTCTGAAGCAATGCTTTAGCTGTCCTTGGGGTCCCAGGCTAGCCTGCAAAATTCAATTTAGTGCCTAGAGTTGTGGATCTCCCACACTAAAAATAACAACTGCACTGGCCAAGTCCCATAACGGGGTCAGTCACAAGAGGAATTGGGGAGAGAGAGAAGGGGCTTCCTCTTAACCCTGCAAACAAGGTTAGGGTTGGGGGGAAAGTTAAACGGGGTGACATTTGTCTTCCCTCCATCTCGCCATCTCTCTCTGCCCCTTCTCCCTGGGTGCCCGAGCCCAAAGCCCACTCTGCAGCCCCCTGTGCCCAGGAGATGGAACCAGACAGGCCTCCCCACCCTCTCCACCCAGGAGTTCTCCATTCTCCATGCAGGGTAGGAATCAAATTCCCTGGGTGAAGGTGGTTGCATGCAGAAAGCCAGCCTGGTGCAGAAGCAATGGCCTGGGTTTCGGGCCTGGCTCGGCCACTACCCACCCGTAGGACAGCCGGCAAATCCCATCCCTGCCTGGCCATTTCCTCATTTATCAAATGAAGGCACTGGCTACCCCAAGACAATCTCATAATCTCCTGGGCAGGTATGTGCACTTTTTTTTCATTAATTTTTATGTGTGTGGTGAAATACACATAACATAAAACTTACTATTTTAACCCTTTTAAATGGTACAATTCAGTGGCTTAAGGATATTCACCATGTTAAGCAACCATCACCACTATCTAATTCCAAAACTTTTTCATCACCCCAAGTAAAACCTCAGCCCCATTAAGCAGTCACCCCACCCCCACCCCATTCCACACTCACCCCAACCCATGGCCACAGCCAATCCACACTCTATCTCGATGGATTTGCCTAGTCTGTATATTTTGTATAAATGGAATCATACAGTAGGTGGCCTTGTGTTTCTGCCTTCCTTCCCTCAGCATAATGTTTCGAGGTTCATCCATGTTGTAGTGTGAATCAGTAATTTGTTCCTTTTCGTGGCTGCATAATATTCTGTTTTATGGATATGCCAGGTTTTGTGCATCCATTCAGCAGTTGTTGGACATTTTCGCTGTTTCTACCTTTTGGCTATTGTGAGTAATGCCGCTATGCACATTCGTGTACACGTTTTTGTTTGAACACCCACTTTCAATTCTAAGAGTGGAATCGCTGGGTCATGCAGGAATTTATGTAGGTAACTGTATTTTTAAAAAGAAAATATTTGTGAACTCAAATGAATAACTACCTGGTAGACTTTCAGCCACATCATAAGGTGGGATGAAATCTTATGAACAGTTGAGAAGAAGTTACTCTGAGGTCAGTTGCCCCAGCCAGGGAATTCAGTTCTCTCCTAGCCATTCCATGTCTTTCCTTCTCACACCTCTGGTATCCTGAAAGCTCTGAGTTTTTCCTGATGGCTCTACTGTCAGTGACGACAAAGCCTCCACAGCAGATCAGACAAAATCAGAGCAGTCATTCGTAAATCCAGGTATAGGTGAAACAAGGGACCCCCTGTGTTCTGGGAGCCTCCCTAAGTCACTGAGCCCCATCTCTGCACATACAGCTGGATAAACATCTCTCCTTGTGGCCCATCTGTCACAGGGCCTACTTATATGGTCAATACCAATTATCATGGCTAAGAATTCTTAAGGGCAACACAGTTTGGCCACTGTCTGAGTGCACTTGAATCTCTGTTTATTATCTCAGTTCTCTCATAGAGCTCTTATCAAAGTGAATAAACTATCTATGAAGTGATCACAACACTTCTATGGTACTTCCAAGACACCCTTGGGAGGAAACGCTTGTCCTATTTTCAGTGTTTTCTCTAGAGCTATACCATATTTTAAACCAACATTGGATATAGAGGAAGGTGACGGTCCACTATACAATTAATTTCTTTATAACAGATCTGCTCCAGGTTCACTTCAAATAGAAAATTCTATACAGTGGATGCTCAATACATACTTCATAAGGTGAATGCTTATAATCTTATCTAGAGGCAACTCTTCAGTAACTCGTTATTCCAGAAAGCAAGGTGATCCCATAAGGCTGCTGGAACATAATTTAAAGTGCAGTATGGCTGCACTTCTAAATACTGCCAGAGATAAAAGTGGGCACCCAATGGCACCCAAATTTCTACACCATCAGGGCATAACCTCCCCATGGGGGTAGACACATACAAGCCTTAAAATATGGCACAGCACGCCAGTATCCAAGACTTGGAGTTCTCCAGGCTGTGACTGGTTCAGGCTTCTTGAGTCTTCTCCTCCTTTTTCTCCTCCAACCTGCCTGATTAGAAGAAAAGAGAACAGGCAAAACCTTTGGTTTCATGGGCAAAGAGACTGAAACTATTCACCAGTCTGAGGTTTGGACTCAACTTATCCCTCATGACCAAATTCTCGATAATATCACTCCACCGGCACGTGACAACCAAACAGCTCTGTACCCAACACCAGGCCATGAGCTGGGGGTGGAACTTTTAAGGTTTCCATCATTCTAAGTGCCCCCTCAAGGGAATTTTGGCCATGTCTGGGTAGGTGCCCTGAGAAGGGGTCAGGGATGCTGCTAAATGTCCTGTAATGCAGCGGGCAGCACCCTACAGGAAAGACTCGTCTGGTTCAAAGAGCCAACGGTGCCAAAGCTGAGAAACCTGCTCTAGTGGAGGAGATGAAACAAGGTGAAAACACAAAACCAGAGGCAACAACATTTAAGACCCTCTACAAGCAGGTGCCAGATGACAGAGAGCTATAGAAGTTCTGGGGTAAGGCAGCTCAGGAGGGCAGCTCCAGCTAACAGGCGTCGTTTCTGGGCCTCGCTTCCCCTTCTCTAAACTAAGAGACTCAAAAGTTGCATTCATTTATTTACCTTTGTTGAAGCTGCTTTTACCCCCTTCCTCTCTTAGACATAAAAATCTCCTGTCACTCGAACGCTTTGAAATTAGGAATATTTGGTCGTGTAATCATGTATGTTTAAAACCAAACAGAAATTTCCTGCTCCCCGGCACAAAATAAAATTCAAGTTTATAAAAGGGCCTGTAAAATCTCATAATCAAGCCCATTAGCCAAGCAAAATGCTCCACTTTGATTCTCTGGTGCTTAACTTTCTTTTCTTAGCACCGCTTCATTAGCATGCTTTTAATGGATGTTCTTCCAATCCTGCTTCTGGAAATTGCTGAAAAGGAAAACACATGATTTTAGAGTACCAGCTACAAGAGAAATGCCCTTACCCCTTTAAATAGGGATGCATGGCGAGAGCAAAGAGTACCGGGGGGAGGGGAGGGGAACACGTGAAAATATGTTATAGCCGAGACACCATATCCTACCCGTGTGTTGGAATCTTTTATTGCATTTTTGTTCACTGGAGATTGCTATAGAGATCTCTGCAATCGCCACTGGCCACACTAATTTCCAGCTCTTTGCTGCTTCAGAAGACCAGATTTTCTTGATTAATAACAAAAGGTTTTGTTGGGATCAGAGCTGTTTCCCACCATCTCTATGCAAACCCGGGCAACACAAACCGTGTACATTAGCATTTCAAGGCGCTTCCTATTAAGTATGGAAAGAAAAGCTCCTCTTGGTGGGTAAAATCCATTTTGTCCTCTCTTGTGACATCTGTTCTAACTTTTAAAGCCAGAAAGGAAACTAGATAATGCCAGAGGGTCCTTTGATTTACAGTAGTGGCCCTTCACATGCTTGCCGGGCGCTCTGAAAGCATGTAACCTTGCAGGACGACCGTGAGCTTATGAAGCGTGAGAATTTGCAGATTCCCTTCAGCTGGGGAGAACTCCAGACGAATTCTCAATGCGTCGTTCAAACTCCTAACTGTCTTTTTCACGATTTCTTAATTACCTTCTCAATTACTTCTAAACCTCGCCAAACGGAGTATTTTCCATTTCAATATATATATTTTTAATTTAAATGTTTATTGCTGCATATGCTATTGTGTTTCACATCTAACGCCCCTAAAGCTAGTTTTGCTCTGGTGGAGTGAAGAAATAGAAGCAAATTCAGTTAGGCAACTGAAATACGTATACAAACACGGAGGAAACCCCGCAAGTGATAGGACAAAAGAAAAAATAAGCCCCGCAGAATCCCTACCTCCTCCTGCCATCTGTGCTGCAAGCTCTTAGGTCTCTTAACATCAGTCATCCCGGAGACAAAGCTGAAGGCAGATTCCAGCCATTTCTCCATTCACTATTCATTCCTGGGTCCCTGGGCTCCATATGTATTCGGCCAACTGCTGTGCTCCATCAGGATCTTTTCCCAGAATTGCCATGGAAATGAAATCATGCTTGTGCTTACCAAAAACAACGCCACAGGGATGGCCCTCTCGGACAAATCCACCCTTTTCACCCCATGGAGGCCCGAAAATCATCTCATAACTTTGCAACATCTGTGCACGGGGCTCCTGCCTGGTGGAGATGGGCGTGTTTGCGGCTGGGCCAGGCCTCCCACACCGGGGAGCGCCGGGTGGGGCCCCCAGCAAAACCGGGGACCCCCTGCTCCTTCCCGCAGCTTTTGTGCTCCCAGGGCTGTGCTGTGCAGAAATGCTGATGCCCGGATTCTCGGAGCGCCGGGAACTTGCCTTTGATCATTTTCAGGTGTTAAATGTGGACCACAGAGCCAGATTATCTCATGTGTCAGAGAACATTATAAATTAGTCCTGCAAGGAAAGATAGAAGAAGTAAAAAAAATGTGGGGGCGGTGTGGGATGGGGAGAGAGGTTTAAGCTAATGAATTTTGCTCAGACTGCAGCAAACGAGACTTGCTGAACTAATAAGTGTATTTGAACTTTATTCAACTGGCCCGGGTCGATGAAATCAAAGGGGAAGCCCTGAGGTTGGCAGATTTATGTCAGGACTACACCATCTGCGATCTATATGTGTTCTGCCTCTATACAATGATTTCATTTAATTTGATTTGACTTTTAAGAGCCCCTTTTGGAAGGAAAAAATGCATATTTCCCTCTCCTATTTGCAGTACCCTCACCTGACCCTGCACGTGGTGGAGAAGAATGACTGTCACATTCCTCACAAACTCCCGGGCAGTCTGTCCTGGAGAGGAGACCCCAGGGGCAGATCTGCCCCCCTCAGTGAAGGTTGACATGGGCAGAGCTGTTTTGGCTCCCAGGGCTCAGGTTTGTTTTGTTTTGTTTTCCCACGTCGAAATCCAAGTGATCGTTTGGATAAAATGCTCCTGCCCGCGTGTGAAATGAATTTGGGGCCAACAACCAGCATGTACAGAGTAGATCATTCCAGCAGGCATTTGCATTGTGGGGGTGCGGAGAAAACAGCGTCTTTTTCAGTCTTTCAATGCCTAGAATTTCTAAAGCTCTTAGGTCAAGATTAAATGGTTCTCAAAATATAAAATTAAAAACAAAATAAATAAAAATAAAATAAAAATGAAATGAAATGAAATGAAATAAATAAAATAAATAAAAAATAAAATAAAATAAAATAAAATAATTAAACAGTTCTGAAATCACGGAACCAGAAATGCATCCCTGGCAGATATTCTTTGATGCAATCTTGTGGGGACAGACATGTTAGTGGGGATTAAGTTGGAACGTTTGGATTAGGTTGTTTCCATGGAAATGCACCCCACCCAACTGTGGGTGATAATTCTGATTGGATAATTTCCATGGAGGCGTGGCCCCACCCATTCAGCATGGGCCTTGATTAGTTTACTCGAGCCCTATATAAGCTCAGACTGAAGGAGCAAGCTTGCTACAGCCAAGAGGGACACTTTGAAGAATGCACAGAAGCTGAGAGAGGAGCTGCAGATGAGAGACAGTTTGAAGATGGCTGTTGAAAACAGACTTTTGCTCCGGAGAAGCTAAGAGAGGGCAAACACCCCCAGAGCAACTAAGAGTGACATTTTTGAGGAACTGCAGCCTAGAGAGGAACGTCCTGGGAGAAAACCATTTTGAACTCAGAACTTTGGAGCAGACACCAGCCACATGCCTTCCCAGCTAACAGAGGTTTTCCGGATGCCATTGGCCATCCCCAGTGAAGATACCCAATTGCTGATGTGTTACCTTGGACACTTTACGGCCTTAAGACTGTAACTGTGTAACCAAATAAACCCCCATTATAAATGCCAGTCCATTTCTGGTGTTTTGCATTCCAGCAGCATTAGCAAACTAGAACAGCCTCCTAACTCATTCCCTCTACACACCCCATCTTCATCCTCCCAGAGCAGCCAAACTGGGCTTCCTAAAATGACAGCCATGGACTTGGCACCACATTGAATCCTGACAGTGTCCCACCACCAGAGGCTGATGTCACTGGTCTGGGGCACAGCCTGGCCAGGGGGATTTTTCCAAGCTCCCCAGGGGATTCTCACACGCAGTCCAGGCTAAGCAGAGGGGTCCTAGAGCCCAGATCTGAGCAGTGGCTTCTTCCTGTGCAAGAGCCTGTGGCCAAGCTCTTAAAACCAGGACACACCCACCTTTCTGGTGTCTTCCCTTCATCCATCCCCTCAGCTCTAAGGTCCTTAGAACAGGGACCCCCATCCCAGGCCCTCAGCTTTCAAAGGCCCCACTCTGAGCCTTGTCGGGCTGGGCCCTTCCCCAGAAAGCTAAAAGTCTTGAGTGCCAAAGGGAACTGCCCTCAGGAAGCCCATGCCCCAACTTCTAAACCATGTTCTGGACACTTGGGGACCTCAGAAATCCTTGCCCAAAGGGCCTGATCTGCTTCCAGAACCTTAATAGGCCCTTTCCTGGGTGCATCACCCCAAGGAGATCACGACACTGGTCTGCATTGCCAGGACCCAGGGGTGGCCTTCGGGGGAGGGATGGAAGGAAGTTGAAGGTTGGGGTGTCCACGGGCACACTTGCAAGTTCCTCCACAATGCTGGGAAAGACCCAGGAAGAGGAAGTGGGAAGACTGCAGGCCAGGGACCTCTACATTACCCTTGCCTTGTACCTCATAAATATTAGAAGCAGCCTACCCCCTACTTTCAGCCCAAACTCTGATGCCCACACTTTCATCCCTCACTCAGATCATGGCCAGCCATCATTCCTCCTGACGGCAGGACAGTTTGGGGAGTAGGGGATAGAGGCCCCTGCTACTGTCCCCAACTCAACCCAAGCCACCAGAGATTCCACCCTATGGCTCTGGGAGGATCTCCTCATTACCTGATTTTCTCAACCATCCCCTTTCCCCCTTTCTCCTTTAGTCAAGACTTGACTTTCTTTCACGTCACGGCTATGTTCTCAGGCAAACAACCCCTTTTAAAAAGAACTAAGGGTCCATGTTGGCCATGAGGCATGTCAAAGAAGACTTCTGAGCCCTGGAGGGGAACCACCAGGCTTGGGGTGTCATCTGCTACCTCAGGGCAAGTAGGAGCCTCAGAGTCTGGCCAGCAAGGCAGAGCCTTCAACACCAACACGTCAGCTGGAGCTGAGCTTTCCCTCCTCCCCCAGGCACTTCCCACAGGCCTCTGCAAGCAGCAGGTGCTTGAGGGCTGACATTTATTTCCCTATAGGCTCCACCGCAGCACTAGACAGCGCCCCTGACAAGGCCAGGCAAACACAAGCCGTGTCAGGCAGACTTCCGCAGCCTCTCCAAGGGTCACGTGGAGGGTTGGGTTTCAGCCAACTGTGCCTCATCTGGGCTAGAGCCCCGAACCCCCCAGCGTGCCCTGCCCTCCGTCATCCCCTCCCATTACCCCTGCTTCCCTTGCCTCAGCTAAGAGGCCGCCACAGAAACAACAAGGCACAGAATTACCTGCCTTTTTCCAAACTTAAAACAGGTTCCAGGACTCCACAGGTAACTCTGCTGGCAGCTGTCATCCCAGAGCTGTGCTCCTCACCTCGGGGGTGGGAAAGCTGCTCACACTTGGGGAACAGCCAGCGCCTCCACTCCAGCAGCATCAACGCAGTTACCTCAGCTCGTTCTCAATGAATCAGCAGCTCCGTCCCCTTCGCCCAGCTCCTGCTCCTTCCTTCATTCCTTCACCTCCAGGCTGACATGTCACATCAGCCCTTCGTGGGAATTTCAAAGTGTGAGTTTCTGCCAGCAGGAGCCAAGCCCCATCGCACGCTCACTTTCACTAGGCGAGGCAACTTGCCAACACCCAAGGAGAATGGGCACCCATGGTCCCTGTTTCCTCAAGGCGCAAGAGTTTAAAGGTTCAGGATTTCCTCACCGTATTTACCAGATACTGATTTTTTTTTTTTTTTTTTGAATCCAACCTAGGTCCTGCTTGGACTTCAGAGCCGCTGCCTCCCAGTACGGCAGAGACTTTTTGGGGACATATTTCACTCCAAGGGAGTTTAGGATTCCTTGAGTCCTCTCTTAGGTTTCTTCTGTGGGGCACCATCTCTTTTATCCTTATTTCTGCGTACCCCATTCCTGTGACACAGAGACCTTCGGCCACATGCAATCTGTTATTTTTCCCAAACATCGAGGTAGTATTATTCCCATAAAGAGAAGTTGTTTGGAAATGGTGACTCCTAACTAAATATGTGTGTGTGTTTGTGTGTGTGCGTAAGGAGTGTGCCGGGGACAAGATTACTCTGAGTCCATGACCCTATGTGATTCCACAGTACACTAAAACTATTACTTTGATCCCAAAGAAAAAAACTTAACATTTTTCATCATCTCAGACTTTCCCATTTTGATCCCAAATCCTTAGCTCTGCTGATCGCCCCGTTTCCAAAGACGGCCACCCCAACCTCCCATCCTGAGGGCGTCTGGCTCTCCACTCCTCTCATCAGGAGGAGGAATCCATAGCCCCCCGGGAATCTGGCTGGCCTGGGACTTGCTCTGACCGCCGGCCTTAGGCAGTAGTGACGCCGGGTGGCTTCCAGCAGTCTCCGTCTTCACCCGCTTGGAAGGCAGGTGTCGAGCAAAGAAACTCAGTGTAGAGTCCTGAAAGCCGGGAGGCTGCACGGAGAGGGAGGCTGCGCGGAGGAGAGCTGAGGGGCCCCAGCCAGCGGCCAGTTCCAAGGCTCCTGAGGGCATCTGGGGTCTCCAGCCCCAAATGAGCTTCCCCAAACCCACAGACCCGTGCCCAATAAAATGGCTGTTGTTTTAGGCCATTCCGTTTGGAGCATACTTTGTTACACACTAATAGATAACAAAGACAACTTTATTCAGGCCCAAATCATTTCTTGGATTCTAATTCACCAGCGTTTTTGTTTTGTGCTTTTTCCATTTTATGACCTTCCTAAATCATCACTCACCACTCCTCCAGAAGTCCAGCTCATACTTAGCCAAACAATCTGTGCACTGTAGTCTCATTACAAAACCTATTTATCTTCCTTAAATATCCCAGAGCAGTAAAACTAAAAATATTAAGTTACTTTGGCTGGAATGATAGCTCTTCCACAAGCATTTAACTTCCTCATTTCTTTCACCTGAAATTAAAGGAAAAATATGTGTACAGATCACTGTGAAGATCTACCTTTTTGGAAAAATGTCATCTGACTGTGGCTTTTCTTCTTTCTGTCTTCTCCATCTCAGGCACCCACTGTCTCAAGATTCCCCCTCACCCCTCTAGATGCCCCATTACCTCTGTGTCCCCAGCCTTTCCTGACACCTCCCTCCCTCCTACCCAATTTCCCCTGTTGTTTGACAGAGCACAGTGCATTTATCGATTATTCAATCTAATCCCATAGGTGGCCGACAAATATTTGTTGAATGAGTTCTGAGGTTGAACACCTGCTCTAACCCCTTCCCAAACCCTCCCCCTCCAGCCACATGACTTGCAGTTATGACATCCCCACCTGGTCAGACTTTCCCACACTCTCTGGTGTAACCACTCTTCTCACCCTGCCCCGGACTCACCCCAGGGACGTCCAATCAGAGACCGCTGGTCATTGGTCCTGCCCCTTCCCCGGGTAAACAGGGACCGAGGAAAGGACACCCACAGGGCAGAGTTACTTTTTTCAAACTCACGGTGTATTAATACTCAGCCAAGCCATTTTAGCACCCCATGATTCAGTGTTCATCATTCGACAGATGCCCACTGACCACCTTTTAGGAAAACCACGCAAGACATCAGTAAATAAGCCACGGTTCTTGACCTTGAAGAGCTCACCCTCTGGTGAGCAAGACACACACAGATGTGGGGAACTGTGCATGGCAGGGTGATCGAGGCTGGGGAAGAGGGGAGCAAGGGTGCTATGGGAGCATAGGGTAACTTCTGAGGAGGGGCTGTTGAAAAGGATAACTATTGAAGGGTGCATTTGAGCAGGACTTCTTGAAAGGATGAAGGAGATCTTGCCAGAGAAGCATGAAAAGGAGTCCAGGCAGAGGGAACAGAGAAGGAGGCAGGAAAGAGCCTGGCTGGTTGGGGAACCCTGAACAGTTTTCAGTTTGTTTGGAGGACGTAGGAAAGGTGGATTGAGACCAGGCTACGGAGGGATTGGTTTTCCTGAGTAAGTCTATTTCTTTACTTCCATCAACAAATCTGCCTAATGTGATACTGATAGCTAATGGTGACAAGGGGGAAGATTTGAGGTGTGTGAGACCTTAAGGGAAAAATTAAGGGGTCAAAGAACTCGGGGATCAAGGTAAACAATATGTTAATGGAATTGCTTTAAAAATCAAAATTAAAGCAAAAATCCATAATGAGCAATTTTTAAATAAAGACAGGATCAGCATCACTGGTTTTTCCTTTACCCTCCGGCTCCAGTGTGGCTCGGCACCGTTACTGAGACTGTCTCTGCCGAAAATTTTGACCTTTGGCTCCTCGTGGATTTTTCTGCATAAATTTTGACTTCTTCATTATCGCATGAAAATGTTATTTTACCAGGTGCAGTTCTGAAAGGAGAACACAACAGGAGCACCTCAAACGGTGCTGACAACGCAGGCAAAGCTGATGATACAAACTACCACCCATGGAGAGCTTTCCATGTTCTGAGCATCCGGCTAACCCCTTCACATGTATCATCCATTTAATCATCACAGCAATAAGGAAACTGAGGCTCAGAGAGGTCATTTACCTTTGCCACATTTGCATACGTAGGTAGCAGAATCAGGATTTGAACTTGGGACCCTGACTTCAAACCGTGTGCTGTCAGACACCATGTAACACTGCTTCAAGTAAAGGGGTCAGGAAGTCTGCCACTATTTAGTTGGGGCTCCTTGTGCATGTAAATTAAGTGTTCTGAGCCTCAGTTTTCTCATCTGTATAATGGGAATACTGATACCTATTTCCTAGGAGTATTATGACAATTTGAAAAAATAAAATGTAGAAAGCATCTAATGCAATCTTTTAAATATTAATATGCCAAATAATTGTTAGCTATGAAGATATTTAGTAAAAGTAATGCCTGGGTTAGTAGGATTACTATAAAGTCTGATAAACCAACTTATGTTTCTCAAATCCTATCTACATTTACAATCCTATTATTCTTAAATCACCACACTTATTCTGTGGAAAAAAGCAACTTGTCCAACATACTTTCCTATCCTATCCCACTTTTTTTTCATTACAAATTAAAAAGTCCTGTGTGCACTGAGTCACAAAGTAAATTTTTTTGCAAGTTTCATTTTAATTAGTTTTTTCATGATTAATAGGGAATAGGTAAAATATACATTTCTCTATTAACAAATTTTGCAATAATGCCAGTTTAGTTATTCTTAAATATTCATTTGAAAGGTAGTATAGAAAAATATGGCTTTTTGTTACTATCCTAAGCTACTCTCATTTCTGCTGTTAAAATACAACTTTGTAAATGTTCACAGCTATAGGGATTTGTGCACTTATTTTGACCAAAAGTCTCCTTTATTACTTTATTTCTGGGAAAAACGAGAGAAAGAAAAATTCAAGAAGACAGTTTGTACCAAAAGCTCATTCATTCTTTTGTGGCTCTCATGCAAACCATTCCGTCTACAAATTCCCTCCAACTATTGGAAAATTGAAAAAATAAAACAAAAAACCTTCACTTCTGAAGCTGGAAACTTTCCTTCACATTAAATACCACTCACCACCCTTTTCCTCTTTTACCTAAGAACAAGTCAGATTTACTCGTCAAAGGCTTATCGCTGGATGGGGAACAGAGCGGATGTGTGTGCATCTGCGGGAAGTTGCCCTAGGGAGCAGGAAGTCACAATTAGGAAGGGGACTGGACCTCTGCATAAGCTGAACACTGCTGGCCTGAAGCAATCCAGGCTTATCCAAAGAAGGTGTGTGGGAGGAACCTCATAATTAATCAAAGGAAAGGGGAGGAGGAAACACCAGCATTGTCCTTGCCCCAGGGCCTTCCTCAAAGGCACAGACAGAAACAGGATCAACAGCCACTGGGCTGATCCCCCAAAGGGGCCCCTCAGTGCCTGGGGCCCCTCTTTTCCCTGGGAAGGGAGGACCTCCAACCCGCTGAGTGGCAGACTTTCTCCTGGGCACAGGGTCCTCCTTTATCACTGCCCAACATCTACTTGTTAGCAAGTTATAATCAGGGTGCTTTTTCTTCAGTCATCACTGACTCCTTAACTTTCCAAGATAATTATCATTTCGGATGAAGTTTCCTACTCTGGGTCCCTGGTCAAGAAAAGTGCAATTATTTTCCAAGGTCAAGGAAGATTGTTCAAATTTCTCATATAGGTTCCAATTGCAACTAATTTTCAGCAAAACTTTCCTGCAGCAACTAAATGTTGAAAACGTGTATTTCAATAAAGGCAGATCAGTTAATGTCTGCAGGCCGGACAGTTCCACACCGTGAGAATCCGGGGTTGCAGAAAGCAAAAGAGGGAATGCGACGGAGGCGAGTGCGCCTGTCTGCTCTCTACCTCCGAGATACCAGAAGGTTCTCTGGGGACCCCAGCAGCAGCCCCCGTTCGCCGTCAGAGCCACCGGCTAACCCGCGCCAGCCGGGAGCCCCGGGTCCCCCTTCACGGCCCGCAGATGCCCACTGAAGCGGAACGTAAAGGGAACAGTTCCGAGGAAAGGTTTTCTCCCCTCCGTGACCCTGAAAGAGACCCAGTTGTCGCCTGCGGGGCCGGATGGAAAGATTTAGACAAAAAAAAAAAAAAAAAAATCACAGAGCTGGGAGGACAAAAGGTCACCTTGGGTTTCTAGGGCGCGGTGGAAAGCCTGGGAAGCTGCGCTCACATCCTGCCCGGTGCCTGCTGCATCCCGAGGTCTCCGCTCCGGGCCTCGGCGGCCCCGCAGGAAGGAGGCCCCTCTGCCCGGGCTTTGGGCGCACGAGCTGCAACGACGCGGCGTCCCTGCCCCGGGTCCCCTCCGAGGCGTCCGCTGCGCAGCCTCCAGTGATCTGATCTCCCTGAAGAGCGACCCTTACCTTGCTACTCACCTGCTTCAAAACCACGAAACCACCGCCGTCCTCACCTGTCGGGGGCGCCGCTGCGCACCGGGTCAGCTCCACGCACCGGGGTCCTTCAAGATCTGGACTGGCCTGAGAGTCCCTTTTTTTTCCTTAATGCAATTTTATTGGGATGTAATCATGTAACATACAGTCATTCAAAGTGTACAATCACTTGTTCACAGTATCATCATACAGTTGTGCATTCATCACCACGAACTTTGAACATTTTCGTTATTCCAAAAAATAAAATAAAAATAAAAATAAAAAAGAACATCCAAAACATTCCATTCCCTTTCTCCCCCCATTGTTCATTTACTTTTTTAAATACAGTTTAATTGAGATATATTCACACACCCTACAGTCATCCACAGTGTACAATCAATTATTCACAGCACCATCATTCCGTTGTGCATTCATCACCAGAATAAATTTTTGAAACTTTTCCTTACTCCAAAATAAAAATAAAAGCAAAAAAGAACCCCTAAGTCTTTCCATCCCCTCCATCCCACCCCTATTATTCATCTAATTTTTGTTAGATGAAATTTTTGTCCCCATTTTTCCACTCATCTGTCCATATGCTGGATAAAGGGAGTGTGAGCCACAAGGTTTTCACAATCACACAGTCACACTACGCAGTCTTCATAGTTATACTATCATCTTCAAGAATCAAGGTCACTGGGTACAGTTGGACAGCTTCAGGTATTTCCCTCTAGCTATTCCAACACACTAAAGACTAAAAGGTGATATCTATATGGTGCATAGGATTACCCTCCAGAGTGACCTCTCAACTCCATTTGAGATCTCTCAGCCCCTGGAACCTTATTTTGTTCCATCTCTCTTCCCCCTTTTGGTCAAGAAGATCCTCTCAATCCCACAGTGCTGGGTCCAGGCTCACTGAGATTTCCTCTTAGTGCCTGTCACTGCCATGGCCCCAGGTGGGCAAAGCTCTGTAATGACCCCCTCCCCAAACTAAAATAAAGGCACCCACCTGAAAAAGTTTTGGTGAGGAAGGAGTTCATAAGATAAAATCATCTTCAGCTTTTACAACCGTAGCTGGCATTGTAAGTATTTTCTATTTGCCATCATCATCATGATAATGATTAGTATAATTACCCACCATACCTACTCATCTTCTAAGAAATTCTCCCCTCCCCTGTCCCACACTCCCCCAGCTGGTTCAAGCTCCCACCACCCCAGGCTTGCCTCTCTCTTGGAACCTGGCACATTACATTACAATGTACATCTTTATTCATCTGTCTCACCTACAAATTTGTTATCTTTCATCTTTGTTTCCTGTGTTTCTATCCTAGTAGTTGGCACAACACAAATGCTCACACTGAATGAATGAACGAACACATCTATACCACACAGGGCACACAGGTGTTAGTTTATTGCTGGACTTCTTCGTAAAGATATTTGATGATGTTAACTCAGCGGCCTGTTCACCTCGGCGTGGAGGCTCCGGTTATGGTGAGAACTGCTAGCTGTCTAACCTGCACTCTCTGTGCAGCCTTGGTTCATTCCTGCCTTCACCCGGAGGCAGACGTGGGAGTTCACACCCCATGCTTCACTGACTTGAGCTTCTCTCCGTCCACCCCAGAACATTTACAGCCCCCTTGCAACTCAATCCTCATAATTTCCATCAGCTCGTGCAGAAAACAGGAGGGTTCAATTTTCTGTACAGATAATGTCTTATACATACCCTTCAAAACAGAGTCTCGGGTCTGCATTTCCCAGTCGCAGTTCAACTTAACCTCTACTCTTCAAGACACCGTTTTGTTTTCTTTCAGTCTACTAGGAATTGTGACATGGGCCAAAACTTCCTCGAACTGTCCATAGGCAGAGGACGTTTCTTTCATTGTATTTAAGGAATGCTGAGTGATTTTCTGCAGAAAAAGAGCTAACACCTTTCAGAACCATTGATAAACACTTGAAGATCATTACTCAATCACCTCTGATCTTCCCCCAATTAAATAACCTCAATTTATTTCATCTTTCTTCAAAAGGATCATTAATTCAGCAAAAGGAGAGAAATTGTCATGGCATTCAAGAAAGCAAGAAAGGAACTGGCTCTTTTCCCTAGTGGAAAGAGATTCAGGATGATTTGTGGGCAGGGTTGTCTTATAGGTGGAAGAAGGAGCTAAACATTAAGATTTTCATTTTAGTGCAAATCTCAGTGGTGTATCCCTCCTGCGGCAAATTCTCAACTTCCTGATCAATCACAGACTAGCTTGGAAAATGTTGATTTTCATTAGGTGATAAATCAGAAATTTCAGGGCATCATTAGAAGTGCTGCCCGGGAATAAACTTCCGAAGGAGTGACATTAAAACTAACGAAAATGAAAATGCATTTTTCCCCTCCCTTTTGAAAAGGCAGCTATAACTTTTAAAATCAGCAACATGGATGATGAGATTTCCAAAGCAAAGTACCTTCAGCAATACAGCAGCAAAAGATATGTCTTGCTCAGTCATTATAATAATTCTAATAGTTCCTACCTCCCTGCCAGCTTTCACTTTTGCCTTGCCTTGGGAACTGAATAAGTCAGGAGCCATAATTTAAAAACTAACTTCTACTTTTTATGAGTCTTTTAAACTGCCAATTTGGCAAAATCCTGATGAAAGCAACAAGGCAGTAGCTTCTGTTTGCACTTTTCTCTCCCTGTTTTGTGGGTAACACAAGCTCAGAGCGGCTCTGTGCTCCTCTCTCCTCAGTCCACCTACTGTTTAACCAGCAAAACTGTGGCTAAGAGCTGACTTTCTTAAGCCCAATGTAGAGTCTTCTAGAAGAAGGACATTTTTGTAACTCAAATGAGTGAGTCAAGAGTTGACATCAATCTTCATTCCAGAAAAAGAGATATATACACCCAGGTAATAGGTCTTTTTGTTTTCTACGACATCATGAATCTCTGAATTGGTTATGTGTCCTACATTCACTATATTTCTACTGAGAATACTACTCATTCATTCATTCATTCAATGAATACTGATTGAGAATTCCCATGTGCTGGACCCAGGGGTAGGTGACCCAAGAGATATCGGGCCTGTCTCCAGGGAGCTCGCTGGGTAGAGGGGAGGGAAGCAGAAGTGTCAGCACTCCCGTGCCACGGCCTCACTCATGGATCTTCTTTATGCCTTGCCGGGAACGTGCCTTACCATGAAGGGGGAAACGTCCTGTGCTAACTGAAGGGTTGAACCGCAAAAGTCTTGAATGAGAGAACCCAGGGGTAGGGTGGAGAGCGTGGGAAAGCACAGGGGGTCGGAGTAAGGCGACGAATCCCAGGTGTGGGATGATCTGATCTGTTCAGAGGACAGATCACAGTTGTGGACAACTGCACTTTGAGGTGGGGGGCACAGGCTGTGCTTAGAGATCAGGCTGAAAAGGTAAGCAGGGCACAGATAAAAGAAAAGCTGTCCTGAAGAACTGTCTTTTTCTGTCCCCTGTGGGCACCCCTGAAGGCTAAAATGATCAGATGTGCATTTCTAAAAAAAAATCATTCTAATGGCTGGATGAAAAAGACAATGGAAATGGGTATGTGTAATCACTGGTTCAGGGATGTTACGAGGAGCACACTGGGTTACGCAGAGTAGGGGATATGAAAACAGCATTAAAAATGGCCACCACTCTCAGAATTTAACTCAGTCCAACAGCATGGACATGAGGGAACAGCTGGCTGTGTGTTCTTGAGCAGATTGTTTCACCTAAATAACAAGGCATCTCCCAAGATCCCTCCTAGCCTGAAAGATGCTGGAAGGTGTCACCAAGGAAAGTGAAAGGATCTCCTTTCCTGGAGATAATTCAGAAAAGAAAATCCCACCAGTTTCACAGCCATGAGCCCATCATCTACTCTGTGACAGCCACAGTGGTGGTCAAAAATTACTAAGAAAATGTACCTGATCCCAAAGACTTCATTACCCCCTAGTTGGGATGGGGGTGGGGGTGGGTGTGTGTGGGTGGGTCTGGGGGGGGGGGGCTTAGACATACCCACAAACGACTCTGACATAGACCAAAATGCAGTTGGGATTTAACAGGCAATGGAACACGGAGACGCTGCCTTTGTTGGAGGGCCACCAGAACTTTCTGAAGAGGTCATTTGTGGCTGGCTTTGGGCAGAAAAGTGGGGAAGGCCACCAGGCAGCACGGGAGCAGAGGAACAGGGGTGAGAGAGCAGGGAGCTCCTCGGGGGACCAGAAGACACCAGGCAGCTGGATTTCCAGACATAGACCTTGACAGCCTGGGTCATGCTTCCCGTCACTGGGTTTGGAGCAAGAGAACAGACAATGGCAGGATCCCAGTTCTGCTTAGAAGAAATTACCCCAGCCCCATTTGTGTAGAATAGACCAGCAGGGAGAGGGGGTGTAAAGCTCTCCAGAACAGTTAACTAAGCAGCCCACAGGGGTCATAAAGTCCTGATTAACACCCTCTCTGCAAATTGTCACTTACGTCCAAGTCTACTCGTCCTTAACCGTGGAGCTTCATGTTAACTCTTGAACTGGTAAGTGTAGAGAGTGCGTAGATAGAGCCTTTTGTAGAGATGGGGGGTGGGCGGGCACTGTCAGTTATGTTTGCTAAGTTTTTAGACAAAGTTTTTTGCATAATGTTGATGTTTGACTGCAACATGTTGGTAGCAGTTCTTCTCTAACTACCCTCGACCAGTCGATCACAGTTAAGTGACCATACCATGCATTTACCCAGATCGGCAAGTTTACACCTCTTTACACCTGTTGCCCTTTACTGTTACTGGTGGCCACTTTTATTCTCAAAACTGCCCTGCTTTGGGGCATAGATTATGTGGCTCCCCTAATTTTAACACTTTGCTTGGAAATTTGGCACTCATGTTTGGGAGTGCAGGGAGTTGCATGTGTGGGTTCCATGCATGTGTGTGTCCACCGGGATGGCCTTGCTTGCAAGCTCCCTGAAGGAGAGCCGAGACTGGGTCTCATTCTGTTTCATATCTCAGCACGGCACGTGCTGCGGTGAATGGATACTGAGTGCAAAAACCAAAGGCGGAAAGGAGCTATGGATCCCAAATTCTAAGAAAGTCTCCGACAATTGGGGCTGGACATCTCCTTGGGTGGACTTCCTGGGAGGTGGCAGAACTGGTCTTATAGCCCCCTAGCCCCCTGCCCTCCCCCACCACAGGCAGCTCATGGAAGACTTGGAGGAGAAATGGGAGTAGGTCAGCCATGGGGTGGTTCAGGGTTCCTGGGGAGAGACTCCTCCTTCCCCTCCCAAAGGTGCTCTGATGGCATCACTCCTGGAGACCAGGGGAGCTTGGAAGAGACTCACATCCTATTCCTATGCAGGTGTTTCCTGAGGCAGCAGGGGAGGAGAGAATGACTGGAGATGGAGGCAGCTGGCTCGTGCTCCAGCCGGTGGTGGAGCAAACCCATGGGGAGCTGTAGAAACTGACCGAAATTGGCACTGCCAACCAGCAGAACTCCATCACCGGTTCATGGTGTGTGACCTGGACCACCTGCGTCCCTCACTCCAAACCCCAGTTTCTCATTTGAAATTTTAAGGACAGAAATGGAGTCACCTTTAGGGCTTTTTGGCAATGCCATTGTACGAGTCTATGCGCGTGACAAATTAAATGTCCAGGTGTGAAAAACAACCACCACCAGAATTCTGGGAGGTGTTTATCACATGGGTACTGAACTTTCACCTAGCACTGCCTGCTGCTTTTCTTCTCCAGCCTGGCACTTTCCCCAAAACAGGCACTCATTAACGTCATCGCCTAAATCCAATCGGCTGTGCTTGGCTGGAAGTCCACCAGGGCCAAGGTAGTAGGAGTTAATTGCCTTTTAGCTGATAGCCACTATGGACCCTGGATCCTTCTCTTTCTTCCCAAGTCCAGCCCCCAGCCTCTGGAGGATAGTTGACATTTGGTTTTAAGTTATGGGTGACAAACTTAATTTCCTCTGAGTGTGCCTTCAGGACATAGACGTCACTGCCTACATTAAAATCAGAGTGTACAAAGTCAAGGCTGCCAGAGGAGCGGAAATTAATCTTCACACCAATGTTTTCATCCCCAGTCCAGGGGTTCTCCCATTTAAGAGTGTATAAGAATTACCTGGAGGGCTTGTGAAAACAGGTCTGGGGCAGAGCTGGGATGCAAACCCACATCGTCTGTCGCCCCAACCTGTACTCTTAACTGCCGTGCTACACCTTCCCAGCAGTGCTACACCTTTCCAGTGAAAGCTTGATCCAATAGGCCTGCCTCATGCAAACAGAAATTCCCTGTAAAGAGGTGCCAGAAAATGAAAGAGAGCTCCTTCCCCTTCATGGTAACAGTTGAATAAGAAAATTTTGGTAGAAGTTTTATGATGGGACTTAATGATTTCAAACAACGAGTCCATATGATACCCTAGAACCTCCTTCCCTAAACCTTTTCCCACCCAGAATACTCATAGCAGTTTTGTCCCATTTTGAAGCTAATTTTCCCTGTAGCTGATCCAGGTACAAAGCCTTTAATTTTTGTAATTAAAAAGTGAACCACCGTGTTGGTTCTCCTTTCCCCACCAAGGAGGAAAATGCAGTCTACAGAAAGGGCCAAAAGCCTCCATCAACACCATAGCCATAAATCACACATTTGTTGAGCATTTATAGAGCACTCTCTGAGGACCCCGGGATGGGGGTGAGGGGCTAAGCCGGGGACAGCAGCTACTTGGCATCTCCCATCCCTTCACCAAGCGCTCATGGTTCTTTCCATCTGAGCTTGACAACCTCCTCAAAGTCCCCTCAATGAAAAATTCCGGAGCTGGCACACGAGATAAAGGCAACGTGCAGTCCCTGAATTAAACCAAGCTCTCTGCTCAAGTAAGCAATGCTGGCAGTGGGCAGAAGCAGGTGCCACAGATGGGGTGGTCCCAGGACCCTCAGACTGAAGCAGGAGGGAAGGGGCAGCTGGTCTTGGGACCATCCTCCTTCTCTCTTTATAGAAGCCCAGGCCCAGGAAGGCAGATGAGAGAGAGAAAAGGGAGGGAGCAGGTGACACAAATATTAACCAGACCCCAGCCCCTCTTTCCTGGAGTTCAGAGTCCACTTGATAACTGCCCCCAACCAGCCAAGCGCTGAGCCGTGGGACGCTGAGCAGGGACAGCACCCCTCCCCCTGCCTGCCTGGGGAGTTCTGGAAGGCTGCCTGGAGGAGGCCACCCTCTGGTTGGGACTTGGAGCTGAGCAGGATGTCGCTAAATGGAGAACCGAGCGGAGAAGATGGCTGTTACGGTGCTAAGGCACAAAAAGGCACGTTGTGTTCAGGGGAACACAAGATCTGAGGAAAAGATGTGAATGTGCAGCCATGGGAGGCTCCGGTGTGGGAAATCAATGTGGCAACCCGGAACAGGGACGTGTACTTTGCCACCAGCTCGACTCCAGGGGATCTACTTCCAGGGTCAGCCCTCACCTTTGGCTGGAAGTCAGCCCCACAAACCGAATTAAATGGTCAGGGAGAAGCAAAACAAGAGCTGGCATTTGGTTACACTCCCTTAGGGTTTTACCTGGGAAAGATAACTGCATTATTTAAGGAAAATCTTGACATCTTTGAGAAGTGCCATGCAGTCCCTCCCTCCACCTATTGAAGAGACCATTTCTGGTAAGTAAGCAGTTGGGCCATCTCTAAATACAATTTTTTTTCAGAAGCAAACTCAAAGGAGATACCATCAGTTAAAATTTCAACTCTGATCATGGGTGTGCCACAACTTAAAAAAAAAAAAAGCTGTAGATTACTGATTTTCTATTGGTTGCTATAGGATTAAATAACATTTGGTATCATCCAATGATGGTCAAAACCCATTTGTAAGTGGCTACACAAGTCTGTTTTTTTAGCTCTGAATGTATCAACTTTTCTTTCTACTTGGGATTCCTTATTCAGACAACCATTTTCCATATGCACGTGGGTCCTCTCCTTACCCCGTGCCCATCTGGTTGCAGGGGCACTGGAGACACAGATCTATTTTAAAAGGAGAATCGATCAATAAGTAGGCTTTGATGTCGAGAATTTTCCATTGCAGGCTCTTTTCAAATGCCTCATCCGTCTTTCCCACCCCCTGTGCCAGGCTCCCAGGAGGTGGGTACTGGGGTGCAGGGGTGGAAAAGGTCAAGGAGGCCCAGATCTCCAGGAGCTCATCATCCAAGAACATTCCGACGGTCAGTGCTACACAGAGAACCAAAAAATGTGGGCAGCGGAGAGAAATTTTGAGCAAAGACCACCTCAGTGCCATCTGCCATCCATCTACCTCAGTGACACTCCCGGAGCCCAAGACTGAATCTTAAATCTTATGCCTTCGGGACAAGCTAGAGATACTCTCAAGACACTCCAACTGCCAATCTCTGTTTCTGATTCCTTACCACCAGACCCATAAAATCCCAAGCACAAAGCCAAAACATTTAAAAAAAATTTTTTTTTTCTCCCAAACTTCAAATCCCATTTTATGACCTAAAAAGCAAAATTTCTGCTAATGCATAGCAAACCACTTCAGCTGACTAAAACACCAAGCTCTAAAAGGAGAGGAATCCACTGTGTGTGATTGATCACATGAACACCATATACCAAGAAAGCAAACCCGCGGACAGGGAGGCCAGCCCAGAACAGCTGCTTCAAAGCCGCTGTTCTTTCACTGCAGGCTTAACACGGTGACCCCAGCAGCGTGCAGGGGAAATCCTCAAGTGAGCTTGCACTAGTGTTCCAAAGAGGAACGCCAGGATGGCCCTGACCGCAGGACTCAGAGCATTAAAATCCCATTTGGACACACTGCCAAGTCTCGGTGTCGACGACATCCTTTCTAAACAGTCATCCTTCCACGCTGCTGCAAAAGAAAGAGAAAAAGAAAGAAGTTGAAGGTTCACCAAGCTTAACATTTTGGAATCAACTGGATTGCTCACCACCTCCCCAAATAAATAAACCTGATACAGCCCTCGTGGCAAGGACTTCAAACGATCGGGGCTCTTTCCTTCTTGGCTTGCTGTTTTATTTTTAAACAGGGGAGGCGACACATCCATCAGACCCTCCCCCTGGAGAAACACCCTGGCTTCTTGCTTCTTCCTTCTCCCCGGGCCACCTTCTGAGTAAGAGCTTTTCACTCTAACCCCAGGAAGGAAACGGCTTTTTAAACTTGTTCTTCTCCCCTGAAGCTGGTTTCTCCAATTCGGGTGTGAGGAAATCTGTTTTTTGTGTGTGTCTTGTTGTTGTTTTTTTAATTTCCCGGCGTATTTAATTTACAATTATTGTGTTAAACAGTGAGAATGTTTACCATATGTTGGTTGTGTGGCAAAATGTTCTGGCTTCTGTAAAAAGTCAGGTTGCTGAGTCATGCTGAGTCACTCACCTCGAGAAATCCTGGGGGAGGTAACTGAAAACAGCTGGGGCAGAGGCACTGCTCCCCACCCCTTCTAGCAGCTGGAGGTGCAGGCGAAGGATGTTGGGGGGAGGTGGGGGGCGTTGAAAGAGCCAGACCAAGATGAATTCCAGAAATGGCCAAAGCCTAGCAGTTTTTACAAAAAGCAATTAGTATTAATATTGTATTGGCTGTACAATAGTATATTTAGCCTGCATATGAGAATAAGCTGAGATAGAGCCAAAGCAACGAAATGGACTAAAGAATCTTGCAGATAGAGTATTCAATAAAAGCGAAAACCAGAACTTTATCACTATCGAAACACAAAGTCCACTTAAATTTAGGTTTTTCTTAAAAAAAAAAAGGTGTCCTTTGTTCTCTCTGATAGTATATGGTTTGCATTTACAAGTGAATGGATAAATTTATTTATTTACAAGTGAATGGATAAATTTGTTTTGATTTTAAATAATCAGGTCTTTAAATAAAACATAGTTCATTCCTTTTATTCTTTTCAGGCCTCCAAAAGTCAGAACCTATATCCTATGTTAAAATGGCCACTTCTAGTCACCAGACAGCAATGACTGGTGATAAACACAAAATACTAGGGAAAACTAGCCAGCTGCTAACAGCTTGCTCTAGGATAGTAGTTCTCAAAGTTTGTTGTACCTGAGAATCACCTGGGGAATCTGATCGAAAATGCAGATTCTACCCCCACGTTTCCAGCTCTGCCGAGGAGCTGAGGATTTCCAGACAGTTTCCTAAAGCATGAGCTGAGAATTGCCCAGGAATTGTGTTAAGAGTTTAACTTCCCTGGCCCCACTCCCCACCCCACCCAGGATTCTTGAGGGATGGGTAGTGGGTGAGGCCCACGTGTCCCAAGTGCTCCAGGTAATTCTAGACAGATGTTCCATGGCAGTGCTTGGAGGAACAGAATCACCAAGTCACGTCACTCAGCTCCTGAGCAGGCTCGGAAATGCTGCCCCTAGGCTTTTGTTACTCCACTATTTTCCCCATCCTTGACTGGAAAAGGGGGCACATAGCCCAAGAAAGCAGAGGGAGCCAGGGCAGCCAGCCAAGGCCTCCATCCCAGGTCCTGACACTTGGATGCTCTGTGACCTCAGACATGTTACTTAACCTCTCTGAGTCTCAGCTTCCAGCTTGGCCTAAAATGGAGCCCATAAAGCTGTACCTGCTTCCTAGGGTTGTTGTAAGGACTAAATGCAAACCCTCAGACAAGCCCAGCACATGCCTGACATGCTCCTCTTTTATCGTTGGTAATTTCCAAGCAGTGTTAGCAGAGAGAAAGCAAAGGTTACTTTTCTGACTTCCATGAAGGGTGTTAGCGTGACGGCTCAAGGTGGCTTGTAACTAACAGTTCGGCGGTTCCTTGAAAAGTTAACCGTGGGATTACCACATGACAGAGCAATTCCACTCCTAGATAGGTACCCAAGGGAATCGAAACCCATCCTCAAACAAATACACGTACACACACGTTCATAGGCGCATTATTCACAACTGCCAAAAGGCAAAAACAGCCCAAATGCCCATCCATAGATGAGTGGATAAACGAATTGTTATATACATACAATGAATAGTATCTGGCCTTAAAAAGGGAAGCAGTATTGATAAATGCTTCAACGTGGATGAGCCTTGAAAATATTATGGTAAGTGAAAGGAGCCAGATGTGAAAGGTCTCGTATTATAAGCTTCCATTTATATTAAATTTCCAGAATAGGTAAAATCCACAGAAACAGACTACAGATTGGTGATTGCCAGGGGGTTAGGGTGGGGGGGTTGGGAATGGGTTCAGGGTTTCCTTTTGGGGTGATGAAACGGTTTTGGAATGAGACGGAGATGGTGGTTACACAACACTGTGAGTGTACTGCATGCTACCAAATTGTTCACTTTAAAATGGTTAATCTGATGTTATGTGAATTTCACCTCCATGTGAGGGGTGGGGGGATCTATTCAAACTGCAGCAAAAACTTGCAGATGAGCCAAACATCTGCCCTCAGCATGCACGGACTTCACATTCACTGTCGGCTATGCCACAACCACCAAGACCCAAGAGAAACAGGGGTTTGCTATCTTAGTGGAGTAAGACTTAGAATCACAGACCCTGGGAGGCAGGTGCACAGGAAGGAACAAGGAACCCAGCCAGCGAGGGCACGCCGGGCATTCCTAGCAGTCAGCCATGCAAGGGAACAGAACAAGTCATTTACCTCTTTTAGCCAATTTTACTCAGTGTTTTTAAAGTAACTTAAATATGCCACAGACCAGAGACGGCAAATGGGTCCCACCTGCAGGGTCCATGGAGTGATGGTGGCTGCCTGGTGCACTGTGTTAAGCAGGATTCTGAGGCTGCAACCCCACCTGCCCTGGAGAGTGGTGGCACATATATATTTGCCATTCTTAGGTCGCGGTGTCCTTGACTTTGGGGCTTTGAGCACATCTTCTGATAACATTCTTCCTGGATGCCAAGGATCAAAGGCTTTAGCTCTCAGCCCTCTTGGGGCACAAAGCCCTTTGGGAATCTAAGGAAAGATATGCGCACTTTCCCCACTCACCCACACTGAACAGTTTGCATATAATTTGTTTGGGTTAAGAACTTCAGATGTGTGCTTACACCAGTCAGAGACCTTGTTCTCATGCTGAATAGCCTGCTGGTTTATTTTTGCTGGGGAGTTCATCTATCTTTTGGTTTCCCTGGGTTTCCAGCTGTACAAGGGCCCAGGCTGTGTACGAAAGGTCAGGCCCAGATCACCCCACGCCTGATCTCCACTGGTGAACCTGTGGGCCACAGGGGTTAGAGATGACTGGTCTACCGACCTGAGGCTCTCGCACTGGGCCCGTTTTCCAGAAGGAACCACATCTTACCTTCCTTGGGGAACGCGGCTCTTCCTGCTGGGATTTGGTGTCAGGATTCCAGATTAATTATGGTTATCACAGGTCATGCACATTTTCTCTACTCTAACGTAGGAGGTCAAACAAATCTGCGTCTCCAGAAAACCTTAGACGCTCCGTTTTCCACCACCTCTTCCAATCGCTTGGATTCTCTGCTTAGAAACATTCGAAGTGAAATCTAGCTATAGAGGTTGCTGCAGAATAGTTGTTCTTTTCTTTTAAAATTTATTGTGTAAAAGTTCAGTGTATCAGTCGGCAATCATTTAGATATAGAGAATAACAACACACATATATTGCCCGGCTTCAAAAATAAAGCAGCACATTTCAGCTGAAGCCTTTTGGATAGCTCCCCAAATCCCATTCCCTCTCTCCCCCAGAGGACAGAATTTAGTGCTTATCATTCTTTGCATCTCTTTATAGTTTTCCATCTATGTAGAAAACAATGTGTCATGTGTTTTGCATATCCACCATAATCGTATTGTACATTTCCTTCTTCAACTAGTTTTTTCACACATGATTATGTTTTTGAGCTTCCTCCATTTTGATATGTGTGGCTCTAGTTCATTCATTTTTTACTGTTACAGCTCCTTTGTAGGACTTGACCACATTTTATTTATCCCTCCTCAGCTGTAGATGGAGACGTAGGTTGTTTCCCATTTTCGTAATTACAAACAAATGCTGCAGTGAACACATGTGCATCTTTATATCATGTGCCCACAACTGGAATCGTCCGGTCATGGGATGGGTACACCGTCAACCCGACTCCCACGGCCACTTTGCCCTCCGACGTGGTTGTATTGGTTTACAGCCCCCACCAGCAGCATTTGGGAATTCCCACTGCTCCACACCCTCCCCAGACTTTTTCATTTTTGCCAATCCACTGGGTGGGTTGTGCCATTGTAAACCCAAGTCCTTACAATGGCCTACAAGGCCCCATCATCTTGCCACTGCCATCCCAGCCCTCTCGCCTCCTCCCTCTGCACCCCCCACCTCTCTCCACATCTACTTCTTCCCCTCCTCCCCGGGCTCTGCCCTCCAGCCCTACTGGCCGCCTCGCCGAGGAGGACACTGGGCACGCTTCCGCCTTGGAACTTTTGCACTGGCTGTTTCCTCTTCCAGAGCCCTGCAGCCTTCTCTCCTTGATTTCTTCAAGTCCTTTCTCACCTGGCACCTTCTCATGCGGTCTAGCCTGGCTACCCTATTCGAAACTGCCTTCCCATCCTTGCTCCCAGCACTCCTCTTCCCCCGTCTCTTTATCCCTCTATTGTCATAGCTTCTAAAAACTGTGTAATTCACTCACCAATTTTTGTTTCTTTGTCTCACTCCACTAAAATAAAACACCCTCATGGTCAGGGATTTGGGTTGATTTTGCTCACTAGGTTTCCTAAGTCCCTAGAATGGTACCTGGAACACAGTAGCTGTTCGGGAAGTACTTCTTGAATGAATGAATGAATGAATGAATACCTTTGGACTTTATTTCATTTATGCTACCATTCAATGCTGGTTGCAACGTCTAAGCTTGGAAAACCTGCTGACGTGTTTTCCTCGGATCTGTTTCATGTTCATTAACTCATGTAAATGATGATAAAAGAGCTATGAAGTTTCCTAAATGTGTCCCCTGCTTTCATTCAGGTCTCATTATGTGCACACACAATACGCCACATAGGCTGATGAGACAACGCCCCTATTGCACTTCCAAATGATAATTCCTTCACGGGGAAGATGCCCCAATACCAGATTTTTACATTTCCCCTTCTAACCCCAATGCACTTGGCCTTCTGCGTAAGTCAAGGGTCCTTAAGAGTCCTCAAGTAAGATGAAGATATCAACTCCTTCTCTCTACCACGCAGAGGCCATCCATTTTCCTTTTGTCCCCAGCAGTGGCCCCCAAAGTCATCTCACCCTTAGAAATGCTTTGTAAATTGCAAGGGGATGTTCAGACATTGCTGTCTTTTCCTTTGCTGTATCCTGCTCACAAGTGTTCATCTATTCACAAATTCTCACTGCTACCAAAATGACGGTGGGGTTTAGAATTGCATCGCTCCCACCCAGATCATGTCAAATCCTTGCTCTCTCCTCTGACCCGTAGGAAGCCCTTGTACGTAGAGGAATCAGCATGCTGAAAGAGACTGGCCAGGGGCGTCTGCACCCGTCTTCTTCTCTTCCTGGGCTGGCAGCGAGGTGTGGCCATGTGTGTGGCTGAGTTCTAACCTCGTGGTTCTCAACCAGGGCTATTTTGGCCCCCAGGGGACATCTGGCAATGCCTGGAGACATCTTTGGTTGTCACAACTGGGGGAGGACAGGTGCTACGGGCATTGAATATGTAGAGGCCAGCGTTGCTGCTAAGCATTCTACAATGCAGAGGGCAGCCCCTAGCTACAAAAGAACTGTCCAGTCCAAAATGTCAACAGTGCCTGGGCTGAGAAACCCTGTTCCAACCAATGAAATGTGAGCTAAGGCACCATGACCCCATTCCAGGCCTGAATCATAAAAACAATCCCAGTGCAATTCTTCAAGCTCTTTCCTTTCTTCGGACTTGATGTAAATAAGCCCAGACATCTTGGAAGCCACATGTCGAATATGGTGAAGCCAATAAAAGGCAAAGAGCCTGAATCCCCGAGTCACCGCATGGAGGAGAGCTGCCTGCCAATCAGTAGCACCCGTGTTGGACTTCAAGTAACGCAAATTCCTAGCAGGCTGGAGTGATTATACATTTCTGAGGCTGTTACCACAGTTGGCATTGCCTCAGTAAATTCAATCACAGATACTTCTGTCCATTTCCTACAAAGTTTGGAGTGATGCTGAGCCAGCCCTGAGATTGGCAGGCGTTACCTGGGGGATACCTGGAGTGAGGAATCCTTTCTCAAGTGGAAGAGGGGCCTTCAGGGGTGTAGTTTCTCTGCCTGGAGAGTTTTATTTTACAAGGTAGACCCCTTTAGGGATAGGCTGGCCAGATGTACATGTTTCATCCCTGGTTAGAGCGATAGGTTACAAATTCCTCTTTCAACATTATCCTGATTAACTAGGCTAAATATCCCAGGAAGATCCAAAAGATCTTCTTATCCTTCTCTCTTGTGTCAGTTTTCCTATCTCCAGAATTAAACAGGCTTCCCGGACAGGAGAGAGACTCGAAGGCCTCTTCCTCGGAGTCCAAAAGCCTCAGATGCCAAAAGTCCCAACATCAAAAACCCCTCATGGCCTTAAACAGTGCCACGGACCCCTACCACCTCTTTACATATGTTAGCTCTTTGTATCCCCTATAAATTGAATTCAGATGCTCGTAGTAGAGGCCACAAATAAAAATAAAGGTTTTTTTTTCCTCTCATGTAAAAGAAGTCTGTATTTAAGCAGCCCAGGGCTGATGTGCTGGTTTCTTGGCCACCACAGACCCAATCCCCTTCCATCAAGTCTTTCTGCACCATTATCCTTAGCAGATGATTTCTAGCCTCCAGGTTGCCTCATTGTCTCAAAGCAGGAAGGAGGAAGTAGCAAGGGCAACATGTGTGCCTCCCAGGAGAGTTAACACCTTACAAGAGCTTTCCCAGAAACCCCTCCCAAAGAATCCCAGCTACATCTCACTGCACCCCAGCCTTTGCAAGGGAAACTGAGAAATTGAGTCTCTTTGCTGCCCTAAGTGATATCAGGGTTCTGATGGAAAGGAAGAAGGGGAGAGTGGATATTGAGTAGTAACTAGCAGTGTCTCTCCCACTCATTCAATCCCCCAATAAGAGTGTCAGGCTGGATAATGTTATCCCATATTTTGGATAATAAAATAGAGGCTCAGAGAGATTCAGGAACTTATCCAAGTTCTAAAGTCATAAGTGGAAAACCTAAGATTTGAATCCAGATCTTTTACTATAAGAGCAAGCAAAATAAGCTATCTCTTATTTTGTAATTGTTAAATCTCTTTTAACAAGCTTTTAATGTTCACCTCTGGTTATTATGGACTCTAAATTAGAATATCCATACTCTACATTCTGTAAGTTTAGGGAAAGATGTCTTGCCCAGTTATCTTAACTAGTCAGTGCTTGGTAAAAATAAACACAAAGTCCTTGTTCTTTACAGATTAATGAGCTCTCTTATAAGAAGCTCTTCTTACCATCATGATTATTTACTGAGAAGGCTGCCAGATTGAGCAGATAAAGTATGGGGCATACTTACACATTAAAAAAAAATTCTCGTTTATCTGAAATTTAAATGCAAATAGGTGCCCTGCATTTTATCTGGCAACGCTATTTACTGAGCACTTATCCTCTTCTGGACATTATATGTGACATGCATCAGATGCCCAAAAAAGCACTCTAAGGGACATGTGGTTATCATCCTTATTTTCAAATGGGAAAATCACTGCCTCAGAGCTGGTGTCACACATGGGCCTGACTCCAAGGCCTCGGCTCTTACTTGCAGGTGTGCAAGTCTCCAGAGAGCACCCACACACAGGAAGTGCTGGGGAAATGCTCCCCCTGAGGAAACCTGGTGCAAACCTTAAGCCCAAGGGAACGTAGGGCAAAGCTTAAACGCACAGGCTTTGACGTTCAAAGAAACCTGGGTTCAAATTCTGGCTCTGGTGACATGGGCAGGTGACTGGGACGTTCTGTGACCCAGTTCCCTGCTACATAAAACAGGAAAATGAACAGTCTCTCCCTCCAAGGGGTCTGTGTGGATAAATGAGAGCTGGTGCCTGAAGCATACAGAGGTCCGTCCCCGAGTGAGCGCTCAGCAAATGCCAACCATGTTTTGGAGTCTGAGGGCCTGGGTGGGAGCCTCAACTCAGCAACTCTTAATGGAGGCAGCTAACTGCCCCCAAACCAAGTTCCACTGGACATAACAGCCCCTGCTCCCACGGTGCGGATGGGGACTGATGGGTGACACTCCTCGGGGAGAGCCCTCAGCACTCACGGAGAAGGTCATAGTGTCCTTTCGATGCTGGGTCTCCAGCTGGCAACAAGCAGCAGCACCAGTGAGACTGGGTTTTCCACGCTGGAATGTTCCGACCTCTCGGCCCATCTCAGTGAAACTACCCAAAATAAGAGGAAACTTTACCACAAGATGATGGTTTGAATAGCCACATTCTCAGTTACAGAGACAAAGCTTTTCCCCTTTGCTTTGCTCGTGCTCCTCAAGCCCAGGTGGGTCAGCCACAAGTTGCCATCTGTGAAATTAACCACGTTTATGGCTAATTTAACAGATGGTTACAATGCACCCGTCTGTTCATTTAACCACGCTTAAGAAAATAATCTGACTTTCTGAACAACCTGAAAAGAAGCCCAATCTCCCTTAACCTCTGAAACTTGGGGATGGGGCCCTGCCGTGGGGTCATGCCCCTCAAGGATCATCACCAGGGCCCTGAAAAAACATCAGTGGTTGGGACTGCTTGTGCTGCCCTGAGGATCTCAGGAAAGAAAAGCAAGTCCTGGCTTTTGACTATTGCTCAGTTCCTACCAAACTCAAGCACTGAGCATCCATTCCTGGCATCTGCTTCCCACACCGGGCCCCTAGCTTGTTCTCACGACGTTGGAAAGGTATTCTCTGAACCACGCTGGTGGGGATGGCTGCAAGGCAAGCACCTCGGCTTGAGCCCTGATTCTTGCATGACAACCACCGAGCCCTGTGGCTCTGAGCTCCACCCCTGCACGAAAAACTCTTCTTCTGCAAAAAGGGAACGGCTGATACCCGCCCCATTGGCTAATGTGAAAATCAGAGAGAATAGTGCTTCTTATCATACACTATGCTATTCAAATGTAAGGTGTTGCTATGAAAAGATGCTATTTTTAAAGGCGAGTGCATGAGCATATGTGCTAGCTGGCTCTTTCTGCAGCCTCGGATGGAACTGGAACAGTGTGCTTCTCAGAAGTCAACGTGCAGAGGATTCGCCTGTGGATCCTAGTAAAATGCAGATTCTGATCAGGTTTGTAGGGGGAGCCTGAGATTCTGCATTTCTAACAAGCTCTCGGATTCTTCCCGTGCTTTTGGCTCTCAGACCACACTTTGAGGTTTAGAATTTAAATGTTCCTTATCCCATACACGACCTGATTTGAGCCTCATCCTGCTGGCTCAGGAGCCTGGCTCTGCCTTCAAAGAGGGGAACCCCGGGGCTTACAGAGACGCACCTGAGGCCTGCTACAAAACAGTGGCACCGATGCTTGAGGTACATAAAGAAATAAAGGCTCCTCTGGGTGCATCCTGTCCTCCACGGCAGCAGCGACAGAAAGAGCTTGAACATACTTTATTACAAGGGCTTTTCTAGTCTGCTTTAAGTGGCTCCCCCAGGGAATGCCAGGCCCATGAGTTAGAAGCAGGACTTAATGATTCACAATTACATCGACCCACTGCCAATTCCTTTTTCAAGATGGTGAGGACTGAGACTTTGGGGCAGCTGCTCCCACCTCCTCTTCTCTTGATACTCAAACTCCCCAAGCTTCACACCAATGGCATCTTCCATAGTATCCCAGGAATTCTTGGAGGTTAATGAGCAATGGAATAGACCTGGCCCTAACTAGGAAGCATGATGGTTGCACACTCAAACTCTTCGTAATGCACAAAGCAGAAACCTCAAAACCAACTTAAGATCTTGACGGAGAGAAGCAATGCCTTTGAGGTATTTCTCCGCAAAGTTTCTGAAATGTCTGGGGGTACCAGATGCTCTTCACGCCTTGCTAGGGAAACTGCATGACCTACACCCAGCCAGCCTGCCTCAATGGCTCAGCTTTCGTATCCTCTCCAGGGTCCTCAAATTGGCTGGGCCATTTATCCTACCAAGTTTTTGGTTCCAAAACACAGTCATTGCATATAGTTGGAAGTTCTACAACTTGGGGCAAAGTTGATGAGAATTCTTACTGGTTAAAAAAAAAAAAAAAAAAAAAAAAGATTTCTAGTATATACTTACTAGACACCAAAATGTCAAATAAAATTTTATTTATTTCTGCCTTTGTTTGCCAGGCTGCAATGACAAGTACCACACCATGAGTTGGCTTAACAACAGAAATTTATTGTCTTATGGTTTTGGAGCTCAAAGTCCAAAATCAAGATCTCACTAGGTGATGTTTTCTCCTGGACCCGGTAGCATTCTGACATGGTTTTACCACCACGCCTGGTGTTCCTTGGCTTGCCTGTCTGCCTCCATCACATGGCGATCCAGATTTCATTTCTTCCCTCCCTGCCTGCCCCTCTCTCTCTCTCTCTCTCTCTCTCTCTCTTTCTCTCTCTCTGGCTTCTTAGACTCCTGGCTTCTATTGACTCACTCATCTGAAATTCTTCTGCCTTATAAGGACTCCATGCATATGGATTAAAACTCACCCTGATTCAATTTGATCTCATCAAAATAGGATCTTTGAAGAGCCTACTCACAAATGAGTCCCCGTTTTAACTGACAGTAACATCTTCAAAGGTCCTATTTCTAAATGGGTTCACGTCCACAGGAACACAGATCAAGACTTATCTTGTGAGGGGCACATGATTCAATCCCCAACAATTCCTTTTAAAAGTAAGGTACTTTCTTTGGTTCTGGGGATATGTTTATTTTTTTTTTTATTTCACTGTATTTATTTTATTGCTATTAATGTGATTTATTTATAAATCATCTGTGGCTGTAAAGATTTCAGAAAAAAAAAAAGTCCCCCAAATTAGCCACGATTACAACTGCAATGAATGCACAAGATTAGATTCAGGGACTCTGATTCCCCGCCCCCCCCCCCCCCCCCCCCCAGTTTCTCTGCTGGTGACCATTTCAGTTACTGATGTAATACGCCACCCCAAAACTCAGTGACTCCAAACAAGAATTTCTCACTTTCTCTCCCAGTTCTGTTGGTTGAGCTGCAGTGGGCGGCTCTCACTTGGGGTTGTCTTGCCTGGTTGTGGCCAATTGATGGCCAAGTTCAAGTCATCTCGCTGCTTGGCTGGGCTGGATGTCCAAGATGTCTTTCTACAAGTCCAAGGCTTAGCCAGGATGACTGGAGTGGTGGGGGGCTGGCCCCTCATTTATCCCTCTCCTTGTGGCCTCCTCACTTGGCTGTCTTGAGCTTCCTCACAGCATGGTCTCAGAGAAGCCAAAGAAACAAAATGGAAATGGAAAGTCTTCTGACCTAGACCCCCCTGGGGGCAGAGGGGCCGTGGTCCACGGGAAGGGGCAGGGGAGTCCAGAATCTGTCCCAGGCAGGCAAGAAGGCAGGCTCTCCAGTGAGCCCAGGCTTCCAACACCCAGCAGATACCTCATTGTCCCACGGGATGTCACTTACAAAACACAAAGTAAAAATTATTAAGAATCTCAAGATGGTGACTGCAGAGCAGCAAACCCCAAACATGGGGTCCCCTCAGAGTGTGGGGCCCTCCACCCTAGTTGGCTGGCCTTGCCAAGGAATAATGGCAAAGGAGGAGCAGGAAGCAGCAGGAAGCAGTACAAGCACAACCCAGGAAGTGGAAAGGTAAAAGATTTATCCAGCTCCGCTCGCTAGCAAGAACCCAGAAGCTGCTAGTGGAGTCAACCAGATTTGGCCTAGAAGAATTCCAACCAACCCTCCCAGCCAAGGGTGAGGAAAGACAGGGCTCAGGCCCAAAATTCCACTGCCATCAGACCTAACAATGCTTCTACAAGCCTGGGGTCAGGGCCACGTTGGGCCTGCTAAAACACAGTTTAAATAAATGATCTTTAAAACCAACGACTTGCTGAAATAAGGTTATGTGCAAAAGTGCTTTGCAAATTCAAACCATACAGAAATGTGAATATATTTTTTTTCCACAGCTCATTTTATTTAAAAATAAATACATGGGAACTGCCAGTTCCAGACAAGGTGGAATAGATGTACATGTCCTTGTTCCTTCTGCTAAGTACTGCTCAAAATTCTGGACATTACAAATAAAACAAACATAAGAAGACCCCAAAAGATGAAGAGAAGAAGACAGGCTGGCCAGAGACTTCAGGAATGACTTGGTAGTGTGTTCCCTGGGTTTTGTTTTTGGTTCGGATATCTTAAACCGGATGCTAGAGAAGTAGTCAACCCAAAATGAGCACAGAAAAACAAATAAACAAACAAGAAAAGCCTGCTCTCTCTAGCCAAAGGACCAGGAAAGGAAGAGTCCAGCAAGATAGAAAACTTTTAGGCAATAACTACCAAGCACCAGAGACAAAACAGTGGCCTCAATTCCAAGCCCCATCAGCAAAAGCAAATGGGAAGCCTAGATGTCCGTCTATCCTGGGCTGTAGAAAGACTTTCCCCTCCCCGCAGGACAGCCTCAGAGAACACAAAGTGGGGTCCGTCATATTCATCCTTGCCAGTCGGTAATGAACCCCATCAACCCAGTCTCGGTTGAGACTTCCTGGGGGGCTTGAACTTCCACGCCCACCCAGTGGTAACAAGGCACCTCTGTCCGTCACCAGGGTGCTCTCAGAGAAGATTCATGTCATCAGAGCCCCAGAAAGAGAAGAAAGAGGGAGTGCATAAAAAGTATTTGAAGAAATGATGACTGGAAATGTCCCAAATTTGGCAAAGACTTGACCCTACTAATGTGAGACGCTGAATGAACCCCAAGCAGGATGAACCCAGAGAAACCCACACCATGATGTATCATAGGTAAACTTCCAGAAACCAAAGACAAATTAAAAAACTTTGAAAGCAGGGAGAGAGAAACGACACCTCAGGACAGGGGAAAACAATTCAAGTGGCAGTGGATTTCCTATCAGAAACCATGGAAGCCAGAAGGAAGTGGTGCAACATTCATCAAAGGCAGAAAGAAAAGGGCTATCAACCCAGAATTCTATATCAAACAAAAATATCTTTCAGGAATGAAGGGAAAATCAAGACATCCTCCAATGCAAGAAAATGAAGAGACTTTATCACCAGTAGACCTACCCTAAAAGAAGGCCTAAAAGATGCTCCTGAAACAGAAAAGAAAGGAAAAATGAACGTAGGAAGAAAGAACAAAGGAAAGAGAAAAATACAGGTAAATATAATAGACTTTCCTTCTCTTGAGTTTTCTAAAAACAAATGTGTGGGTTCTTAAGGGGTCCAAAGTAGCTCCATTCTTACCCAGCAGGCAAATAGCACCATCCACAGGGACGATTAGGAGGCCAGCTTAACTGATGTTTCTCAAACTGGGGTTTCTGCACCACCTGCATCAGCATCTCCTCAGAATTAAAATGCTGCTTTCTGGGCTGCTCACCAAACCCACCCAATCAGAATTTCTGTAGGTGGACCCCAGGACACTGTGGGTAAACCTGTTGTTTTTACTTCGCCTAAGATCTGAAAAGTCCTAAGATCGAAGTTGACCTTTGAGGGGTCAAGCTCAGTTAAGTCTGGAAGGAAGGTAAGCACAAAGCACTTCAGAAATTCCTGGCTCTGAGCAATCCAGCCACCCAGGGCTGGAATAAATTACAAGGTAAAAAAGTAATCAATACCCAGCTGCAGAGTCAACCTCAGCTAAACTTCTGTCTACACACAGGGTCTGTCATTCCCCTATGCTCTCATTTTTTTGCGGCTGTGAAATGGAGAGAACAGCTTCCTTTCCTGATATTAGGTACGGTCAAGGTGAAGAGCCGAGACCGCCTTTGCAAAAGGTTCTCATTACCAAATATGAATGTTACCTCCCCTTAAAGAGGGTCGTTGGGTTGCTCTTTTAGTTATTCAGGCAGACCCCTGGAAATTCAGTCATGCTGGCGGAAATAAAGTGTGCGACTTCAAAACTCCCCTGGCCTTTCCTCCGGGGTCCTGCTGAAGAACACTCCCGAGGCAGTAACAGCCCCCAGGCCCCACCGCAGAGCGGACCCCCGGAGTTGCCCTCCAGGGCTGCCCGCCCTGCCGCGGGAGGACACAGGTCCCCGGGAGGCCCTGCCTGGCCATACATCCCACTGGCCCTTCCAGGTCTCCTCCGCTCGGGAGGTCCCCAGCGCTCACCTCCCCGAGAACAGTGGCCTTGGGGCCCGCCCCGTCGCCCTCCCGAGGAAATTGGGGGTGAGGGAGCAATGACACGCGACCAGCGCGTGGAGGTGGGGGGCGGGGTGCAGGGCCCGCGCGCGCTCTTTCTCCAAGCGGGGAGGGGGAGGTCTGTGAATTGTCGTTTTCACAGGAGGCGGCGGAATCTGGACGCTAAAGCTTCCAAGAGTGCAGGGAGGGGGGTGCGGTGTCAAACTTGAAATAACAAGTCTCCCCAGCGGCGACCCCGCGAAGGCGGGGACCGCAATCACCCCACCCGCACCCCTTCCCACTGGCGCCACCAGGGGTGCGCGACCAGAGCCCGGGTCAGGAAGGGGCGGGCGCCCCGACGCCGCGGGCGCAGGAAACGTGTCAGCAGCCGAGAGCGACCCGGCCGCGGCCACGGGGAGCCGGCGTGCGGGGGGTGCGCGTGGGTGCCGCGCCGGCGGCCTCCTCCCGGCTGAAGTCATGGACTTGGCTCTCTCCAAGCGCGGCCGGCGCGCAGCCGTGCCCTGGGCCAGAAAGGAGGGCGGGAAGAAGCGCACAATGTGTTTCTTGTTAGGGACGCCAAAGCCGGGGCCTCGGGTTTGGCTTTTTGGGCAGCATTATAATATTAAGATGTCGTCTAATTCCGGACAAAACCGCCCTTGTGGCTTGCCGGGGAGGGCGCCGGGTGAGTCCCCACCGCCGCCGTCGGGCCAGCAGTGGGCGGCCTGTGCCTGGCGCGCGGTGCGGCCGGGACGGCGGCGGCCCCCGGGGCGCGCGGGGGGCCGGGGCTCCCCGGCGCGGGCGCCTCCCGGGCCTCGCAGACTCCGCGACGCCAGCCCGGCCGCCCCGGGGTTGTTTTTCCCGACCTTATCTCTCGCTCAAGTTAATTTTCTTTTTAATTTGGTGACCGGAACAAAAGTTACAGGAAAGTCCTTTGTGAAAGCCCAATGCGGACCCGAATCGGTGCGCCTCACGGCGTCGGTAACTAAATATTTGCCGGCCGAGTGGTTAGAATCGGCCCCTCCGCAAAACTTGCGCAAACTTGGCTTTCTTTGAACGCAGCTGAAAGGCGATTTCCCTAAAAAGGGATCAGACAGTAGAGAGCAATTGGATTTAGCACGGCGTTTTACCTTGCTGCTGTTAAAAAATCTCTGGGCAAACAGGACCCCGCTGGAATCCTGGAAGGAACTGGAAGAGACGGGAGCAAAGGATATGAAGCCCTTTTAGTCGCTGCAGCGCTTTCTTAATGCAATTTATTAGCTGTGTGCGACAAGAGGGAGGTCTTCAAAAAAAAAATACCCCAAGGGAGAAAAAGAAGCACCCCCTTTTGTTCGCCTTTGGTGGGTTTACGCCCTCTCTTCCCGTCTCGTTGCCTCTCATCAGGAGGCTGTTTTAAACCCGAATTCAGTGATCTGGTTTCAGGGATAGGGCTCCGTCTTGCCAAGGTATTAAATAAACAAGTAAAGCAAAAAACTTGAACCCTTATGTAATCCAGATGTTGTTTCCTCGAAAACCACAACAAACTCTGCTAAACCAGATAACGGGATCAGGGACAGCCGTTCCCCGCTCCCGCCCCGGCTTTTAGGGCGAGCGGAGGACACAGATGCCGGATAACTCCTCCCCAGAAAAAATGATAAATAATAGCTATTAACACTCCCAACTGCGCACGAGCGCCCCTGAGGATCCCGGGTGCCACAGACTGTTCGGGAATGTTGGAGTCTTGTCCTTAATCTGGAACTTTCCTTCAAAGATAAACCCGGGGACCAGGAGGCGTTTGCATGTGCGGGGCTGACTTCCAAGTTTCTGGCCTCTTGATCTTCTCGGCTGACAGCGCAGCCGTATAAAGGGGGCTCGATTCGGACGCCCCCTTTGTAGTGGTAATGAGGTCACCGGGACGGCTCCGGCTCTGGGCGCTGAGCGCGACACGGAGTCGGGGAGCCTCCGAGCCGCGGGCGGAGGGGCTGGCTGGCCTCCCGCCTCCCCGGGAGTGTGCGGGAAAAAGCCACTGGCTTTTCTGTGCAACCTCCAGGGGTTCCCAGGAGGGAGTGGGGGCTCAAAGGTGTTTATAGGAGTCCTGTATCAGAGTCATCACAGGCAAGAATCCGAGGTGCCAAGGGAATAAATCACGCTCACCCTCCGCTAAGAAAGCGACCTTCTCCCCGCTCCACCCTTCCTTCGGCCTCGGTTGCAAAAGCCAATAAAATCAAACCTTTGGCTTTTGGCAAAAATTCTAAGCCACATTATGCCTCCCTGTGCAAAAGGAAAATTTCTTTCTTTTTCCTCTCCCAGTCCCCCATCCCCGGCCCCTCCCGCTCCCTTTTCCTTTCTTCTCGGTCCTTCCTTCCCACAAATAACTCGAAACTTAAGACAGGCGACCGGCTGCAGGTGCTCGCGGGCCCCGGCGCGGCCCGGGGCCGAGGTGAGGCTGAAACCCGCCCGGGTCCCGCCGGCATTGATCAGCTGGGAGCGCGCGCTGACTGACAGGCGCGGTTGCCATGGCAGCCGCCTGAGCGGCGCCGCGAGGACCCGGCTGGAGGGCGGCGGTGAATGGGCGGCGTCACGCGCCTGGCGCCAGAGAGTCTGCTCCGGGGCTCGCGGCTCCGGCTCTGCCGCCGCCGCTGCCAATTCATCACCTGTCAGGGATCACTCAGGGGGTCACAGGCGGAATGGACACAGCTGTGAGAACAAAACCGGGGGGAAGAAAGGAGGGCGATCCCAGTTGCGCCAGATGTGCAAAAAGGACCTGGCGAATTCCGCCCCCTACCTCCTCCCTCTCCCCGCAGGCTCCTCCCCCCTCCCCCGACACCCCCCCCCCGCACCCTCCCCCCCGCTCCCACGTTGCATCACCCCGGGATTGCAAAGCCGGGCTCAGGGCTGCTTCTCATTACAGCCGGCAGGGCCTGGGCGCAGATGGGAGCCGCCGCCGCGGTGCTGGGAGTAAAGGCGCTGAGTAAGTGAGTAAAGCCCTGCGATGCTCAGGTAACTTCCAGAGCAGTTGGTGTTTTGGTTTTTTTTCCCCCCAAATCGGGGACGTCCTAGTGGGTGAGCGCAGGGGTGCAGTATCTTCTCCCCCCTCAACAGGAAGCTCTTCCCACGCCGCCACCCCACACTGATTGAGCAAACCCAGGGCCCTGTCTCCAGCTGGGTCATTTGAACTTTAAGGGTCTCAGATGCAAACACACACACATGCACACACAGTGACAGGTTTTGTAATTCCGTTTAATCCACACAGAATGGCCAAGAGGCTCCCACCCCAGACACCCCCACGGAAACATAATTTTGAAGTTAATTCCGCATTGGTTTGCTGAAACAGACTAGTAACTCGGGTGTTGTGTATGTGTGTTTTAATCATTAACTTATACAGCTTCATAATACCCTTAAAATGATCTTTAAATGAATATAAAACTGGGTAGCATGCCAGTGGACTCGAATTCAACAAATCAGACAAACTGGGCTCTGACACAGCAGCTAAAGAAAGAAACCAAAAAACGTACACCATTTTTAGCAATTTTACTACATCAGGGTAGAAAAATGATCGTGGGAGAAGGCACGGCCTTTTGTTAACTTTGTGAGCGTGTTAAATAATAGCCCACAGCGCTCCTTTCCACCAAGCCCGGAGCCTCGCTGTTGGGCTAATGAGGCTGGCAGGGTTGTTAACATACGGAGTCCTTGGAAAAAGCCTAGGAATGCGTCAATATCACATCGCGTCAATGTCCAAGAATCACAAGTAATAATTTGAGAATCCCAAAGATGTTTGTTTACGTTGGCTATTATTGTAAAATAGTCAAAGTATAACATCATGAACCAAATAGTGTCAAAACAAAATCTGTTCCACTGTGGCACGTATGTGACAGAAACACATGCACCCAGAGTACATCAAAAGGCTCGAACTGTGGGGGAACCAGGGTAGTAAATCACTTCCAGACTTGCTATCGGAGGAGACTGTCAGGAAGAGTCGCAGGAGGCATTTGCGGCTGCTCTGTCTTAATGAGTTTGCAGAGCCTTTTGAAGGACCTCCGGCAGCTTTCTCTAACTTGAGAGCAAACGTCCTCCAGACTGAAGGGTCTTGTGAAAGTGGCACCATCCTAGCGCCACCAGTGGGGCCGCCCTAGAGAGCAGCTCTGGGGTACGTGGCCGGGGCTCGGTGCTCTCGGACCACCCTGCCCTGGGCTGAGGAATTACCCATTAATGGAAGGAAAAAAAAAAAACCACCTTTATTGGCCATTGCTTTCTGTCCCCTTCCTCTTAAATGCAAAGGAGGTGAAGATTATGACAAAACGCCAACTGGATACTTAGAAATACTACATTTTCTGGGATTTTCTAGTTTATTGTAATTCTAGAGAAATACGGTTTTCAAAACAACTCATTTGCTGTGGTCTTCTGTTTAAGGGCGAGTTGTGTGTGAATTAACTGAAATGTATTCGTAAATAGCTGCGAACTTTTTGATTTAGCCTGAAAGAATGAGTTCATGAATTAGGATTTATGGGGGGAAAAAAAAACACCAAAAACCCTGAAACTGCATTCAGTTACAGTGCTGGGAAGATTTCACACCTCATACATGACAGAATTTCTTTTAAAAAAGTGTTTCGATGTTGATGAATAGCCAGAGTTACCTACCTGTCACAAAGCTTTCGAAATACTGTAGGTGCTGGAATGTGACACCAGAAATAATTATTTGTGCATAATTAGTCACATTACTTTCCCACCTACACTGAAGGGCATAGACCAGCAGCCTTTCAAGGGCAATGTATGTAAATGGAGTTTCAATATGCAAATTCTCCTAATGATTTCCGATTAATAGGATCATTAAAATAGCCCAGGCCCTGTTCTTGAAAAGGAACTCTGGAAGCGTCCTGCTTCTTGCAGCTCCTGAGCGATCAGGACAGTTGCCACTAAGTACTCATTTAACTGATTTTACAATAATGCTGCTCGCATCGCTTCAGTTTGCAAAATCCCACACCAAACCGGTTGTTGAATGCGTGGGTTTTTTGTTTTTTTTTTAAACATAGCTTTCAATTAAAAGGCCGAACTCACTCTACAGACGTCACTTTTCAGGGCAAACTTATTTGCGATTTCACTTTCTCCTGAGATGCTTTTTCTGTCTCTTGATGCTCTCCCGCGGGGTCGCAGTGAAATGTGGCTTTCCCTGTATTAGGCTGAACTTCCCGGGTGACAGTGAGTTGGGGCAACTGAAAGCTCAAAGGTGTGGGAGGCTTCTTTAGGGCACGCCCCTAGGGCGAGGGTACTCCTGGAGTTGTGGGATGCGGCCTGCCTCGCAGCAGGAATTAGGATTATAAATGCACATTTCAATTCCCCAGCTCCCTCCCGCTCCAGCGGCGCGGCGCCTCGGGGCTCGGGGCTTACTGTACTCTATTTACCGCCCCAGCTGGGCTCGCGCCGCGCCCCGCCCACCCCGCGCGGATTGGCTGTGAACGCGGAAGGGCCGTGCGCTTGCCCCGCCGCCGCGCTCGCCAATGGGGGCGCCCGCTCGGCGTGATGGACACGCCGCCGCCCGCCAATGGGAGCCAAGGGAAGCCCGCCGGTGTCGCCCGGGTGAGTGCGATAAAAGCCACCCTGCCAGACTCGCCGCTTCATTCTGAGCCGAGCTCGGTGCCCAGTGTAGGAAGCGTAGCAGGCGGCGGCGGCCGGAGCTCCAGGGCAACCCGCTCCCTCCCGGTGTCTCTCCTTGCACCCGCGTCCAGCATGAAAGCGTTCAGCCCAGTGCGATCTGTTAGGAAAAACAGCCTCTCGGACCACAACCTGGGCATCTCACGGAGCAAGACTCCGGTGGACGACCCGATGAGCCTGCTCTACAACATGAACGACTGCTACTCCAAGCTCAAGGAGCTGGTGCCCAGCATCCCCCAGAACAAGAAGGTGAGCAAGATGGAAATCCTGCAGCACGTCATCGACTACATCTTGGACCTGCAGATCGCCCTGGATTCGCACCCCACTATTGTCAGCCTCCACCACCAGAGACCCGGGCAAAACCCGCCTTCCAGGACGCCGCTGACCACCTTAAACACAGACATCAGTATACTGTCCTTACAGGTAGGACCTGCTCTCGGGGCCCTGGGCTCCCAGGTTTTCTGGGCTGTCACGGATAGATCCGTTGTCGAGAGAGCTGTAGACGATCATTTAACCATTAGCTAATTAACTTTATTGTCTTTAAAAAAAAAAATCTGTAGATAGAGCTGTGCGTGAAATTGCTAATAAGTTCTGACATGTTAACGCATTTGCCTGAATTGTAGCATAAACGTGTGTAATGGAACTTGGTGTTCTATGGACTACTTTAAAAAGAAGAAGAAAGAAAGGCCCTTTTTCCTTAAGATGACTAACATTGTGCCGTTTATCCTCCTTCTCTTGCAGGCTTCTGAATTCCCTTCTGAGTTAATGACAAATGACAGCAAAGCACTCTGTGGCTAAATAAATGGTGAGCGTTTGCTTGTGCCTCCCGTTGGTGTAACTTACCTCCTGCTGTGCGCGCGCGTGTGTTTCTCCTTTGCTAGTATGAAGGTACTTGTGTATCCGTAAAATTTTTGGTTTAGTAAATGCATGTGTTACTTGTATTACGCGTAGTACGTCCTTTTACTAGAAGTGGAGGGGCTCTCTAGCTCTTGGTTCGTCACGATTTCAGAAGGTTTTCCTTTTAAAAAAATAAAACAGATGCCAATAACTTACTCTGAAGGTGGCCCAGGAAAATGTGTTTTGACTTTTGTAGCGAATTTCATGCTCAGGCTGCCTTCTGCTATTGCCCTGGTACTATGAGGTACCAACCTCCACAGTAATTAATCTTATCGCCTTGAATTCCATAGTGATCCTCCTTTCCTAAAACTAGAGTCCTCTGGCACTCAGTTAGCTGAGGATTGCTTGCCCCGTGCCTCAAACCCTCAGATGTGGGATCCGGGCTTCCCTATCTGTTAACGAAAGGGCTGTTTTCAATCAAATAATTGTTACAAGAAGCAGACTGGCGCCTCTGAGTACTGCTATTGGAAATCCAAATAGGAGGTTGAGTTGAGAAGTTTTTCCCTTCGGTCTGTGCTATTTTAATGTTGAATTTGCTCTGTCGAGGCCGAATCTGTGTGTTGCATCTGGACGCCAGGGTTTGCCCAGTCTGTGAGTGTTGTTTGGGTAAATGTTCAAACTGTGGCTTTCTCCCGGCGCCAGTCTGCCCGCCTCTGTGCCCTTAGGTTACATTCTCCTAAACATGCCTTTTTCTCCCAATCTTTTGCAGGTGATCGTGATTCTTTTCTTTTTTTTTTTTTTTTCTTTTCTCATTTGCACAACAACAACAACAACAACATATCCACAGGATCTTTTCAGGCGCTGAACTTACTTTTCAACCATTTCACAAAAGAGGACAACAGCAAATTGAATGGACCTTAAAAAAAAAAAAAAAAATAGAAGGAAAACTAAGAATGATCATTTTCCCCAGGGTGTAGTCTGACCTGGACTGATATTAGTTATTTATGAAAAAGACTTTTAAATGCCCTTTCTGCAGTTGGAAGGTTTTCTTTATATACTATTCCCACCATGGGGAGCGAAAACGTTAAAATCACAAGGAATTGCCCAATTTAAGCAGACTTTGCCTTTTTTCAAAGGTGGAGCGTGAATACCGGAAGGATCCAGTGTTCAGTTACTTAAATGAAGTCTTTGGTCAGAAATTACCTTTTTGACGCAAGCCTACTGAATGCTGTGTATATATTTATATATAAATATATATATATATATATTGAGTGAAACCTTGTGAACTCTTTAATTAGAGTTTTCTTGTATAGTGGCAGAGATGTATATTTCTGCAAAAAAAAATGTAATGATGTACTTATTCATGCTAAACTTTTTATAAAAGTTTAGTTGTAAACTTAACCCTTTTATACAAAATAAATCAAGTGTGTTTATTGAATGGTGATTGCCTGCTTTATTTCAGAGGACCAGTGCTTTGATTTTTATTATGCTATGTTATAACTGAACCCAAATAAATACAAGTTGAAATTTATGTAGACTGTATAAGATTATAATAAAACATGTCTGAAGTCAATAGTGAATTCTGAATGGTTTTTAAGTCTCTTTTTTTATTCAATCCTCACTTCCACCCCCCACCCCCTGCTCCCTAAGCCTTAGAACTTGTGCACTGAGTGAATCTCCTTGCAGATGCTTTTTGGGAGAGTTGGCTGGGCATGGAAGTTAATAAACAGAAGTTTTTCTTAGTCCTTAAGGGAAAGCTGTTAGTTTTGTGCCTTGGGGCTGAGTTTTAAACAGAGAAGGAGTTGGTGTGAGTTGTGACTCCTTAGACTGAAAATAAATTTGGAGTCCAGAAGAACTACGAATCTGAATGGGTGATAAGACACTTTTCTGGAGTAAATGCAACTGCTCGTTAATCAGGAGGAGAAAAATAGGCTCTACTGAAATCAGAACATGACTCAAGATTTAGTAAAAGTGTAAACCAACTGCCTCCCATATTGATAAAGTCTTGGGCTGCTCTAAATGACTTGTTTGTCCATCTGAATGCAACTGTAGTATGGCCCTAAACTCTTACAGCCTTTGCCGGCCTCTATAGGCTTCCCCTTTATTTTCCTCCACTCTGTAATTCACCCAGGTCTTCAGGATTCAGCAGTTTGGGTTGGGCCCATTTCCCAGCCTAGGTGAGTCTTGACTGCTGCTATTATCTCGGGACCGCTGCCCCTGGGGGTCCCTGGGGTAGGAATGGGAGGGGGAGGAGAACACGCTTTCAAGTCATGGGAAAAGTATTAATGTGCTATTAGCGTTGTAACCCTCGTGTGGCACAATTTGGATGCTACTTTCAAATATTATTTAATACAGAAGAGTGCTTAATGTATATGTGTGTGTGTGTGTGTGTGTGTGTGTGTATATGTATATACACAGTAAATATGTATTTACTTGTTCTCAAATTGGATGACCCTCTCTGGGTGGGAGAGGTTCTGGAAAGCTGGCAACTGGAGAAGGAAGGGGGTTGGACCCGCGGCGAGGGGAGGTGGGGTTTGTCTCACCTGGGGCCGCTTTCTCAGGACCCTGCAGGTGTTGGGGTGGCGCCACGGAGTCGGCCCCGGCGCCTCCCAGGCCCTGACACCAAATCCATCACCCGCCGAGCGCGGGCCGCCGCGGGCTCTAACCTGGCCGAGGTTCCCCAGCCTGGGCGCGCGGCGCGGAGGATGGGGAGGGCGGCCCGGGGGAGGCGGGCTCGCCCCGCGGGGACTTGGCAGCCGCCGGCCATTCCCGGGCACCCGGCTCCCTCTGCTGGCCGCGGCCGCGCACATGGCACGGAAGGAGCAGTTCTTGGCGCGGGGTCGGCCCTGGGTTCCTGCGGGGCCCGCCCTGGCCCCCGCACTTGGGCGCCCACCTTCGTCCGGGATCTCCTGGGGACGAGGCCCGAGGCCCCTGCCGGGGAAGCAGCGCGGTCCGCCCTCGGGCCATTTGAGTCCCCACCGGCAGAGCGAGCAAGGGGCGTGCGCCCCTGTCCCCTCCAGGCGCTCGAGAGGGTCAGATGGGGTCCCCAGGGGCGCACGTGTCTTGACCTGGAAAGTGGCCCCTCAGGTCCAGCCACCAGCGTGGCTGCCGTTGGTGGCAATCATTTCTCCGAGGGCAGCGGGCGGCTCTGGCTGCAGCCTTTGGGCGGGAAACGGGCCCCGGGCCGACCCGGAGCAGGCAGTTCATTTCCACGCAGGGCTATTTGCAGATTTGGTCCCTGGCGTCGCGGCCACCTGTATCACCCAGGACCCTGCACGCGCGAGTCATCCGTCTCCACGCCTGGCGGGGCAAGGGCGGGAAACGCAAGGCACGGGGCGCCGCCTCCCCATCGGCCGGAGGGGCCGGCGGGGAATGGGGGGCAGCAGAAACCAGCTGCCGGGTCTGACCCCCTGGCTGACCCAGGCCTCATCTGCTGGGACGGGCCTGAGCAGGGTCTGTCCTTAGACGGAGGGTCTCCTGCCTGCACACCGTGCGGGACAGCATGGCGGAGTTGGAGACCGCTTGGCCCCTGGAAGCAAAGAACCGTTAGCAGTATTTTGACATCGACCCCACGTGGAAGCCGCATCAAAGTCAAGCCAGCACCTCTGGGCTTTGGACTTGTTGCGGCCGAGTCCGGCTCCCCCAAGCTTCCTTGGCCGGGTGGCGCGGCTGGTGGAGGCCGGGCGCCACCCTCTGGCCCGCGGGGAGAAGGCGGCTCACGCACCGGCAAGGTCATTGCTGGGCAATCGGCTGTTGCGTTAGGGGGTAAACGCGAGGGAAACAGCCTTTAAAAAGAAGATATCATGAAATATCACTTCTCTATAATTTGCACAAATCGTTTCCACATATGGATCTTATTTCATCTTTACCACCCCATAGCGTAGATAGAATCCCTTTTTGCAAATTAGGACCTACCACTAACACTAGCACTGTAAAGGTGCTATCTTCTATTTTTAAAGAAGTATCAGACAAGATCCCAGACTTCAAAGAGATTATGATTGAATTGGGGATATGAATGAATCAGGAAGCCAAAGTGAAAGTCAGAATGCTTTCCATTCTCTTTCCATAAGTTTTCATTTTGTTTAGTTTTGTTATTTAACTGATTAATAACATTAGCCAGAGTGTGCATCCTTGTCATATTTCAGATCTTAATGAAAATAGGTCAAATTTTCTCCATTATGTATGATGTGGTTCTAAGCTTTTCCTCTAATAGTTAGCCTTTATCAAGTTTAGGAAGAACCCTTCAATTATTAGTTTTCTGAGAATCTTAAATCATAAGTTGGGGCTAAATGTTAGTAAAATACTTTTACTGCATTTATTGAGTTACGATTTTCACCCTCTAGTTTCTTAAAGTGGGGTGCTACATTGAATTTTCTGATTGAATTAATCTTTCTGAAATAAACCTACTTGAACATGATGTATTATTGCCTTTTATATTCACAGTTGGATTCTGTTAGCCAACATTGTATTTGGAACTTTTGGAAAGGAAATAGAGCTGATTTTATTTTTGTCTTGTCCTTATCCAGTTTTGGAATCAAGATTACACTAATCTCAAACTTCAGTTTTACCAAAGCCATGAGTAAATGTTCTTTTTCTCATGACCCAGTGAGGTTGGCAGACATGTTATATCCATTTTACAAACCTAGGAACTGGACTCAGAGATGGTGAGGTGAGTAGCCACAGACATACAACCAGTAACTGGGCAGCCTAACTCAGTGCCTTTTGTGAAATGAAGGGGCTTCCAAGTAGTTAGGGAAGATGTCAAATCCAACAGGAGACTCCTTCTCGTCAGTAGAGAGCTATTTTACAGAACTCTTTTAATTCCTGGGGCTCTTCACAGCATGGTTGCACATTCCCCAAAACAACCCATACCCCCTTTACCCTGACTCCTGGCTTAGCACACAACTTTCCGGTTTCTAATGCACCTCAGTACTGGAAAGGGGGCTCCAGGCTTTGGATGTCTTTTTGGATGATACTCCTTGCCAAGGCTTTGAATGTCTTTCTGTTTCATCGTGAAGATAATTTGAGCCAGAGGCAACAAGATGAGCCCAGAAGCTTAACAGCATGTATTTTGTTTAGTACAACACATGAAGTAGGCACTGTGTAGAGTACCAAGCTGAGATTGCAACAAAGTAGGGGAACTCTCCAGAGGACACACAGGAAGAGAGAACTGAAAGTCAGAGGGTTAAGAGAGTACACACATTTTGTGGCAGCCCAATCTAAGTAAACTAGGGGCTTGGCCCAGCAGGAATTGGAAACAAGGTTTTGCAACCATGTGAAGCAGGGTATTGGAACTGAGCCCACCATACGGGTTCCTTGAAGACTTGCAATTTCAGTTAAAGAATAGACTAGAAAAAAATTACTCACTAACTAGCTCAGGAAAATCTTAAGGAAGCCTGTTAGTCTGAGCTCAGGATGGGAAAGAAAAGTCTCCCTTGAAAATTCATAGCCATAGATAAGCCCTCACGTGGAATGAAGGGTCAAATACAGACTACCCACTAGGTGTGAGAAATTCTAATGCTGAGAATTAACATAAAAAATGGGTTCCTGGCTGGTGATACCTCTGGGTGCCTGGCAGGAGCAAATGAAAACTTCTCTAGAGAGAGAAGTTCTCCTCACAGACCACACACAATTCTCATAGCTAATGGCTCACTGAAAGTTAAGCTTACAATTCAAAAATTTTAACAACAACAGGAAGAATTACAATGAGAGAAAATCAATAGACATTATGGAAGAGAGAGATTAGAAATAAAAAACTATACAGGCTATAAGGTAAGAATAATTAAAATGGTGAAAGAAATTAAAGATTTATTTGAAAACATAAGGAAATCACAAGAAACTATGTTTTTAATAATAGGCAGATTTGAAAATGAACAAAATAGAAGTGATACAGTTATTGAAATGTAAAAAATGATAAAACCAAGATTAAAAACTACTGAAGAGAGAATTAATGAATGGGAAGATAGATCTGATGAAATTACCCAGAATGCAACAATGAGATAAATATATCACAAATATTAAATGAGGGTAAGAGACATGGAAGATAGAATGAGAAGGTCCTACAGATAGGCAAATGTTACTGAAGGTTTTGGCAATGGAAGGGAGTATATCACAGTAAGCAAACAACTTAAATATGAATATTAGACATTTCTGTTCTTAAAAGCCTTTGGTTGGGCTAGTATGACACACACACACACACACACACACACACACACACACACACGTCTTAAATGAGAACATAAAGTCGAACAGAATTTAAAATGGGCAACAGGTATAAACAGAGAGTTCACAGGTAAAATAATACAATGGTCTAATAATAAGTCTACAAAATGATGGTCAACTTCACTCATAAGATAAATGCAAATGGAAGCTACAAGAGAAACCATTGCTTACCTATCACATGGACAAAAGTCTGACAATATATTCTGCTGACGAGACTGTGGGAAAACAATCTCATATACTGCTGGTAAGTATCTAAGCTAGAACAACCCCTATGGAGAAGAATTTGGCAATACATAGCAAAATTACTTATGTGTTATTCTCTAGCCCAGCTGCCTCACTCCTAGGAATCTATCTAAAAGCTACACTTGCAAAAATAGGAAATAATATGCTCACCAAGTTAACAGATTTGACAGAGAGGATGTGGAGAAATTGGAACTCTTATTCATTGCTGGTGGGACTGTATAATGGTTCAGCCACTCTGGAAGACAGTTTGGTGGTTCTTCAGAAAACTAGATATTGAGTTACCCTACCATCCAGCAATTTCACTTCTTGGTACTTACCCAGAGGATCTAAAAGCAGTGACATGAACAGGTATTTGCACACCTATGTTCACAGCAGCATTGTTCACAATTAACAAGAGATAGAAACAACCTAAATGTCCTTCATCAGATGAGTGGATAAACAAATTGTAGTATATACACATGATGGAATACTATGCAGCCATAAGAAGGAACAATGTTGTGCAACATATGACAACATGGATGAATCCTGAAGACATAATGCTGAGTGAAATAAGCCAGACACAAAAGGAGAGAAATTGTATGTTACCACTAATGTGAACTCTGAAAAATGTAAAACAAGTGTTTTATATTGTAGAGTATAGGGGACCTATAGATAGACAGCAGCTAGGGAAGGGGGGTGATAATTTAATAACAGACAAAATATTGAGGGTGTTCTTAACAATATGGGAATGCTCAGGTGTGATTATGATTCATTAATTTTCTTTTGGTATGGTAGGAGCATATTGGAAGGAATGAAGTTATTTCAGGATATTTGTTTTTCCCATTGCTTTGCTTTATTTTGTTTGGAAATGTTTTTTTATTTGATAAATAAAGTAATTTTAAAATTAAAAAAGACATTATTTTCAATTGCAAATGATTGGAAACAACTCAAATGTCCGTCAGTAGGGGACTGGCTGAAAAATTTATAGTATATCCATGATGATATACTCTAAAAAAGAAGATGTTTATTCACTGGTCTGGGATTTACAGGATATAATGTCAAGTTTGCTAACTTTTGTATGAGAAGGAAAGTATAATATTGACACATATATTCCTATATGTTTATATTCGTGGAGAAATAAAGTAGATAAACCAACAATTAATTGAAATAGTTATCAATAGGGGAGGGATAGAACATGGTAGAGGAAGCAGTGATAAAAGTGTGACTATTCTGAATGAATCTTATTACAGTTTTCACTTTGGGACATGTAAATGTTTTTACAAACTTAAATCATAAAAAAGCAATAGAAGAATAGAAAAATAATGGAAACAAACTAACTTAATTGTATCTCAACATGGTGACATAAGTACACAGAGAAAAGAATTATCCCAACTAACTTTAGACCACCATTATATTCTTAGGACAAGAAGGCTGCAAAGAAATCATAAAAGTCACTTAGTAGTCATGTTGTTAGTAATAATATCAGTATTGTTATTACAAAACTATTATGTATATTATAAGATAAACAAAGAAGTAATTATATTAATCTTATTAGGAACCCAGATTTTTAGTATAAGAGAAATGAAGTACAAGTATAAAGTTAAAGAAGAATCCTGATATTCATATTCGAACTGAAAATATCAGTTTAAACTCATTGTCCCTCAGTTAAAAATCTTATTTTTCAGCTTTCCACTGAAAATGCCTAAAAGCAATGATAAGCCACTAATAGTAAGCAGCTTCTTGTACCGGTTTTATTATTTAATGCCATCCATCAGTAAAAGGAACTAGGGTTCCTTGGAGAAATGGAACAGGACAGGAAGTAAAAATAAAAATAAAGAAGAGACTAAAATAAAATTCTTGGATACTGTTCTAAAAGAGGATAATTAAAAGGAAATAAGGAAGCTTGTATCCTGCCTTTCCAGTATGAACTATATTTTGGAAACCACAAAAGAAAGATAGAATTAGAAAAATCACCATTTTGCAGGCCCTAATATAATAATGAATGTAAAAATAAAGGTAATCACTATGTAACTGATAACTGGGTCAGGCAATGGACTTCAATATATAGTAAAACCATTAGGTGAAAAGTGGATAGGGAATTTTAGAATGAAATGATCAAGCTGTTTACAATGAAATGATCACCTGAACCCACCAATCAGTCACTAAAAATCAAACAACTGGACATTTTGTGCCTCCTGATGTGATACAATAGGAAGTACACAGCACCATATGTGAAGTATTCTTAGGAAAAAGAAACAAGTTAACTCAATCTGAAGAAAACATAAAGCTTTTAGATCTAACTTTTTGTCTATGGGAGGTATAAAAGGGAGAAAAGCAAATTAAATGACACTGCAAAGAAGCAATCAAATTCAGGATGTGGCCACTACAGGACAGTTGCCCAGTTTTTCCAAGTCAATGACATTAAAGAAATGTAGTTTTAGTTTTAAATAATTTTCCATTTAGAGACAATACTGTATATTGTATTTTACAAATATAGTTTTCTAAATAAACTCTAAGCATCATCAGTTTGGGAGGAAGGTTTTTAAAAATGCACACATTCCTTCAAATTTTTATGTCTCAACAAATCCCATTCTTAATGTTCTAATTTTACCAGATTTAACCAAAGCCTACCAGGGAAAAAATATTCTTAAAAATGTCACCGGAAACTTCAAGTCCCCTAAAGCAAAATATTTAATAGAGTGAAAAAAAAATCTCAAGTTTAAATTTAATCCAAACTGATTGAGTCAATCCAATTTTAAAACATCTTGACTGGGAAAGAAATTTCTGGACAAGTTTGTGAAGCCCTGGTTATGTACCTGACAATAGTTCTGGGAATCACCCCAAACAAGTGTAAGCCCTTCAATACTATCCCTGCAAATTCCATTTGATGATGAAACAAATCCAAGTGGGGCAAGTGACAGCATACCTGAACTCTTTATACTCATTATTTTCATTGGATATTCTTTTGTCTAAGAGAACAAAAACTACCCCCTCGTAAGCCATTCCTGTAAAACAGGGTGACACCTCTTTCCACTGAACAATCTCCATTGTGTCATTGGGGTTACATTTGTTTATTAATTGATGTATTCAACAAATACCAATCGGATGCCTATTATGTACCAGGCATAGTTGCTGCAGACAGATCAAAGAAGACAAAGTCCTGGCCGTGGTTGGAGCTGCGTTCCAGTGGTGGCCTTAAGACTGTAACTGTATAAACAAATAAACCCCCTTTATAAAAGCCAATCCATTTATGGTGTTTTGCAAAAAGGCAGCATTAGCAAACCGGAACACTTACCTTGGGCAACAGAGAGAATATGTTGTGTAGAGAAGGGGATCCTTTTTTAACTTTTTGAATTTCACTTAATTCTGAGTGTAAAACCTGTTCAGAAAGGAGCAACCACAGGTGATAGAAGAGGGAAATAAAACTGATTGCATCACAGCTAGAATAATAGCCTCCAAAGACATCCACGTCCTGAAACCTGGAACCTATGGATGTGTTATCTCCCGTGGCAAAAGGGACTCTGCCGATGTGATTAAAACCGTGCACTTTGAGATGAGGAAAGTATCCTGGACTATCAGAGTGGGTCCAGTGGAATCACAAGGGTCCTTCAAAGCAGAGAACCCTTTTGGGCTGTGGTCAGAGAGAGATGTGATGACGAAGGAAGGATCAGAGATTCCACTTTGCTGACTTTGAAGACAGAGGAGATGGACCACCAGCCAAAGAGTGTAGGAGACCCCCCAGAATCTGGAAAAAGCAAGCAAACTGACTCCCCTAGAGGCTCCAGAAAGGAAAGCACTCTACAGACACCTTGAGAACGGTGTCGGACTTCTGACCTGCAGAACTGTAAGATAATAAATTTGTCTTGTTTTAAACTCTGACATTTGTGATAATTTGTTATGGCAGCAATAGGAAACTGATACAGGTTGGGCTCTCCCTGAGAACCTCAATCCCAATCGCTGCCCCTCTTAAAGGAAAGGCAATGAAATTTGCAAAGTCTGATCAGCAAGTTGTTTAAACATTGGTTACTTGTGGCACTTTCTCATAATGAGTTGCAAGTACATAAAAAGACTTGATGACACCATATACACAGCGGAGTGTGTCCTTTTGCCACAGAACATGGCATCTTGGAGCCCCTGTTAGCAGAAGGGTTGATAGTTCACATAGTGGCAGGCATTATGAAGATTCCAAAATGGATGGCTTGAGGATCTGATACTTTTTAAAAATGAAGAGCAGGAAAGTGATAGACTTGTGGGAGTGTATCTTCTGCCTCCAAAGTGAAGAGGAGCAGAGAAGAAGGGAGCTTTCCCCTTAACTACAGAAGATAATCAACTCCCAATTTAAGCATTTGTAATGGTGTCACATGCCTGACAGTGAGTAACAGTCCAGATCTGCCTTGTGTGCTGCTTTATCTCAGGGTCTAGCACAAAGCCCGCCACGTAGTAAGCAGTCTATAAATATGTATTGTATTGATGAACAAACCAACTCGAACAGGTGAGATGCATTTTAACTACTGCGTTCTCATCCCATCCCCAGCATTGGACTTGTAATGATTATTCTAACAACAAGTGAAATGGAAGGTTGCACATCAGGAATGTTGTGGAAGAGATTCCTGTGTTAGATTAAGTAGCTTGCCCAGGATCACACAGGAACTGACAGAGCCTCTGTTCAATCCATCTCTTTCCAAGTCCTGCAGCCAACATGAGGCCCTCTGCCTGCCCATACGACCCTCCTGTGTGAGATACCCTAACATGACGTGGAGTAAGTGAGTAGTGGAGAGAGCATGAGACAGGCCTGAGTCTGATTCCCAACTATGTCACTTCTTGGTTGACTTTACCCAGTTCCCACATCCGTACAATGGGGTACAGCCTACCTTGAGCAGATGTAAGTTAAATATGATAAAGCCATGGCAGTGCCTCCCACACCTTCTGGTCAACACTAGGCTCTCAAGAAACGTTGGGTCCTTCCTCTCCCTACTCTCTGGCTCTGGCTAAACCAAGTATGTCGCTAGGACAGCCAAGCCTCAGAGTACTTCCTTCTTCCCCTACATGATCATCAACACCTTCTCCTCTGCTATAATGCTCTAACCCCCATGGATTCATTATATATTTATCCATAACAGATTACCCCCAAATTCTGTAACTTAAAACAACAAACATTTATTATCTTGCTCAGTTTTCGAGGGTTAGGAATCTGGGAGTGGCTTTGTTGGGTGGTTCTGGTTCAAGGTGTCTCAAAAGTTGCAGTCAGGCTGTTGGCCATGGCTGAGTCACCTCGAGGCCTGACGGGCTGGAGAATCTGCTTCCGAGCTCACCCATGTGGTGGTTCACAGGCTGCATTCCTCACTGGCGTGGCCAAAGTTTTCCGTTCCTTGCTATGTGGGCCTCTCAACATGGCTGGTGGCTTCCACCAGAAAGCATGAGAAGGGGAAAAAGAAAGACAGAGTCCTAGTTTTCCTGAGCTGCTATCACAAATACCACACAGTGGGTTGGCTTAAACAATGGGAATTTATTGGCTCATGTTTTTGAGTCTGGGAGAAGTCCAAAATCAAGGCATCACCAAGGTGATGCTTTCTCTCCAAACTCATTCTGGTGCTGGCTGCCTGTGATCCTCGGGGTTCCTTGGCTTGCATCCTTGCCTTATGTCACAGGGTGATGTCCTCTCATTTCCCTTCTGGTTTCCATTGATTTCCAGCTTCCGGCTCCTCCCCCCAGCTTTCTTTGACTATTGTCTGAATTTCTTCTGCTTATAAAAGACTCCAGTAATCTAGTTTAAGACCCAGCCTCATTCAGTTGGGCCACCTTAATGAAAATAACATCTTCAAGAGATCCTATTTACAATGGGTTTATACTCACAGGAATTTGGATGAAAATTAAGAACATGTCTAAATTGGGTACATAATTCGATCTATAAGAGAGAGAAAGAGAGAGCAAGTGAGAGAGAGAGAGAGGATGTCCAAGACAGAAGCTGTAGTCCTTTGTAACCTAACCTTGCAAGTGGCATCCCATCACCCCTAGTCCCAAAGACCAACCCTGGTACAGCATATGCCAGGACCGCGCGAGGCATTAACCAGGAGACAGACCGCTGGCCGCCATCTTGGAGGCTGGCTACCACAAAGTCTTTTATTAAAAACTTTGGATTGTAGCGTGGGGCTGGGGTGGGATCAGGGTCAGCACAGGTGTTCTAATTCCTTCACAGCTGGTGAAAATCAGCCCAAAGACCCTGTAATCATGAGCAGTAGCTCACAGAGCCTACAAATAGGAACTGCCTCTTCCTACTGAAGACACCATTTTAGATGCTCTGCTGGAACATTTGGTGGAAATGGCAAGGGTAATTTTGGCCATGTAACTCCTCCAGGCATAGCTTGCTTTGTCACTAGAACTCTCAGTTTAAGAGTCATGCTGGCATTTTGTCCAGCTGCTGAAATATCTAGATGTCAGTGGTTTAGATGTGTCTTTTTTAGTGATAGCTGTTATATTTCAAACTTACTTAGACCACAAACTTAATTAGACCACAAGTAGCTTGTTCTTGTAAACTAAGAAAATAGAATATTAAATAATCACATCTCAAAGGACATCATAACTCATTAGATCATTTTACTTTCCCCAAATATTACTCCCAGCTGACTGAAATGCATGGCCATCAGTGCAAACTTGAGCTAAGGGAAATAATATTTCCACTTTCACCAGGGCAGATATAAGTTTGTCTTTGTATCACCTCCAAGTATAGCTGGAAGATACATATACATATTTCTATTTCTATTTAAAAAGCAATATTATTAAATGTCTTGGACTTGCAATGATTATTCTAACAACAAGTGAAATGGAAGGTGAAGTGAGTTTCCAGGTGTAATAGTCAAGGATAAAATTCAGGAGTTCTTTCTCCCCTTCAAGCTATAATAATGGATGCAGCTTGCCTGGAGGGGAGGGTAGATATCTTCTAATTAATGGAAATGTATTATGCATAACTGAAGGTATTCCCAAAGTGACATCCTTCAAGACAAAGTGATTGGTTAAAGTAGATGAAAAGATCAAAGTTCTGGAAATGTTTAAAATGCTCGTCAGGCCATTTATGCACATTTACATATATATATATATATATATATATATATATATATATATATATATGAAGGTGGTAGCTTTTGTGTGGATAATATCTAGATATATGAAGACAAGGAACTTTAATCCTAAATCTTATGTTGATACGCAATCTGAAAATAGTATATATTGAAGATTTTTATATACTTCAACATTTTCTGCGCACGGCCTTTATATTCTGAATTATAGGCAAGAGCCCAAGTTTTCTGCAATTCCATAGCCAAATCATCAGTGAAATAGAAAGGGGGGAGGGGGAGCTCTCACTGGAAGCCATATGCAAGAGAGAGATTGTGACAGTGTCTGAAAAGAAAGCCATTTCTATTTTTTACATATCTTTCACTGTAGTAAAAGTGTAAATTTTAACTGACATTTTCCAACTAAGTAAAAACCATTCTGAGAAAAAAAAATGGAGGCAAGTAAATACCTAATGTATATTGAAGGCTTCAATGTTAAAGAAAAATATCTACTTGATTTCAAATATTTTCAACCAAGACCATTTCCTGCCCCATGCAAAGTCCACAGGAAGTACATAAAATACAAAGGTTTCTTTAAAAGACCAGCGGAAGAAGAATGAGGCTGCAAGCATTTTACTCTTGGCTCTGCCACTCTGTGAGGTGTGGGCAAGCACTTCCACTAACTGGCTCTCAGTGTCACCAGGAAGAAAATCAGGGCATTTCGTCAGCTCCCTCTAGGAAGGTGAACAGTTCTCCAAAGTCAAGCTAGGATGCAACCAGCATGTAGCAGAATTATTTTCCCAGCCATTTTCTGCCATAGTGGCATCAATTCTTAGTAGAGTGTTTATTTTCCTTCTCCCTGTAAGGATCTGTGGTGATTGTCTTTTCCAAAAGCTGCTGCAAAAATAGTTCTGGTCCCACATGCTCTTCTAGAACTTTGCCACTCCTGCAGCAAGATGTGAAGTCTGTGTTCCCTACTTTTGAACCTGGGCAGGATTTTGTGATTGCCTCTGTTAGAATATAAACAGAAGTGATCTTCTGGGGCTTCCAAAACTACGTCATAGAAGGTGATACAACTTCTGCTTGGTTTTCTCTCTGTCTCTGGATATTCACCCGTGGTTCTTGGCTGCCATTTTGTGAGGATGCCCAAATTCACAGCGATACTATGAATAGATGTTGGCAACCACAGCTGCCAACCCAGCTGACAGCCAGCATCACCCACCTCCAGCCCCAGCCACCATCTAACGACAACTGCATAAAGGACCCTGAGCAAGAACCACCTGGCTGAGCCCAGTCCATCCTCAGAACTGCAGAACTGTGAGAAACATATACTTGCATACCTCAGAGATATTGTGGGCTGGGTTCGAGACCACTGCAATGAGCAAATAATTGCAATAAAGCAAGCCACACAAATTTCTTGGTTTCCCAGTGCATGTAATAGTTGTGCTTATACTATACTGTAGTCAAGAAGTGTGCAATAGTATTTTGTCTAAAGAAACAATGCACATACCTTAATTAAATGTGACCCAGAGACACAAAGTGAGCACATGCTTTTGGAAAAATGGTGCCAATAGAGTTGTTTGATGAAGGGTTGCCACAAACCTTCAATTTGTAAAAAATGCAGTATCTGTGAAGCACAAAAATGTGAAGCACAATAAAACAAGATATGCCTGTATAGAGAGAAATGTGAGAAACAGATATATAATTATTGTCATTTTATGTCATTAAAAAACAGTTGATAATGTGAATGTGATCTGGAAAGGTAAGAGATTAAACAGTGTAGAGTTGTAATCTTTAAACATTTTTGTTCAATTAATCCTCCTAAAAGATTGTGAAAGACCATGTATCTGCTAACACATTTTTAAGATGTCATATAAAATTTTTGTTATAAGTTTAAATGTCTGTGAAATAAAATTTTACATAAAACACTTACAGTATTCTATTAAACACATCCACTGGAATATTATTGTAATTTGAAACCTGTGACCTCCCCCCCATTTAAAATACCCAGAGGCATTTCCTCTTCAGGAGTCAAAATTTCACATTTTTTCTTTTTCTCCCTGAAATGATATTTCTATTCCACCTCACCCATAGAATTTTATTCTAATGAAATATATTTTGCATTTGAAAATCATTTATTGCTCATTCTATCACACCTTTCTGTAATAGATATATTAATTATAAATTTTATTTCCTGTGATCACAAGTCAGTCTTCAATACTTTTAATTTTTGGTAAATAAATATTAAGATAATATTTTAATTGAAGTAAGTCTCTTAACGAGAAGGATAAGACTGTTTTCCTTCAATTATTTTAAATATCCATGGATGCATATTACTTTTGTAAAGAATTAGCCAGTGTTAGCATGTATTTTAATCCTGTTTTTAAAAAATTATTTGTATAGATGTAAGAGCCAAGAAACCTCATTCACATAAATCGGTAGATGGTAGTGGTTGCAGTTTTAATATAACAATGAGATTTATTCTTTCAACTTCTTCCAAGTTATGTGCTAATAATTGCATAGTGATCCATCTCAAACATTATTTTTAATATCCTTTCCAATGACAATTCAACTACATGAACCTTCAATTCTGTTGAAAGCAAAGAATTGGAAATCTCTTGGCTTGAAAATTTCTTCAGTCCTTTGAGTCACTCATCTTCTCTATTTCTGGGAATTATACCAAAAAGGCTTTACCCAGATTTCTCAAACAACAATTCATTCTATCTTTTACGCTTTCACTTAGAGGCACCCTGTTAAACTGCTTATACTCAGAAAGGATTGAGCAAATGGAAATATCAATCGCTTCATTAAACCTTTGCCAATACAATATGTGTGATAGAATGTTTTCATCTGATGTGCTCTAAATATATTTTATCAAAACTTTGGATCTACAGAAATAGCTCGTTTGATTTATGCAAAATGTCCCCATAAAATCTAATTGGTAAAGAGTCCTCATTGTCAAACAAATCAGCCAAGTCAGAGTTACTTTTTGTCATACAAATACTAACTTCATGTTTCAATTCAAAATTCAAGTACACATGTTAACGACACATCCCTGACAGCCCTCTTGCTTTTTTACTTCTACTTCCCCCATAGCGAGATGAATAAGGTAAGAGCCTATCTCTGAGTTTATCACCTTCTACCTTCAACATTTCTAACTGATGCTTTGCATTCTGGGGACTCTCCCTCAGGAGCAAAATAAGACTTGACAATATTTAGGGGGAGAAAGAAGGAAGGGCATTAAATGAGAAATGTCACCAGTCCTGCTACCCCTCTCTACGTTATATCTAAATTCAAAATATCCCAGTGTGGGCAAAAATGAGGCTTTTCTAATGCATACTTCCCCTATAACAAATATGTTAAGACAGGGAAAGACACAAAGTCCTATCCTGGGTTTATGGGACCTTATTTGAAGGAGATTTACAGACACCAGTATTTCTAATAATCTTTTGTCTGATGTCCCTGAGGTTTCACCTGAGGCAAATGCACCACAGATGGATTCAGGTATGCGTCTCTTTTGTAAAATGATAAAGGGAGATTGTGAAAGGTTAGGTGAGAAAGAGAACTGCATGATACCTGGACGACAGGTGTGTTCTCGGGCAGATCAGTTCTAGGAGAGAGAACAGGGGAAGGTGAGGATCTAAAAACTGACTCCCTCAACTACTCATGCCTGTGTATCTGCAGTGATACATTTCTTCCATTTGAAGACAGTTGGTTTAAATATCTAAGAAATGCTACACTTAGTTAGAATATTAGCTCTTCATCTCAGCATTCACTGAGAATGGTATAAACAGGACTCGGTGGAAAAACACGAGTAGTGTACTTTCTGCAATCAACTTGAAAAAAATTAAGGCGTCATAAGGAGTAAATATAAAGGAATGACATGGGCAGTTTTAGATGTGTAAATTTTTTGTTTGTTTTATTTTTATTTTCAATCAAGGTAGCACATGAACATAATTTAAAAATTCAAATAATATTAAAAGAGCAGCTGTCTCTGACCCAGCACTCTCACTCCCCAGAGGCAACCATCTTCAGCCCTGCTAGCTGTTTCCCTTGCATTTATCTCCATATATCTAAATATAGTGTGCATCCTGCTTTTTTTTTTTTTTGATTTATCAATTTTGAGCATCTGACATTGACATCCTACCACAGCAGATGATAATTTAGCTCTCTTCCAACACCATTCACATGTACATTTGCCCCCTCTCTTATCCATCCAACAGGGTTACTGTTTACATTATTAATACTATATTGAATCAAGGACTAACCCAGGACCATACCTCTTTTCTTGCATATGCTTTGAATCCTTCTGAAGCTGACATATTTTTTTCATTTTTCTTATAAACATTTTCTAATTTTCCAGAATTCTCTATTATATCTATTACCTGCTTCTCAATATATTTTCCATATACTCAAAAATAATTCCATTTTTGTTCATGAAGACTTCTGTCCTTCTGCATCAATCTGGTTGCATAGCTGTTGGTACGGAATGTCTCTTTGCCATATGTTGAAACACTTGACTCTTTCCGTTTGGGTATCCCCTGTCTTCTGGATGAAGTGTCTTCCTCTTTCTTGGTTTACTCCCTTGTTTTGCTGGAGTGTATCCTCAAGTAGTTTTCCTTGGAAAGGTCCATGTGAGGTAAACTATTAAAGTCCTTGCATATATGAAAATGTCTTTATTCTACCCTCTCATTTGACTGATACTTTTCTTAGGTAAAGAATTTTTGGTTGAATGGCATTTTTCCCTCAGAATTTTAAAGGCTTTCTCCATTATCTCTCAGCTTTCAGAATTTCTGTGAGAAGAATTTTCCCATTATGATTCTTAATTCTTGACCTATTTATTCTTCTCTGGAAGCTTTTAGCATCTTCTTTTTATCTCTGATATTCTGACATTCCATGATGATGTGCTTTGGTGTAGCTATTTTTATTCATTATTCTGGTGGGCCCTTTCCATCTGAAGACTAATGCTTTTAAGTTTGGGAGCTTTTAATTTTATTGTTCTATGACATTTCTCCCCTGTGTTTACTCTTTCTAGGGCAGTTTGTTAGATTTTGGATCTCCTAAACTGACTTTTTTTTTTTAATATTTTCCATCCTATTCATTTTGTGATTTTATTCCACATTCTGAGAGATTTTCTTAACCTTATCTTTTGTCCTTCCTATTAAATTTTTAATTTAATAAAATTACCTTGTTTTTTCATTTCATAAAAATACCTTCTTTGTTCTCTAATTGTTCTTTTGTTTACACAGTATTCTGTTTTTGGATGCAGTATCTTCTCATGTCTCTCTGAAAATATCCATTAGATTTTTTTTAAAGCTCTCTATGCTTTCTTTCATGTTGGAAGATTTCCTAAAATATTTGATGACCCTTGGATACTTGCCTATATTTAATCATGTAGTATAAAAAGCCAGTTGGAAGCTCTGTGATCATAAGGTAGAGCTTATCAGCTGGTGGGTCTCACTGAGGGCTGGGAAGAAACTCTGAATTCCAGAATCATGTCTTATTTCTCAAACTTCAATTTTTCCAGAGTAGAATCCTCTGGTCCGCTGCCTAAGGAATGTAAGCCTGACTGTCAGCTTTCTTAGAGCATAGCAGTGTACGGGGGCTCCCAACTATTCAGTATTGCAGAATTTTACTTAATTCCCTTGTTTTAGACCTGTGTCTCACCTTTCACCCCTCATTGCTAAGTTGGGAGGGCCTCTAAATCAATTTATCCAAAAAATAAATATTCTTTCTCCTCCTTGCAGTGCAAGTGGAAAGAGATGGGAGAGAGGGTTGCCTACTATGAGATAGCAGCAGGGGACTTTATGTAGCTACATAAAAACTTTCACTTTCAACCAGTCTCCTTATTTTCAGCTCCACTTTCACCTCTGCCTTGAGGGGACATCCCTGCACTTCCAAGTCCTTTGAGGACCTTCAAGGGATCTGCGTATCAATTCCTTTCTCTTTAACGTCATCTGCGAGCATCCAAGATACAGCTATTTCCACTGAGAACTCAATTAACCATGCCTCCATTTGCTTTCTAGTTTACAAATATTTGTTGAAATCTGTCACCTGCTATAATCTCCTTTCTTTTACTCTGTTCTTATAAATTGATGCCTATTTCAGGATGGAGAGGAAATAGATGCATGTGATTATTCTCCCATCTTTAATTGGTAATCAAGTAACTTGCTCACAAACTACAAGTACTGACCTGATGGACTTTGCAAAAATAAAAAGGATTATAAAAACTACTATGAACAATTGCATACCATCAAATTAGATGATCTAAATGAAATGTAAATATTCACAGAAACACACAATTTACCTAAAGTGACTCAAGAAGAAATAGAAAGTCTTATCAGATCTATATATAACAAGAGATTGAATTGGTAATCAAAAACCTCCTAACGAAGAAAGTTCCAGGACCAGATGGCTTCACTGGTGAGTTCTACACACACTTAAAGATGAATTAACACCAATCCTTCTCAAGCTCTTACAAAAACAGAGGAGATGGGAACACTTCTTAACCAAGTATTTGAGGCCAGTATTACCCTGCTACTAAGGCCAGAAAAAGAGATCACATGGAAGGAATACTGTATGCCAATATCCCTTATGAATGTAGATGCAAAAATCCTCAACAAAATACCAGCAAACCAAATCTGCCTTAGTTTGAGCTACTGTAACAGAGTACCACAAGCTAGTTGGGTTAAACAATAGAAATCTATTGTATCATGGTTCTGGAGGGTGGAAATCTGAATTCAAAGCACTGGCAGGGCCACGCTCCTTCTGTCATCTGTAAGTTTCTGGTGGTGGCAGGCAATCCGTAATTTCCTTGGCTTATGGCATAACTCAGTCTCTGCCTGCTTTACATGGCTGTCTCTCTCTCTGTCTCCCCTACTGCGTCCAAATTTCCCTCTTCTTACAAGGACACCAATCATATTGGATTAAGGGTCCATCCTAATCTACTTTAACCTCATCTTATCTAATAACTTTCAAAGTTCCTTTTTAAAAATATGTTCAAATTCACAGGACCAGGGATTAGGATTTAAATTCAATCCATAACAGAATCCAACAGCATATTAAAAGGATTATACTCCATGATCAAATGAAATCTATTCCAGTAATGCCATTCATTCCAAAGATGGGTCAACCTAAGAAAATCATGCAATGCAATACACCACATCAATAGAAAAAGGAAAAAAAACTCACATGATTATTTCAATTGATGCAGAAAAGGCATTTGAAAAAATCCAACACCTTTACAGAGTAGTCATGATGAAAGCACTCAGAAAACTAGGATGGAAGAGAATTTCCCCAACACAATAAAGGACATTTATGAAAAACCCTCAGTTAATGTCATACTCAGTGGTGAAAACTGAAGGCATTGCCCCTAAGATCAAGAATAAGATGAAGATGCCAACTTTCACCACTGCTATTCAACAGTGCGCTGGAAGTTCTAGCCAGAGCATTTAGGCAAGAAAAAGAAATAAAGTTATTCCAAGCAGAAAAGAAAAAGTGAAACTATCTCTATTTGCAGGTGGCATGATCTCATCTAAAGAAAATCCCAAAGAATCCACAAAAATGCTACTAGAACTAATAAATTAATTCAGCAAAGTTGCAGGTTTCAAGATCAATGCACAAAAATCAGTTGTGTTTCTATACACCAACAAGGAACAACCCAAAAAGGGAATCAATACAACAATTAGTTTCACAACAGCATCTAAAAGAATAAAATAACTAGGAATAAATTTAACCAAGGAGATGAAAGACTTATACACTGAAAACTACAGAACAGAGCTGAAGGAAATTAAGAGACCTAAATAAACGGAAAGACATTCCACGTTCCTAGATTGGAGGGCTTAATATTGTTAAGATGTCAGTAGTGCCCAAAGTGATCTACAGATTCAATCCAATCTCTATCACAGTTCCAAAAGCCCTTTTTGCAGAGATGGAAAAGCTCATTCTTAAATTCACAAGGAATTACGAGGGACCCCAAATAGCCAAACCAATTTTGACAAAGAAGAACAAATATGGAGGACTTACACTTCCTGATTTCAAAACTTACTACAAGGCTACAGGAATCAAAACAGTGTAGTACTGGCATAAGGAGAGACATATAAACCAGTGGAATAGAAATGAGCATCCAGAAATAAATCCATGTATCTATGGCCAACTGATTGTTGAGAAGAGTGCCAAGAACATTCAAAGGGGGAAAGAATAGTCTCTTAAGAAGAAATAATGCTGAGAAAACTGGCTGTCCACATTGCAAAGGAATGAAGTTGGACCCCTACCTAACACCGTATACAAAAGTTAACACAAAATGGATCATCAACCTAAATATAAGCGCTAAAACCATAAATCCATTAGAAGAAAACATAAGGGAAAATCTTCATAACCTTGGATTTGGCAATGGATTCTTAAAATGATACCAAAAGCATGAGCAACCAAAGAAAAAATTAAGTGGACTTTATAAAAATTAAAAACTTTTTTTCATCAAAAGATATTACCAAGAAGGTGAAAAGACAACCTATAGAATAGGAGAAAGTAGTCGGAAATCATATATGTGATAAGGGCCTAAAAGCCAGAATATAGAAAGAACTCCTATAACACAACTATAAAAAGACAAACAAGCCAATTAAAAAAAAAATGGCAAAGAACTTGAATAGACGTTTCTCTAAAGAAAATATATGTGTGGCCAATATGTACATGAAAAGACATTCAACATCATTAGCTGTTAGGGAATTGCATATCAGAATGAAAGTGAAATACCATTTGTTTCAGTTTGCTAAAGCTGCTGGAATGCAATATACCAGACATGGGTTGGCTTTTACAATGGGAATTTATTGGTTTACAAGTCTCTAGTTCTAAGGCCAGGAAAATGTCCAAATTAAGGCTTCAAGAGGAAGATACCTTCTCTGAGGAAAGGCTGCTGGCCTCTGGGGTTCCTCTGTCACGTGGGAAGGCACACAGCTGGCATCTGCTTTTCCCTCACTGCTGGGTTCTGTTCCTTTCAGCTTCTGATTCCAGCGGCTTTCTCTCTGAGCATCTGTGGGTCTCTTCTCTGAGGCATTTCTCTCTAAGCTCTCTCTCTCTCTCAGTGTTTCTGCCTTTTATCCTCTCATAAAGGACTCCAGTAAAGGATTAAGACCCACCTTGAATGGGCTGGGCCACATCTCAATCAAAACAACCTAATCAAAAAGTCCCACCCCAATAGGTGTGCACCCACAGGAATGGATTAAAACAACATGACCTTTTCTGGGGTACATGACAGCTCCAAACCAGCACACCACTTCACATCAACTGGGATATTTTATTTTTAAGATGGAAAATAAGAAGTGTTAGGGAAGATGTAGAGAAATTGCAACTCTCATGCTTTGCTGGTGGGAATGTAAAATGGTACAGCCACTGTGGAAAAGTTTGGCAGTTTCTCAAAACTGTAAACATAGAATTATCACATGACCTAGCAATTCCACTCCTAGATGTATACCTAAAAGAATTGAAAACAGGGATTCAAGCACATACTTGTATACCAATGTTCATAGAAACATCATTCATATTATTCTTAATAGTCAAAAAGCGGAAAATGCCCCAGTTTTCATCAACAGATGAGTAGATGAACAAGATGTGATATCCGTGCAATGAAATATTATTCAGCCAAAAAAAGAATCAAGTTCTGATACATGCTACAACATGGAAGAACCTTAAAAACATCATGCTGAGTGAAATAAGCTAGATGCAAAAGGACAAATAGTGTATGATTTTGCTTATATGAGGTAAATTCTAGAAAAAGCAAATTCATGGGTATAGAGTTTCTGTTTGGGGTGTGAAGAAGTTTTGGTAATGAATGGTAGTGACGGTTGCACAACATTGTAAACATAATGAGTGCCATTGAATTGTACACTTAAAAATCATGAATGGTAAAACTTATGTAATATATGTTATCACAATAAAAAAACTTTTAAATCCTAAAAAAAAAAAATACAAGTAGTTAGACTTACTCAGAAGAGTGCCTTACACTTTATAGGAGAAACTTGGGTGGCTCTCCTCCTTTGGAATCAATTTAAGCAGTAACATCATTCTTTTAAAATTATACTAAATGGTGGATTTGATTCCCTGACATGCCAAATGTCCTTTGGAGGAAAGGCGTTTATTAAAGCAGGTCCTTTACACTGTGTTCTATTCAATACTGTCCTATACATTTAGCCAGGGGCTAAAGGGTTTTGGTAGGATGTGTTTGGAATTGACTGTGTACCATTTCCTCTTCTTGGAGTTTCAAAATACACATTGAAAGCTCTAATAAATTATGCAACACAGAATCCTATTTGAACGGGTTTTTAAAACTCACTGGACCACAGATCCAGTTTTTTGCATGACACCTGCTAACATCCTCATATAACCAACATTCCACAGAAGTTCCCAAAGGAAAGGCTGAGCTAAGTGATAAATCTGGTAACAGGTTTTGGTCAGAAACTGTTTCTCAGGAAGTGCCATTTCCACTGAACCCCTGTTGTGGTGAGGCTGGCATTCAGCAGACCCTGTTCAACTCTCTCCATTGTGAAGAATCCTTTACCACCTTCAAATTTGTGCACAATGAGATTGATCAGCTTTTTGACCTTCTGATTTGAATGATACCACAGATGTCAGAGGAACCAATCAATGAGGTCTTTATTTGTGATTTTGACATGTGCACTTTTGGGGACCTTGGCAATGTTGTAATTTTCCAGGGCAAACTCAGATGTTTTGTTTCTGGGTCGCAGAGAAAGCATCATCTTTCACCACCAATTACTGTTTACCTCAAATCTATGCTATTTTTTTTCCCAGTTTCCTTTGAAAGATCAGAACAAATGCTAAGCATTTGATTTATCCATTTGTTCCCCCAAGATACATGGTACAAATTTCAAGAAGTCTTACCTTGTGTTCCAGTTGTCCTTCAGAATAAATGATTTGCTATCAAAAGATAACTCATCATTCACCCAGTACTTGTCTTTTTGCCAAAATCACAATTCTCAGCTTTTTAATGATCCTGCAAGTTGATGACTTTATATTTGATTGTCATCAATATCTTCTATACCTTTCTTAATTTTCATGCCACACTCTCACTTTTGATGTAATTTCATTCCAATCAAGTTTCTTTTCATTCCATCAAAAAAATAAAAAATGAAAGTAACAAAGAACACCCAAATCACCCCCCCCCACCCATCCTATTTTTCATTTAGTTTTTGTCCCCCGTTTTTAACATTTACATGAGAATTGGGCAATATAATATCAAAAAACCTTGATATGAATTTTTTGTTCCAATAATGGTCACTTCATTTTAAGCCAGTGCATGACGATACAGTTTCTAGTTTCTAAGTTTGCCAGAACAAGATTAATTTAGATAATTTTGAGATTAGTGCAGCAGCAAGTTAAAACAAATTGCAACATGCAGGCAAACACTCTGAGCCCCAATTTTTTAATTTACAAATTAAGGATGTTGAACTAAAATCTGTAAGGTCTCTTTGGAGATCTTTATGATTCTATGTGTGGCTAAGCCTAGGAGTCCTCTGCCTCTGAATGTAACATGAGAACTTTCTTGATCATATATTATTGATTAATTTACCTAAATCTTTTGAGATCTATTACTTTTAGCCTATAGCAGCTCTTTCAGTAATATATTCTGTTAATTTGCTACACGTCATGGTCAAGTTTGACCCTTGGCACAGAGCCTTGCTTATGATGGTGGCTGCATGAGTGACACTTCCTTGAGCTGCGATAAATTTGTAAGATTCAAGGGGCACCCCCAGACAATTGCATTTTTTTAAATGTTAGATAAGTTTTTTATTGTTAATATATATTTTTAAATTCAGTTCTATTGAGATATATTCACATATTATACAATCATCCATGGTATACAGTCAGCTGTTCACAGTACCATCATATAGTTGTGCATTCATCACCCCAATCTATTTTTTGAACATTTTCCTTATACCAGAAAAAGTAAAAATAAGAATAAAAAATCAAAGTAAAAAAGAACACCCAAATCATCCCCCCCACCCTATTTTTCATTTAGTTTTTGTCCCCATTTTTCTACTCATCCATCCATACACTGGAAAAAGGGAGTACGATCCACAAGGTTTTCACAATCACACTGTCACCCCTTGTAAGCTACATTATTATAAAATCATCTTTAAGAGTCAAGGGTACTGGGTTGGAGTTTGGTAGTTTCAGGTATTTCCTTCTAGCTATTTCAATACCTTAAAACCTAAGAAGGGTTATCTATATAGTGCATAAGAATGCCCACCAAAGTGACCTCTCAACTCCATTTGGCCAGACAATTGCATTTTAAAAGAGGATGTTGTGCCAATAAAGTACAACATTTCAACGTGTGGGGAAAAAAGGATCAGCCATTCCAGGCATAGGAGAGAGTGAGGACACACTCACAAAAATAAGGGCCACTTGTAAATTTTAGTTCCCTGAAGATCTTTGTAATGTGCAGGCAAAAATAGGTTAGTGGCTAATATCAACGAGCAATAGCCTTGCAGAGGGGTAAACGGGGCCAGATTTTGAAGGGCCTTGAATGTCAATCGAAAGGTAGTTTGCGTTTGATGCTGCAAGTCACAGTGGCTGAACACTTTTGAGCAGGAGATGCAATTGATCAAGTCTGTGTTTTCTGAGCCTCCATTCGTATTTGTGTGCAGACTGGAATAGAAAGGGGGAGAGGCTGGAGGCAAGGGGAGCTGTCGGACTATGGTGGTGGCAACGAAATTCAAGGTAGAGAGGCCCTAAGGAGATGCTCCCAAGAGACACTACAGGGGAAGAACGAAGAGCTTGGTTACTGATGGGATGAGAGAGAAAGCAAAGACAACTCAATTTCTGAGCCCGAGTAACTGAGATAATTACGGTCATCAAAGACAAGGAGGAAAACACAGCAGGGCAAGTTAGCTGGGGGGTGGGCGGCTTTGAGTTCTGCGTTAGGCAAGCTGCACGTGAGGTGATGGCAGGACATCTGGGTGGAAACGTTCAGCTGTGCTGGAGGAAGGGGACGTCTGAGGGCTCCAGGATTCTAGGGCTTGCTGAGCACACACACGTGCTCCCTGTCATAGCTGTCACGACTTCAGTGCCTTGGTCACATCTGCTTTTGATTCCAAATTGAAAGGCCCTGATTTTAGTCTGTTTCTAAGTGGCAGTCTCTTGTGCCATCACTCACAGTAGTCATTCACTTCTAATTCCTAATATCTTGTTAAAATTCCTGGTCTACCCAGTAGTCTAGATACAGACTTAACCCAGGAAGATTTAGAGGTATAATAACAAGAGATTTAGAAGTATTATTTTCTTTTTTCAATATTTTTTTTCTGATTATAAAAGTACATTTCTGGAGGGCGGGGCAAGATGGCAGACTGGTGAGCTGTATGTTTTAGTTACTCCTCCAGGAAAGTAGGTAGAAAGCCAGGAACTGCGTGGACTGGACACCACAGAGCAATCTGACTTTGGGCATACTTCATACAACACTCATGAAAACGCGGAACTGCTGAGATCAGCGAAATCTGTAAGTTTTTGCGGCCAGGGGACCCGCGCCCCTCCCTGCCAGGCTCAGTCCCATGGGAGGAGGGGCTGTCAGCTCCGGGAAGGAGAAGGGAGAACTGCAGTGGCAGCCCTTATCGGAAACTCATTCTACTGATCCAAAATCCAACCATAGATAGACAGAGACCAGACACCAGAGAATCTGTGAGCAGCCAGCCCGGCAGAGAGGAGACAGGCATAGAAAAAAAAAAAAACAACATGAAAAACTCCAAAATAAAAGCAGAGGATTTTTAGAGTTCTGGTGAACACAGAAAGGGGAAGGGCGGAGCTCAGGCCCTAAGGCGCATATGCAAATCCCGAAGAAAAGCCGATCTCTCTGCCCTGTGGACCTTTCCTTAATGGCCCTGGTTGCTTTGTCTCTTAGCATTTCAATGACCCATTAGATCTCTGAGGAGGACCCTTTTTTTTTTTTTTTTAATCCTTTTTTCTTTTTCTAAAACAATTACTCTAAGAAGCCCAATACAGAAAGCTTCAAAGACTTTCAATTTGGGCACGTCAAGTCAAGAGCAGAACTAAGAGAGCTCTGAGACAAAAGGCAATAATTCAGTGGCTGAGAAAATTCACTAAACACCACAACTTCCCAAGAAAACGGGGGTGTCCGCTCACAGCCACCATCCTGGTGGACAGGAAACACTCCTGCCCATCGCCAGCCCCATAGCCCAGAGCTGCCCCAGACAACCCAGTGTGACGGAAGGGCTTCAAATAACAGGCACACACCACAAAACTGGGCATGGACATTAGCCTTCCCTGCAACCTCAGCTGATTGTCCCAGAGTTGGGAAGGTGGAAAAGTGTGAATTAACAAAGCCCCATTCAGCCATCATTTGAGCAGACTGGGAGCCTCCCTACACAGCCCAGCAGCCCAGAACTGCCCTGAGGGGATGGCACTCACCTGTGACATAGCACAGTCATCCCTCAACAGAGGACCCGGGGTGCACAGCCTGGAAGAGGGGCCCACTTGCAAGTCTCAGGAGCCATACGCCAATACCAAGGACTTGTGGGTCAGTGGCAGAGACAAACTGTGGCAGGACTGAACTGAAGGATTAGACTATTGCAGCAGCTTTAAAACTCTAGGATCACCAGGGAGATTTGATTGTTAGGGCCACCCCCCCTCCCCGACTGCCCAGAAACACGCCCCACATACAGGGCAGGCAACACCAACTACACACGCAAGCTTGGTACACCAATTGGGCCCCACAAGACTCACTCCCCCACTCACCAAAAAGGCTAAGCAGGGGAGAACTGGCTTGTGGAGAACAGGTGGCTCGTGGACGCCACCTGCTGGCTAGTTAGAGAAAGTGTACTCCACGAAGCTGTAGATCTGATAAATTAGAGATAAGGATTTCAATAGGTCTACAAACCCTAAAAGAACCCTATCAAGTTCAGCAAATGCCACGAGGCCAAAAACAACAGAAAATTATAAAGCATATGAAAAAACCAGACGATATGGATAACCCAAGCCCAAGCACCCAAATCAAAAGACCAGAAGAGACACAGCACCTAGAGCAGCTACTCAAAGAACTAAAGATGAACAATGAGACCATAGTACGGGATATGAAGGAAATCAAGAAGACTCTAGAAGAGCATAAAGAAGACATTGCAAGACTAAATAAAAAAATGGATGATCTTATGGAAATTAAAGAAACTGTTGACCAAATTAAAAAGATTCTGGACACTCATAGTACAAGACTAGAGGAAGTTGAACAACGAATCAGTGACCTGGAAGATGACAGAATGGAAAATGAAAGCATAAAAGAAAGAATGGGGAAAAAAATTGAAAAAATCGAAATGGACCTCAGGGATATGATAGATAATATGAATCGTCCAAATATAAGACTCATTGGTGTCCCAGAAGGGGAAGAAAAGGGTAAAGGTCTAGGAAGAGTATTCAAAGAAATTGTTGGGGAAAACTTCCCAAATCTTCTAAACAACATAAATACACAAATCATAAATGCTCAGCGAACGCCAAATAGAATAAATCCAAATAAACCCACTCCGAGACATATACTGATCACACTGTCAAACACAGAAGAGAAGGAGCAAGTTCTGAAAGCAGCAAGAGAAAAACAATTCACCACATACAAAGGAAACAGCATAAGACTAAGTAGTGACTACTCAGCAGCCACCATGGAGGCGAAAAGGCAGTGGCACGATATATTTAAAATTCTGAGTGAGAAAAATTTCCAGCCAAGAATACTTTATCCAGCAAAGCTCTCCTTCAAATTTGAGGGAGAGCTTAAATTTTTCACAGACAAACAAATGCTGAGAGAATTTGCTAACAAGAGACCTGCCCTACTGGAGATACTAAAGGGAGCCCTACAGACAGAGAAACAAAGACAGGACAGAGGGACTTGGAGAAAGGTTCAGTACTAAAGAGATTCGGTATGGGTACAATAAAGGATATTAATAGAGAGAGGGGAAAAATATGGCAAACATAAACCAAAGGATAAGATGGCTGATTCAAGAAATGCCTTCACGGTTATAACGTTGAATGTAAATGGATTAAACTCCCCAATTAAAAGATATAGATTCGCAGAATGGATCAAAAAAAATGAACCATCAATATGTTGCATACAAGAGACTCACCTTAGACATAGGGACACAAAGAAACTGAAAGTGAAAGGATGGAAAAAAATATTTCATGCAAGCTACAGCCAAAAGAAAGCAGGTGTAGCAATATTAATCTCAGATAAAATAGACTTCAAATGCAGGGATGTTTTGAGAGACAAAGAAGGCCACTACATACTAATAAAAGGGGCAATTCAGCAAGAAGAAATAACAATCGTAAATGTCTATGCACCCAATCAAGGTGCCACAAAATACATGAGAGAAACACTGGCAAAACTAAAGGAAGCAATTGATGTTTCCACAATAATTGTGGGAGACTTCAACACATCACTCTCTCCTATAAATAGATCAACCAGACAGAAGACCAATAAGGAAATTGAAAACCTAAACAATCTGATAAATGAATTAGATTTAACAGACATATACAGGACATTACATCCCAAATCACCAGGACACACATACTTTTCTAGTGCTCACGGAACTTTCTCCAGAATAGATCATATGCTGGGACATAAAACAAGCCTCAATAAATTTAAAAAGATTGAAATTATTCAAAGCACATTCTCTGACCACAATGGAATACAATTAGAAGTCAATAACCATCAGAGACTTAGAAAATTCACAAATACCTGGAGGTTAAACAACACACTCCTAAACAATCAGTGGGTTAAAGAAGAAATAGCAAGAGAAATTGCTAAATATATAGAGATGAACAAAAATGAGAACACAACATACCAAAACCTATGGGATGCAGCAAAAGCAGTGCTAAGGGGGAAATTTATAGCACTAAACGCATATATTAAAAAGGAAGAAAGAGCCAAAATCAAAGAACTAATGGATCAACTGAAGAAGCTAGAAAATGAACAGCAAACCAATCCTAAACCAAGAACAAGAAAAGAAATAACAAGGATTAAAGCAGAAATAAATGACATAGAGAACAAAAAAACAATAGAGAGGATAAATATCACCAAAAGTTGGTTCTTTGAGAAGATCAACAAGATTGACAAGCCCCTAGCTAGACTGACAAAATCAAAAAGAGAGAAGACCCATATAAACAAAATAATGAATGAAAAAGGTGACATAACTGCAGATCCTGAAGAAATTAAAAAAATTATAAGAGGATATTATGAACAACTGTATGGCAATAAACTGGACAATGTAGAAGAAATGGACAATTTCCTGGAAACATATGAACAACCTAGACTGACCAGAGAAGAAATAGAAGAACTCAACCAACCCATCACAAGCAAAGAGATCCAATCAGTCATCAAAAATCTTCCCACAAATAAATGCCCAGGGCCAGATGGCTTCACAGGGGAATTCTACCAAACTTTCCAGAAAGAACTGACACCAATCTTACTCAACTCACTCTTTCAAAACATTGAAGAAAATGGAACACTACCTAACTCATTTTATGAAGCTAACATCAATCTAATACCAAAACCAGGCAAAGATGCTACAAAAAAGGAAAACTACCGGCCAATCTCCCTAATGAATATAGATGCAAAAATCCTCAACAAAATACTTGCAATTCGAATCCAAAGACACATTAAAAAAATCATACACCATGACCAAGTGGGGTTCATTCCAGGCATGCAAGGATGGTTCAACATAAGAAAAACAATCAATGTATTACAACACATTAAAAACTCGAAAGGGAAAAATCAATTGATCATCTCAATAGATGCTGAAAAAGCATTTGACAAAATCCAACATCCCTTTTTGATAAAAACACTTCAAAAGGTAGGAATTGAAGGAAACTTCCTCAACATGATAAAGAGCATATATGAAAAACCCACAGCCAGCATAGTACTCAATGGTGAGAGACTGAAAGCCTTCCCTCTAAGATCAGGAACAAGACAAGGATGCCCGCTGTCACCACTGTTATTCAACATTGTGCTGGAAGTGCTAGCCAGGGCAATCCGGCAAGACAAAGAAATAAAAGGCATCCAAATTGGAAAAGAAGAAGTAAAACTGTCATTGTTTGCAGACGATATGATCTTATATCTAGAAAACCCTGAGAAATCGACGATACAGCTACTAGAGCTAATAAACAAATTTAGCAAAGTAGCGGGATACAAGATTAATGCACATAAGTCAGTAATGTTTCTATATGCTAGAAATGAACAAACTGAAGAGACACTCAAGAAAAAGATACCATTTTCAATAGCAACTAAAAAAATCAAGTACCTAGGAATCAACTTAACCAAAGATGTAAAAGACCTATACAAAGAAAACTACATAACTCTACTAAAAGAAATAGAAGGGGACCTTAAAAGATGGAAAAATATTCCATGTTCATGGATAGGAAGGCTAAACGTCATTAAGATGTCAATTCTACCCAAACTCATCTACAGATTCAATGCAATCCCAATCAAAATTCCAACAACCTACTTTGCAGACTTGGAAAAGCTAGTTATCAAATTTATTTGGAAAGGGAAGATGCCTCGAATTGCTAAAGACACTCTAAAAAAGAAAAACGAAGTGGGAGGACTTACACTCCCTGACTTTGAAGCTTATTATAAAGCCACAGTTGCCAAAACAGCATGGTACTGGCACAAAGATAGACATATAGATCAATGGAATCGAATTGAAAATTCAGAGATAGACCCTCAGATCTATGGCCGACTGATCTTTGATAAGGCCCCCAAAGTCACTGAACTGAGCCATAATGGTCTTTTCAACAAATGGGGCTGGGAGAGTTGTATATCCATATCCAAAAGAATGAAAGAGGACCCCTACCTCACCCCCTACACAAAACTTAACTCAAAATGGACCAAAGATCTCAATATAAAAGAAAGTACCATAAAACTCCTAGAAGATAATGTAGGAAAACATCTTCAAGACCTTGTATTAGGAGGCCACTTCCTAGACTTTACACCCAAAGCACAAGCAACAAAAGAGAAAATAGATAAATGGGAACTCCTCAAGCTTAGAAGTTTCTGCACCTCAAAGGAATTTCTCAAAAAGGTAAAGAGGCAGCCAACTCAATGGGAAAAAATTTTTGGAAACCATGTATCTGACAAAAGACTGATATCTTGCATATACAAAGAAATCCTACAACTCAATGACAATAGTACAGACAGCCCAATTATAAAATGGGCAAAAGATATGAAAAGACAGTTCTCTGAAGAGGAAATACAAATGGCCAAGAAACACATGAAAAAATGTTCAGCTTCACTAGCTATTAGAGAGATGCAAATTAAAACCACAATGAGATACCATCTAACACCGGTTAGAATGGCTGCCATTAAACAAACAGGAAACTACAAATGCTGGAGGGGATGTGGAGAAATTGGAACTCTTATTCACTGTTGGTGGGACTGTATAATGGTTCAGCCACTCTAGAAGTCAGTCTGGCAGTTCCTTAGAAAACTAGATATAGAGCTACCATTCGATCCAGCGATTGCACTTCTCGGTATATACCCGGAAGATCGGAAAGCAGTGACACGAACAGATATCTGCACGCCAATGTTCATAGCAGCATTATTCACAATTGCCAAGAGATGGAAACAACCCAAATGTCCTTCAACAGATGAGTGGATAAATAAAATGTGGTATACTAACCAATGGAATACTACGCGTCAGTAAGAAGGAACGATCTGGTGAAACATATGACAACATGGATGAACCTTGAAGACATAATGCTGAGTGAAATAAGCCAGGCACAAAAAGAGAAATATTATATGCTACCACTAATGTGAACTTTCAAAAATGTAAAACAAATGGTTTATAATGTAGAATGTAGGGGAACTAGCAGTAGAGAGTAATTAAGGAAGGGGGAACAATAATCCAAGAAGAACAGATAAGCTTTTTAACGTTCTTGGGATGCCCAGAAATGACTATGGTCTGTTAATTTCTGATGGATGTAGTAGGAACAAGTTCACAGAAAGGTTGCTATATTATGTAACTTTCTTGGGGTAAAGTAGGAACATGTTGGAAGTTAAGCAGTTATCTTAGGTTAGTTGTCTTTTTCTTACTCCCTTGTTATGTTCTCTTTGAAATGTTCTTTTATTGTATGTTTGTTTTCTTTTTAACTTTTTTTTTTCATACAGTTGATTTAAAAAAGAAGGGAAAGTTAAAAAAAAAAAAGAAAGAAAGAAAGAAAAACAAGGAAAAAAAAAAAAAAATGATGAAGTGCCCCCTTGAGGAGCCTGTGGAGAATGCAGGGGTATTCGCCTACCCCACCTCCATGGTTGCTAACATGACCACAGACATAGGGGACTGGTGGTTTGATGGGTTGAGCCCTCTACCATAAGTTTTACCCTTGGGAAGACGGTTGCTGCAAAGGAGAGGCTAGGCCTCCCTATATTTGTGCCTAAGAGTCTCCTCCTGAATGCCTCTTTGTTGCTCAGATGTGGCCCTCTCTCTCTGGCTAAGCCAACTTGAAAGGTGAAATCACTGCCCTCCCCCCTACGTGGGATCAGACACCCAGGGGAGTGAATCTCCCTGGCAACGTGGAATATGACTCCCGGGGAGGAATGTAGACCCGGCATCGTGGGACGGAGAACATCTTCTTGACCAAAAGGGGGATGTGAAAGGAAATGAAATAAGCTTCAGTGGCAGAGAGATTCCAAAACGAGCCGAGAGGTCACTCTGGTGGGCACTCTTACGCACACTTTAGACAACCCTTTTTAGGTTCTAAAGAATTGGGGTAGCTGGTGGTGGATACCTGAAACTATCAAACTACAACCCAGAACCCATGAATCTCGAAGACAGATGTATAAAAATGTAGCTTATGAGGGGTGACAATGGGATTGGGAAAGCCATAAGGACCACACTCCACTTTGTCTAGTTTACGGATGGATGAGTAGAAAAATAGGGGAAGGAAACAAACAGACAAAGGTACCCAGTGTTCTTTTTTACTTCAATTGCTCTTTTTCACTCTAATTATTATTCTTGTTATTTTTGTGTGTGTGCTAATGAAGGTGTCAGGGATTGATTTAGGTGATGAATGTACAACTATGTAATGGTACTGTAAACAATCGAAAGTATGATTTGTTTTGTATGACTGCGTGGTATGTGAATATATCTCAATAAAATGATTAAAAAAAAAAAAAAAGTACATTTCTTTTAAATAACTTAAACCCAGAAATTTGTAACATAAAAAGTGTTAAGCCCAAGCTCTTGCACCCAGATATGTGTACATACATATTCATGGAAACACTGTGATAAAAAAAATTGGCAACTCAAATATCCAATGAGTAGAACAGATAACATATAAATATTTATACAATAGAATACTATTTGGCAGCAAAAAATTAGTGAATTACAATTATGTACACCGGTGGGGTTTTAAACTTCACAAATAAAGTATTCAGTAAAAGCAGCAAGTCAAAGACCAGTTCTAACAGTGTGATTTTATTTGCATGAGGATCAAAACCTAATCACATGGTTCAAGGATCCATGCATGAGTGGTAAAACCATAAAGAAAATCACAAATTATCACAAAAGTCAAACAGCAAAAGAGCTTTCTATGGGGGGGAGGGTAGGGGTTAAATGATAGAGACACACCCAAGAGGCTTCTAAGATACCAGCAGTTTCTATTTCTTAACCTTGCTGTGGTTACATAACTGTTTGTTTTATTATTTTTAAAGCTGTTTATGCTCTTTTAAGATATTTTTCTGTAAGTTGATGAATTTTACCCCCCGCCCAAAAAAAAGCAGAAAACAAAACAAAACAAAAACAAGGCATTCTAGGCAGAAGGATCAGTATGTGCAGACATAGAAAGTCTTGAACTTGCTTGGTATGTAAAGTGGATTTCCAGAAGCTTGGTTTGCTGAAGTTATAGTATAAGAATAGGAGATAAGGCTGGAAAGCCAGCCAAGGCTGAGTCATACAGGGCTTGAACTCAAAGGGGATGGTAAGTCCCTGGAGGGCTTTCATCAGGAGAGAAGGGCAGCAAGACTTGCCTTTTAACACCCACTGACGTCAAGGCTGGAGGATAGATTGGAGGGAGGTGACAGTGAACCTAGGGTAAACCAGTTAGATGAGGTGAGAGATAACAAAGTCCTAGACAGGGGCAGTGATTTAGAGGTAAAAAAGAACAGGGATGAAGAAAAATTTAAGGGAAAAATTGTCAGGAGCCAGTGATGGATTGAGGGGAGAGGGTAATGGAGGGTAAGGGAGAAAGAAGTAGGGGTCAAGGAGAACATTCAATTTGTGACTTGGGTGAGTGGGTGGATGACAGTGTCCAACTAAGGCAGAAAGTGCAGCAGCAGGAACTGGTCTCGGGGTCTTAAGGAGTAGAAGGTAGAGCTAGAAGGTAGAGCTCAGAATGTCAGGGCAGGAGTATGGCATCTGAGTTGGGCTAAGTATAAGGCTTGGGTCACCTTCCAGTAGACTCCTTTTCACTTTGAAGTTTGAATAGTGCCTAAAGTTCCGGGAAGTGAAGATTCCCTTGTTTTCCAGCTGGGCCTCCTCAGGCCTCCCTTCTCAAAGATTGGACTGCCTTCTCCCCCAAACCCCAGTCTTGGAAGGCTTTTGGAGCCCCCAAGACAAACGAGGGTCTGGGGAGGAATTAGGTCAAGGTATGTTTGGTCAAATGGTCCATGGTGTTCACCCAGTTGAGGAGTGGGCTGGGATAGCCATTCTCTTGGCCTAAACCAGAGTCTGGCTGGAGGACATGTTGTAAGATCTCACAGGCCTCCCCTTGCTCTACCAGGCCTCCGGGGTGGGAGATGTGTCAACCACCCTAGACAGAAAGACCGACCTTCCATCTCAAGTACAGAGAAGTGGTGCTGGAAACTGCCCTCCCACCCTGCTGCTGGCAGCAGGGTGATGGCACCAACATTCAAGCTGATTAGAAGGAGTGGAACCAAGGAGCAGAGGCTCTGAGGCAGCTTCTACTCGTGGCAAGATGACATGAGTTGCAGCTATAAGTTGCAGCGAGAGCGTCAAGATGCGGGAGCATACAGAGCCCTGGGCACGTTGACCAGGAACTGGAGCCTCTAACGTGGTAAAGCCGATGGATATATGAGCCCTTCTCCTGTTGGCCCTGCAGCAGCTGTGCAGGGGGCAGGCTCCCCTGCCAGCCTGGACATTTGGCGATCCTCTCAAAGATTAGCATCTAAATCGTACTGATTATATCTCCATCAGGCTGAGAGCTTTTTGCTGGTCCAAGAGCAGGGTGTGAAAAATGGCAACTGAATTGAGCATGTTAAAACTTTATTTCAAACATTAAATATGGAGACTGTTAAGAAAGTGGCTCTTGGGGAATCTATAGAGAATTCTTATGCAGAATCAGAGAATGCAACATTAAGTTGTATACCCACTATGTGATTTACTTCTTCATTAAGAGCATAGCTTGTGTCCAGAACAGCACATAGTCACATTGGTGTGTTCAGGATTCTGTGGTTTCTTGTTTGGGAATTGTTATGTTGATTACTAGGTATGATTTGTGCCAGGCTGTGGACACTGATTGCAAAATTCTTTCTCCTGTGCTTCTTGATGCACTGCCCAAACCAGCTTGGTCTGGGTCCTCAGCCAGGTTGCTTGTGGCTTTGTATAGTTCTGCAATCTGAGCTCCTTCGTGGTCAATGTCTCCTTAGGCCTAATGACATTTACTCTACACCTGTCTGACATTTGACGTAACTATGGAGACCAAAAAGGCAAGGAGGAAATTCTAGCCCATTGGAAACCTACCTAACCTCAACAGCCTCATGGTCTCAACTAGCTTCAAGGAACGACGACGATCTATCCCAGAGTGGGTCCCTTCCAACACCCCCCTCCAACCTCCCAAAGGCCATCCAAACCTCACAGCAGTCTTCTGGAGAGCTGGAAAGACAATCCACATGGTGTCTTTGGTACACACAAAGCCTCCACCATTCTGTAAGGCAGCTCAGAGATTTGTCCACGATAGCACGACCTGGGAAGTCAGCAGAAAGGGCCTCTTTGAGATCACTTGTCTGGCATTTTCTTCCCTGTCCGCCTGTCACAACTGATGGGAAACAAACTTGGATAACAAATCTGGCCTCCCAGTTTAAGGATGATGATCTGGTTAAAATTCATGGGCGAGTTGCCTCTGTGTACCCTTTTCCATCTGGGATAAGCACATCCCAGCCAGGGGAAATAGTTTATTCCTTAGAATGGCAGTTGTCAGAGTGTGGTTTGGGGACCTCTCTGGGTCTCCAAGTCTCTCTCAGGGATCTTCATGGTCAAAACTATTTTCCTAATACTATTCAGGTGTTGTTTGCCTTCTTCAAGTTCTCTCATGTGTTTATAGTGGAGTAATGGAATGTGTACTTTTGTGTTTCAAAAATTTTTGTTGTGATTTCTAATGCAGCAAATATTGATAGATATAACCCATGTAAACCAAAGTTAACTGGGGTTCTCAATGATTTTTAAGGATGTAAAGGGGTCATGAGACCAAGAAGTTTAAGAACCACTACTTTAGAAGATATTCTTTTACAAACAATATCCTCAACTAGTACTTTCCCTCTCTCAGGGGTGATTTTCCATAGAGGCCTATGTGGATCATTCCAAGAAATTTCAGTGCACTAGTGTTTCAATATATGTCAGATTCACTCCGCAGCAACTCTACTGATTTCAAACTTATGGTTGCCAGTATTGCTGGAAATATTCACTGTGGAGATTTGAGCAATGGATGCCAAGGGTTTGTCCTGTGCCCTAGCCAAGTCCTGAGATCTGCAACTGGAGACTAGAAACTGGGGTGAATTCCCCGAGACCAGCTGGCTGGGGCTTTCCTCACCTGAGGACCTCAGCCAGGTGTACTAGCTCAGTGGACACTTGCATGGGCCAGTGCTTGTAGGGTATGAGCTGCCATCTTGAGCACTGTGACCTCTGGTCCGAAAATAATATAATAATAATAGCTTGTGACAGTAAGTCCTGTCTGGAGAATTATTGCTGCCTTCCCCAACTCTGGGCCATCAACCCGCTCACCTGTATCCCAGTGTTCACTGAGGCCTCTGAGTCTTGTCTGGAAATAATTTCAATTCAAGTCAGTGTAAAAGAAAATGCTTCCAAAGCTGAGGCTTACAGACTGGGGCTCTCACAGCAGCAGGCCTTTCAGAGCAGCCACGTTGAACAAATCCATCACCCAGGGAACTGCACAGCTCACAAAGGCACCCTGCAATGAACAGAGATGGCAGGAGTCCCAGTTGCAACCTTGGGCCTTGTCATACACTTTCTGAAGAGTGGCCTGCTAGATGTAAGAGTGACGGTTGTCTTGTTCCGCACCATAATATCCATAATATACTCATATCATCTCCAACCCCACCTCCCTGGGAGATGGGAACGATGTGAATGCCCTCAGATGTGAGTGCAAAGGGGGAGGCCTTCAAACGCAGTGAGGGCCACTGTGGTGATGGAGGCCATCCATCGAGCGGCTCTAATTATTTGGGACATATGTTGACTCTTGGGCCTTTCTCCATCTGGGGCCCTTGGACAAGCATATGGAGCTCCTCAGCAGGAGGCTCCCGTGTCCCTGGGGATACATTTGGGGCTCTGGATGACATTTCGATGATGAGAGTCAAGTGTTTAGAGTCTCCACGTCTACAACAGCTTCAGGTCTGTCAGAGTTTTAAAGGTATAGTCAGCTTCTTCCATTATATACATCACTAGTTGTGTATAAAGAAAGGTGATTGATTTTATATATATATATATATATATATATTTTTATTGAGATTGTTCACATACCATACAACTATCCAAAGGTCCAAAGTGTGCAATCAATTGCCCATGGTACCATCATACAGCTGTGCATCCATCACCACAATGAATTTTTTTTCAATTTTTAGGATATTTTCATTACTCCAGAAAAGAAATAAAGACAAAAAAAGGAAACTCAAATCCCCCCATACCCCTAACTATCCCCCTCCATTATTGATTCATGGTTTTGGTATAGTACATTTGTTACTGTTGATGAAAGAATGTTAAAATACTACTAACTGTAGTATATAGTTTACCATAGGTATATATTTTTTCCTATATGCCTCTATTATTCACTTCTAGTTATAGTGTCATACATTTATTCCAGTTCGTGAGAGAGATTTCTAATATTTGAACAGTTAATCATGGACATCGTCCACCACAAGAATCACTGTTTTACACATTCCCATCTTTTAACCTCCAACTTTCCTTCTGGTGACATGCGTGACTCTGAGCTTCCCCTTTCCACCACCTTCACACACCCTTCAGCACTGTTAATTATTCTCACAACATGCTGCCATCACCCTGTCCATTTCTAAATGTTTACGTTCACTCCAGTTGAACATTTTGCTCATAATAAGCAACTGCTCCCCATTCTTTAGACTTATTCTATTTCCTGGTAATTTATATTTCATGTCTATGAGTTTACATGTTATAATTAGTTCATATCAGTGAGACCCTGCAATATTTGTCTTTATTTGTCTGTCTTATTTCACTCAATATAGTGCCCTCAAGTTTCCATCAGCCCATTTCTTTTAAGACAGTTTTGTTCACACACCATACATTCCATCCTAAGTAAACAATTGTTGGTTCCCTGTACTTACATATTCACCACCCTCACCAGTATCTATATAAGGACATCTCCATTTCTTCCACAAAGAAGGAGGAAGAGTCAAAGAAGGCCGAGAGACAAAAGAAAACGAAAAGAGAAAGAGAGAGAGAGAGAGAGAGAAAAGCAAAACATGACAGATAGAAAGCAACAAAAGGAACGATAGCATTAACCTAAAGTAGAATAAAGAGTCAGACAACATCACCAGTGCCAGGAGTCCCACACCCTTCCCCTATCCCCGCCCCCATATGCTTTTAGCTTTGGTATATTGCTTTTGTTATATTAAAGGAAGCATAATACAATGTTTCTGTTAATTACAGTCTCTAGTTTGCATTGATTGTATTTCCCCCCAATCCCACCCTATTTTTAACACCCTGCAGTGTTGACACCCATTTGCTCCACCTCATGAAAAAACGTATTTGTACCTTTCATTACAATCGTTGAGCACCCTAGGTTTCCCTGAGTTACACAGTCCCAGTCTTTCTCATTCATCTTTTGTTCTGGAGTCCCACATGGTCCCAACCTTCCTCTTTCAACCATACTCACAGTCATCTTTGTTCAGTGTACTTACATTGCTGTGCTACTATCTCCCAAAACTGTGTTCCAAACCTCTCACTCCTGTCTTTTCCTTTCTGTCTGCAGTGCTTCCTTTAGTGTTTCCTGTAGAGCAAGTATCTTGTTCACAAACTCTGTCATTGTCTGTTTGTCTGAGAATATTTTAAGCTCTCCCTCATATTTGAAGGACAGTTTTGCCAGATATAGGATTCTTGGTTGGTGTTTTTCTCTTTCAGAATCTTAAATATATCACCCCAGTTCCTTCTTCTCTCCATGGTTTCTATTGAGAAATCCATATATAGTCTCATCAAGCTTCCTTTGTATGTGATGGATCGCTTTTCTCTTGCTGCTTTCAGGATTCTCTCTTTATCTTTGATGTTTGATAATCTGCTTATTAAGTGTCTTGGCGTAGGCCTATTCAGATCTATTCTGTTTGGGGTATGCGGTGCTTCTTGGATCCGTAATTTTATGTCTTTCATAAGAGATGGGAAATTTCCATTGATTAGTTCCTCTATTCTTGCTTCTGCCCCTTTTCCCTCCTCTACTCCTCCTGGGACACCAGTGACACATACATTCCTGCTTTTCATTTTGCCCTTAAGTTCCTGGAGATGTTGCTCATATTTTCCCATTCTTTTCTCTATCTGTTCTTTTGTGTGTAAGCTTTCAGGTGCCTTGTTCTCCATTTCCTTAGTGTTTTCTTCTGCCTCTTGAGATCTGCTGTTGTATGTTTCCATTGTGTCTTTCATCTCTTGTGTTGTGCCTTTCATTTCCATAGATTCTGCCAGTTGGTTTTTCAAACTTTCAATTTCTACCTTATGTACGCCCAGTATTTTCATTATATGGTTCATCTCTTTTGCCATATCTTCCCTAAACTTTTTGAATTGATTTGGTATTAGTTGTTTAAATTCCTGTATCTCAGTTGAAGTGTAAGTTTGTTCCTCTGACTGGGCTATAACTTCATTTTTCTTAGTGTAGGTTGTAGTTTTCTGTTGTCTAGGCATGGTTTCCTTGGTTACCAAAATCAGGTTTTCCCAGACCAAGACGGGCTCTGATCCCAGAAGGAAGAAACATTCAGTATCTGGTTTCCCTGAGGGTGTGTCTTAGAAAATTGGTACACCCTGTGATGCCTCAGGTCACTGTGCTTTTCTGCCCAGCTGGTGGCACCTGTCAGCCTGTCACTCCAGACTGGTGTAAGGAGGTGTGGCCTGTGGCTGTTTTCCCCCAGGCTCTGGGGTCTCGTTCTGAATGGAAGGCAGGTAGTAGAGCTGGGCCCCACCTCTTTCCTCTTAGGGAAGATAGACCCCCCAGGGAGAAGTCATTAGCCTTTCAATGGTCTCTCTTTGTCTATGCTATCTCCACCCTTGTCTGGGTCAGAGTCATGGGAACCGAAAATGGCTGAGGCTTTCTCCACTGAGCTGAAACAGGGACAGAGAACCCCCTTCAGGGCCAGTCTGTGGCTACCCTCTGGCTCTCCAAGGTCAGTCGTCACCCAAAGCCTCTGTCTGCTTGTTGGGGATTTGTAGCTTGTATCAAGCAGTCCACATTTATTAATTAAAACCCCACTTGGAGCTCAGCTGAGCTATATTCACTTGCTCAGAGAGAGCTGCTCTCTAGCACCACTAGGCTTTGCAGCTTGGGCCATGGGGGAAGGGGCCTTCCGGCTTGGATAAACAGTTTTTACTTGCAGATTTTGTGCTGTGATCTCAGGCATTCCTCCCAATTCAGGTTGGTGTATGATGAATGGACAGTCACGTTTGTGCCCCCGCAGTTATTCTGGATTATTTACTAGTTGTTCCTGGTTGTTTATTACTTGTTCTGGGGGACTAACTAGCTTCCACTCCTCTCTATGCCACCATCTTAGATCGTGATTGATTTTTTAACATTAATTTTATAATCAATAATTTTACAGAGTTCTCTTTTGTGTTTGTAAGTGTTTATCAGCCAATTGTATCTAGGTAAAAGTAATCACTGGCAAATAATGATAATTTTACTTCTTCTCTTCCGTTTTTACATCTTTCAGTTTTCTCTTTTGTAATTACGTTGGTTAGAATCTTTAAATCATTGTTAAATAATAGTATGGATAGTGGACATCCTTGTTTTGTTTCTGACTTAATGGGACTATTTTCATATTTTTTGGTATGAGTATTCAATTTGTCTTTTTTTCCAACTAAATTGTACTGAAGTCCTTGTTGTAAATCAGGTGACTGAATATGTGTAGATCAGTTTTTGAACTTTCTATTTCATTTCATTGGTTTACATGTCTATTCTGACACCAGCATTACACTGTTTTAATTACTGTGGCTTATATTAAGTCTTATTGTCTGGTAGTATAAATCTTTCAATATGTTTCTTCTTTTTCAATATTGTCTTTGTTGGTGGTGATCCTGTGCATTTCCATAGACATTTTAATATCTGTTTGTCAATTTCCATAAAACTTCCTGCTGGCATTTTGAATTGGATTGCATTAATTTATAGATCAATTTGAGGAAGATCAACATCTCTGCAATATTACATCTTCTAAATGATAAATATGGTATATTCCGTCATTTAATGTAGGTCTTCTTTCTTTTGGAAATGTTTTATAATTTTTAGTGCAGAGCTTTTCCACTTGTTTCATAATATTTCACCTAGGTATTTCATGCTATTCAATGTTATTTAAATTTTTCCTAATTTTGTTTGTTGCCAATTGTTCTAGTTTGCTAATGCTGCTGGAATGCAAAACAACAGAGATGGATTGCCTTTTATAAAAGGGGGTTTATTTGTTTACACAGTTACAGTCTTAAGGCCATAAAGTGTCCAAGGTAACACATCAGCAATCGGGTACCTTCACTGGCGGATGGCCAGTGGTGTCCAGAAAACCTCTGTTAGCTGGGAAGGCACATGGCTGGTGTCTGCTCCAAAGTTCTGGTTTCAGAATGGCTTTCTCCCAGGACGTTCCTCTCTAGGCTGCAGTTCCTCAAAAATGTCACTCTTAGTTGCACTTGGGATATTTGTCCTCTCTCAGCTTCTCCAGAGCAAGAGTCTGCTTTCAACGGCTGTTTTCAAACTGTCTCTCATCTGCAGCTTCTGTGCTTTCTTCAAAGTGTCCCTCTTGGCTGTAGCTCCTCTTCAAAATGTCGATCACAGCTGCACTGCATTCCCTCTGCCCCTCCACTCATTTATATGGCTCCACTGATCAAGGCCCACCCTGAATGGGTGGGGCCACGCCTCCATGGAAATACCTCATCAGAGTTATCACCTACAGTTGGGTGGGGTGCAGTTCCACGCAAATCTAATCAGTACCAAAACGTCTGCCCCACAAAACTGCATCAAAGAATATGGCTTTTTCTGGGGGACATAATACATTCAAATCAGCACACTAATATACATATAAATATAATTGATTTTAAAAATATATTTATTTTGTATTCAGGAACTGTCTTAGTTTCCCAATGCTTAAACAAATATCACACAGTATGGGGTTAATCAATTTACTGGCTCACGATTTTGAGGCTAGAAGTGCAAAATCAAAAGCATGAGCAGGGTGATGCTTTCTTCTCAAAGACTGTGGCATTCTGGGGCTAGCTGCTGACAATCCCTGCTCCTTGGCTTTTCTGTCCCAGGGCACAATGCACATGCAAGTGTCTTCTCTTTTCTCTTCTGGGTTCTGTTGACTTCTAGCTGGCTAGTCCTCCACATGGCTTTCTCTTCCTTTGTCCAGTTTCCTTTGTTTATAGTTACTGCAGCCATGTGGATTAAGGCCCACCCTCACTGGGTGTGGCCACACCTTAACTAATAACATCTTCAAAGGTTCTATTTACAAATGAGTTCACATCCACAGGGGTTGGGGCCTGAACTTACCTTTCAGTGGGGACAGGATTCAATCCCCAAGAAGAACTTGTTAAATTCACTTAAATTCTAATAACTAATTGATAGATATTTTTGGAATATGTATATACAAAATTATGTCACTTATAAATGACAGTTTTACTTTCTTCTTTCCAGTTCTCTTACCTTTAATTATTTTCTTGCTTTGCTGTGCTTATTAGAACCTTGTACAATGTCAAAAGGAAGTAATTAAACAGATATCCATGTCTCAAATTCAGGGGAAATTTTCCAGTATTTCATCAGTAATATGATGTTTAATATAGGTCTATTATAGGTGCATTTTATTAGACTAAGGAAGTTTGCATCTATTTTCAACCTGCTGTTTTATTATGAATGGATACCGATTTTTATCATATATGATTATATGGGCTTTTTCCTTTATTTGGTTAACATGGTGAATTACATTAATTGGTTCATGAATGCTAAACAAACCTTATGTTCCTGGAATAAACTCAACTTGACTGTGATGTATTATTCTTTTTGTACATCACCGAATTCTGTTTGATAATGTTTTGCTTAGGAGGATGCCTTTGTGTATGTTCTTGAGAAAGACAGCCTTTCCTGCAGCATCCTTGTCAGTGTCAGTATCAAGTTTTTATTGACCTCACAAAATGAGTTGGAAAGTGTTCTTTTTTCTGTTTTCTGCAAGAATTAAGATTAGTCTTATTTATTCCTTAAATATTTGGAAGAATTTACAGGTAAAGACATTTGGGCTTGGGTGTGTGTAGGAGGGAGGATTTTATTTATAGATGCAATTTTATTAGTATATATGCTTATTTGGATTTTCTTCTTGTATCAGCTTTGGTAAATTAACTTTTACAAGGAATTTGTCCATTTTATCTACTTCTTCAAATGTATTGACAAAAATTCTTTTCCTTATTTCTGTAGGATCTGTAGATATTCCCTTTTTCATTCCTGACATTAGTAATGTGTTTTCTCTCTTGCTTTTTAATGTCTTGGTCAGGGTTTTTATCAATTTTATTAATCTTTGAAAAAACATTTTGAATTTTTATTTCTATTTCATTGATTTTTTCTTATCTTTAGTACTATTTCCTTCCTTTTATTTACTTTAAACTTAATTTGTTGACCTAACTCTAGTCTCTTGAGATAGATTCTTATATCACTGATTTCCAATCTTTCTTTTTCTCCCACAGTTATAGTATGTTGTATTTTCACTATTTTTCATTTCAAGATTTTCTGATTTCCACTGTGATTTTTCTTCTTGACTTCTGGATTATTAAGAAGTGTTTTCATTAATTTTAGAACACACAGTGACTTTCTAGATTTTTTATTATTGATTTTTAGCTTGATTCCACTGTGGTCAGAGAACATAGTCTACATAATTTCAATCTTTTTAAATCATTTTTCAATTTTTTGAAATTTATTGAGACTCACTTTATGGCCCAACTTGTAGTCTATTTTTACTAAAATATATTAGTGGTTACTTTAAATATAAATGGCCTAAATACTCTAATAAAAATTAAAATGAACACTGGATAAAAAAATTATATTCTCTTACAAAATATACATTAAACAATACAGAAGGATTTAAAGTAAACAGATGGAAAGAAAGTTGTCATAGCTCTACATTTTCCATGTATCCTTAGAAAGAATATATATTCAGCTGTTTTGGGGTGTGTGTGCTATTGTTGGGTGTGGCATATATGAATATATTTATGTCAGTTGTTTGTTAATCACATTGTTCAAATATTTTATGTCCTTACTGATTTTATCTGTTTGTTCTATCAATTACTGAGAGTTAAAATCTCCCACTATGATTATGGATTTGTCTATTTCTCTTTTTATATCTGTTAGTTTTGTTTTATACATTTTGAGGCTATGTTACAGGATGTCTACAAATTCAGGATGTCTTCCTGTTAAATTAACTTTTTTTAAGGTCATCATTAGATATCCCTTTTATCTCTAGTAGTACTTCTTGCTTAAAGTCTACTTTGTAAGATATTTGTATGGCTATAACAAATTTTGGGGGTTATTATTGGCAGGGCATATCTTTTCCAATTTTTCACTTTCAACCTTTCTATTACGAATATTTTGTAAGAAGAATATAGTTTTTTTAATCCAGTCTACCAATTTTAGTTTTTTTAAATTAGAGTATTTAGGCCATTTATATTTAAAGTAACTACTAATATATTTGAGTTAATCTGTACCATCTTATTATTTATCCCATTTCATCTTTGTTCATTTTTCTCCTTTCTTGCCTTTTTTCAGATTAGGGAAATAGTTTATCATGCCATCCTCCATCATCTTCAGGTTGTTATACTTTAAATATTATTATTTAGAGGTTACTATAGAGCAGAGTTTCTCAACTTTGGCAGTGTTGACACTTTGGACAAAGTAACTCTTTATCGTAGGAGCTTACTCTGGGCATTGTAGGGTGTTCAGCAGAATGCTTGGTCTCTGCACACCAGATGCCGGCAGCACCTCCTAGTTAGGATCATTAAAAATGTCTCCAGATATTGCTAAATGTCATCTAGGGGCCAACGTCACCCCCAGTTGAGAACCACTGATCTAGAGGTTCCATTTATGCTTGACTTATTACAGTTTACCTTAAATTAGTATTTATCCTAGTTATCAGAAAAACCAAGACCCTTAAAACCCTGCAACTCCTTTCACCCTGCCTCTCACCTTTGTACTATAGTTATTAAGTATTTTGATGGCAAAGTACTATTATTGTTTTAAGAAGCTGATATTCATTTCGGTTTACTCATATATTAACCCTCTCTGCTGCTCTTCATTCCTTCCCTCATTACAGTGTTCCACCTGGAACCATCTTTTTTCTGTGGGAAAACTCCCTTTAGTAGCTCTGTTGGTGTAAGCCTGCTATGACAAATTCTCTCAAGTTTTGTTTGAAACTTGAAATCATTTTTATTTAGCCTTACTTTTTGAAAATTATTTTGCTAGTTCTAGAATTCTAGGTCAGCATTTTCCCTAGCATGTTAAAGATGTCAACCTATTGTCTTCTGACTTCCATCATTTCCATAGAATAGTCAAAAAAGTTCCAAGTTGCTGCTCCTTTGTATCTTTTTTCTCAGTTACATGAAGACTTTACATTTCACCTTTTTAAAGGCAGTTTTATAATGATATGCCAAGGTGTGATTTTATTTGCAATTTTCCTACTTGGGGTTTTCAATGTTTCTTGAAGTTTAGAATTAATGTCTTTCAACAATTTGGAGAAATTCTCTTCCATTATTTCGTCAAACATTGCTTCTTTCCTGTTGTTGCTCACCTCTCCTTCTGGTATTACAGTTACACAAACTTTAAACTTTATACCGTGTCCCATATGTATCACATTATTTTCTTCATTTTCTACTCTTTAATGTGGATATATTCTAATAAGCTATATTTTCAGTTTGCTAATCCTCTGTTCTGCTTTCTCTAATCTACTACTATACCTATTTATCTAACTCATAATTTCAATTGTTAAATTTATTTTTTTATAGAGATCAGCTTTTTTTTTTTTTAGAAACTTTCCTTCTTTTCTTCTGTTTTCTTAAACATATTATTTATATTTTAAAGTTTCTGTCTGGTAACTTAATATCTGGAATCACCTGTGGGTTTTTTCACATTTTAAATTTTATTTCTCTTGATTTTGGTCCTATTTCTTGCAACACCTGGTAATTTTGATTGAATGCAGATAATGTATATAAAACATTGTAGAGGATCTAGAGCATATAATTTTCCTTTGAAGAGGATTTCATTTTCCTTTGACAGCAGGCATATCTCATTGATCCAGTTGAGGCAGCCAAAGAAAATCATCCATCCAAACTGTCCACATTTCCCTACTTTAACTTGCAAACCACAGCCAGCCGATCCCTGGGGAGGAGCACTGGCATAGTTCAAGTCCTTCAGCTTGCCACCTGCAGCCCTGTGGGCTTGCTCCTATCCTGTTCTAGTTTGCTAATGCTGCCGGAATGCAAAACAACAGAGATGGATTGGCTTTTATAAAAGGGGGTTTATTTGGTTACACAGTTGCAGTCTTCAGGCCATAAAGTGTCCAAGGTAACACATCAGCAATCGGGTACCTTCACTGGAGGATGGCCAGTGGTGTCTGGAAAACTTCTGTTAGCTGGGAAGGCATGTGGCTGGTGTCTGCTCCAAAGTTCTGGTTTCAGAATGGCTTTCTCCCAGGATGTTCCTCTCTAGGCTGCAGTTCCTCAAAAATGTCACTCTTAGTTGCACTTGAGATATTTGTCCTCTCTTAGCTTCTCCAGAGCAAGAGTCTGCTTCCAACAGCTGACTTCAAACTGTCTCTCATTTGTTGCTCCTGTGCTTTCTTCAAAGTGTCCCTCTTGGCTGTAGCTCCTCTTCAAAACGTCACTCACAGCTGCACTGAGTTCCTCTGCCGGTCAGCCCATTTATATGGCTCCACTGATCAAGGCCCACCCTGAATGGGTGGGGCCACACCTCCATGGAAATATCTCATCAGAGTTATCACCTACAGTTGGGTGGGGCGCATTTCCATGCAAACAGCCTAATCCAAACACTCCAATTTAATCCCCACTAATATGTCTGCCCCACAAGACTGCATCAAAGAATATGGCTTTTTCTGGGGGACATAATACATTCAAACCAGCACATATCCCCAGGCTGGGCTCTGCTTGGGGTGAGCCTCCTAGATCATGTCACATCTTGGGCTACTACTAGTCACTGTCTTCCTCCTCCATTAATCTTATCTCACTTGCTTCTGTGGTCAGAGATTACAGTCCGTTTATAATTACATCTCCATACATAAGCAATTTAAATAATATATCTTTCATAATTTGAAAGAGATTTGGAGAAGAGGAAGTGTGAGTTCAATTCACCATCTTGAAATTGAATTTTGGCAATGCACCAGTTAAATACTTCAAATTGGTTAGGTTTATACTAAATAGACAAGGTTCAGTTCAGAGATTCAGTCACTGGGGATTGCACAGCCAGGTAGATGAATTCATTCTGAGACACACAAGAATTTAAAAAGTCAAATGAGTTCGTTGGTTCGGGGTCACCTGCAGACCCGGACTTCTTTGTTGCCTGGCACTGAAGCCCCTGGGGTTCAGGGAGAGAAAGGGGAGGAGCTGAGAGCTTCTATAGGAAACCGGGATTGAGTCAGCTGAGCACGAAAACTCGGTCACATTTAATACTCTTCCTAACCTTTTCTTTAACAATGGAATATGGAAAAAAGAAGCACACAAACACATGTAAGAAGAATGATGGACACTGGGGTGAGTAACCAGTGAGGTGTATAGTAGAAAAATCATCAGATTTGAAGTCAGAAAACTAGAGCTGGTGTTTCTGTTCTGTTTACTATCTGGGTGACCTTGGGGGTCAGAGGGGTACTAAATTCTCCAATCTCCAGTTTTCTCAATGGTAATGAAGTATAATAATAATGTTTTAGAGGAGAGTTAACAAAAGTCAAATACATCACTGTTATGTAAAAGTCATAACTTTTCTGTGTCATCTCCTCATCTGTAAAAACCTATAAACTAATAAATACTGATATTTACTTTATAGGGTTATTCAGATTTATGAAATAATCCATGTAAAGTACTTAGAACAGTGTCTGGCTTACAATAAGCCCTCAGTTAGGCAGAGAATTATATAAACCTAAAATGCCACTAGCTTGTCTCATCCACTGCACATCCACTATTATTGATGTGCTTACTGGTTTCTTGGCTTTGGTGACTGGTTTGTCATGATGAAAGGGAAAAGGGGAAGGGATAAACTGACCAGAGTCATTAAAAAATACAAACAACTCTACTGCAGTTACGGTTTTAAAAACAGGCATATATTACTTACTTATTAACATTTATTACGCATTAATATTGTTCAATAATAGAGTTTAAAGAAAAATACATACAATGGTATTTAGGATTCTATTCTAACATACAATACTGACAATGACAGACATATGAAAGAGCAAGTATAAGGAAGCCATATAACAATAAGAATGCAAATTAAATTAATATATTCAGCATCTGTAAAAATTTTAATATAATGGTCTAGTCCATAGAATAGTAATGGGATGAGGGACATGAAAAAATGTCAAAAGGTTTTAAATGTAAAAAATGAACGTTATTCCAAAATAATTAGTAGGAGCAAAGAATCAGCTACTTGATATTTTTAAAAATCAGGATTTTATTCCTCTATGAATATATTTCACACAACTCTAGATTTCTAAAGAGTTTTACATTTCTAAAACAGATAGCCCTTTGAGAAGCTCCAAACCCTATTTTAAAGGATGACAGAACAAATAAAACCAAAATTAAAATGTATCTTGGAAAAATATGAGAATTGGTTCATTCCTAACCAGCTAAAGAAAAATAAAGATAAATGAAATATTAAGAGTGGGCATTCTGGAGCCAGATTGCACGGGCTTGAATCCTGGCTCTGCCACTTGTTAGCTGTGTGACTTTGGGAAATTACTTAACCTCTCTGTGTCTCAGTTTCTCACTTATAAATTCAGGATAATATTAGCTACTTTGTAAGATGGTTGTGAAGATTAAATTATAATCTTGTTGTAAAGATCTTAGAACATTGTCATGCACATATTTGTTTAATAAATGTAAGCTATCTTTATTAGAACAAATGCATAAAATATTTTATCTAAAAATACTTTAAATATCTAAATGGTAAGACAAATATTCAACATAAAATATTGGAGGTTTAAGGGATCCGTTGAATATAAATCATCACCAGCTCATTAATATTGTTAAAGATGTAACTCAACATGACCATGGCATGTAATAAAATAATGTCATATTTCATCAAATCTAAGAAAAACACCATTAATTGTAGGAAGTATTATTATTTTAAGAATCGTTAAGGAAAACATGTTGCCACTGATTCTATCAGGTGGAACACATTCTAATTTCAGATAAGTTAAAAATGTGAGAAAATATCCATCTTAGAATTGATGAAATACTGATATGGAAAACTGGAAAGTGGTCAGTAGAGATAGATTGCAGAAGAATTTGTTTAAAAACAAGATTGCAGACATGAAGTCTAATTCTCCCACTGGCTAGAAGGGGGATGCTATATTTCTGGGAGAGCAGTGGCCACTGGAGGAGGCCCAGCTTCTGCCATGGATAAGGGCATGCCCTGTGGGTGGGAACCTCCCAGAACCACGTCCTGCCACATCTGCCAGTACAAAGAGAAGCAATCAAGAAGCTCTGTTGCCACTGTTCCAGGGGGGAAAAGTCTATAGAACTGGTAGCAACAGTCTGTTATTTTAAATATTTATAATAAAACCATAAAAATCAGGCAGATTCTGAGTGGGTTTGATAGTCTGAGAATTCCTTGAATGAAAAGGATTCTGGAGGAGTAGTGATTATTTTTTTCTTTTCCCCATTCTTACCCTGCTTAATTCCCCCTGTAGCTGGCTTCTCCTTGGAAATTTGTTTCTCAGATATATGGAAAGAACTAGCTTATTGAAAACTACCTTACTCTAAGGCCCTTCTTCTAGGCTGTTATGATTTTAACAGACTTCTCTACCAAAATGAAAACTGCATGTAAAGTAAAATTTAAAAGAGATGTCAACAAAAAGAACTGCCGTCAGAATTTAAAACAAGGTGACTCACAATGTTTAATCTGCGAATGATAATCTATGTCAAGGACATAAGCAGCAAAGACTCCTATGGGCGCAGCCAAACCTATTTCCAATTCTTCCAGAGCACACAGTCAAATCTAATTTCCCACCTTTCCTTGTAATTCATCATGGCCACTGGAATGTGGGTGACAGTGATAATTCACCACTTCAGGCCTGGCCAGCGGAAACTTCCCATGTGTGATCCCTATTCTTTCTCTTCCTCTGTGTATTGACTGACTGCAGAGGATGAGACAAGGACTCTTAAAGCCTGAGGATGTGGTGCCACAAGACGAAGGGGACTGAGGCCCTGAGTCTTTATGTGAACTCAGGTAACACCAGACTGTTACATGAACAAGAAGTAAATTTCAAGTATTTTAAGTCAATGAGGTTTGGGGATTGTTGTTACAGTGGCTAGCCTCCCTTAACATCATATGATAAAAATATTTGCGAATAACACATAATGACCCAGTCATATATAAAATATTCAGCATAGAATTCCAATATAACAGGTATTTGAACAAAGTTCAATTACCTGCTTATTGAAGATCAAATTTATCAGAGTAGTATACCCGAGATAGGGAATGATGGAGAGCAATTAGAGGTGGTCAATGTCACTAAAAGAAGGGTTAAAAAAACAGGGCTATATAGGGATGAGCCTGGCCTTAGCATCATGGGATTGAGAAAGCCTTCTTGGACCGAAATGAGAAAGAGAAATCAAACAAAAAGTTTCGATGGCTGAGAGATTTCAAATACAGTTGAGAGGACTGTCTGGAGGTTATTCTTATGCATTATATAGATATCCCTTTTTAGTTCTTAATGTATTAGAATAACTAGAAGGAAATACCTGAAACCGTTGAACTACAATCCAGTTGCCTTGATTCTTGATGATTGTATAACTATATAGCTTTTACGGTGTGACTGTGTAATTGTGAAAACCTTGCAACTGACACTCCCTTTATCCAGTGTATGGACAGATGAGTAAGAAAATAAAGACAATAGATAAATAAATAATAGGGAGGGATAAGGGGTTTGGGATGTTTTGGGTGTTCTTTTTTTATTTTTATTTTTTTTTTGAGTAATGAAAATGTTCAAAAATTGATTGTGGTGATGAATGATGAAAGCACAACTGTATGATGATACTGTGTACACTTTGGATGATTATCTGGTATGTGAATATATCTCAATAAAACTGCATTAAAAATCTGGGCTATAGGTAGAGTAAACCTAAATATCAGATTTTCTGGCATGGTCCTGAAATTAAATATCCCTATTATAATTATGGATTCTAATTTGGGGCTCAGAGAAAACAGGCTTACCATCACTAAATTATACCTGAAAATATTTTCAGTATCCTACAGTAAAATTTAGAGTTGGATCATTTTAATTTAATTCTAGACATATTAATTTATAAGATGGGCATCTCCAAAAAAGACTAAATAAAGGGCTTAAAGTACATAAAAGGATTTAAAAATATATCCATCCAGAACATACACCTAGCACTTTAAAATGATACAGCTTATCAAGATGAGCTATAGCTCTCTTCCTCTGGGAGTGTTTAACAAGGCATGATATTATGTCTTGGAAGATTTCCAGGACCACAAACAGACAAGCTTACAGGGGTCAGATCCATAACACGGTAGTATAAGGTGACAGAGAAGGGTGGGGCCTGTAGGGAACTACTAGGCAGAAACACATGTAAAGGCATCAAATTCAGTATTTTTTAAGACACCGTGTAGACCACACGACAGCTATTTGTGGGCAGATTGCCAGTTTGGCCCTCCTAACTTAGATATACTTTATTCACTCATTTAACAAGAATTTATTGAATGCCAACTGCCTATCTGAAATCTGGAATTTGTTCTAAAAGCTGTATTGAGGTTCTGCCCCATTCTAAAATTCTATGGAATGTTTTATGGCAAAATAGGATAAGTACATTGACAACCTAAAAATAAATTAAGACACAAAAAGGGTGAAAAGAACTCAGAAGATGCTGGGGGTGTGGTGGGGAGTGGGGTGGTAAGACACAAAGACATCAAAAAGAAAATGATTTCTTTAAAAATAAAAAGTTTAATTTGCATTAAGTATAACAATACACAGTCTACAAATTCTCAGAAACAAAGCTAAAAAAATTGCAAATGTCAGGAACTATGATAATTTTGAAAATAATAAGCTTTTTATTAGACATCTGACCAAGAAGATGCCATTAGCTATGAAATGTCAGGTTATGTCAAGCTTATTTACAGGCTTTTTCTATACATTTGGGCTTTGCCCTAAAATTTCATAAAAGGAACATTTCATTAAAACTAATTTAAATTCTACAGTTACTGAGAACAAAGAAAATTGATGCAGGTAAAGAAATCTCTCTTCTCCAGTCAGCTGGATGGCAGGATTACTGAATAAGGAGCATCTTCTTTACCCCCTTATATTTGGTGAGGAAGCCAACTGTGAGAAATTAACCGAACTGTCAGTAGAAATGAGAACCCAACGTTGCTTGGCTCTATGTGCAGGGTACTATGAGTTAGGGCCCTTGTTGCCTTGAAAGAAAATGAGGTAATTAAGTACAAAATGTATGTTAAAACGAGAAATGATAGTAGATAATCAATATTGCCTTAATTATTTCAAACACCTTAATTTGAATAAAATGGAACATATAGTTCTGAATTTATTTTTAAAGTAAAATTTCACTTTACTGAAATACTAATAAATTTCAAGTTTTGTTAAATACCAACAAAGTTAGAAAAGGGCTCCTAATACTTATCACTAGTGTAAAGAATGCTGCCCAAAGCATATTTAACCTAAGAAAATTAGATACTTTGCTAATTTAGGTTGGTCTTCACTTTAGTTAGGTCAAATCATTGGCATATTGACTTTTAAAAATATCTTAATAATAGTTTGGATATACTCTTCCTTCCTGACCCCTATCCTTTTATTTTTATAAATTCTTTATTTTCCAAAATGCCTCAGTGTTGGAAATTCCAGATAATACTTTTTCCTATAGCCACCTAGGCCCCATTCAAGAAGTTTTTATTGCTCAAAGTCCTGGGAAGCCCTTAGAATGAAATATTTCACCCATAATACAGACCTGTGGCACAAATGACAAATGATGATGTTAACCAAGGTTCTGGTTTGCTAGTAATTTTACTTAAAAAGCTTTGACCCTCCAGGTGTCAGTGGTTAATTTCCAGCAATCGTTTTAGATGTTTCTTACTTAACTTCATTTCTTAAAGTGGTAAAAATATAAATTCTCTAAATTGGTGAGAAGCTTTCAACAGCTGTCTTAAAACTAAGCGACTCTGAAAACTAATTTTTCACATACCTTAGTTTAAACTGGATCTTCTGAAGAGCTATCTATCTCAAAGGCAGCATTTTCTTCCTAGGCAACGAAAGGGTTTAAAATTATGTAAGATTTAAAGTTCTCTTTCTTCGCACTCAGACTCAACCAGGGATTCTCAACCTTTGCCAAATGACAGGCCATTAAAAGACCACCCAGCGCTGGCTCACTGTTACACAGAAATTTCTTTTTATTTTCAAATCATTTGTATAACTATGGCCTATCTTAAAAATCTGAGGTAGGGAGGGGTTGGGTATACCACAACCAGGAGATTAAGAACCCAAACATTTCAGATTAGTCCACCCAGTCCACCTAACTCCCACCTCTACTCCAAGTCAAAAAGTATCCCTTTGCCAAGTGTTGAAGTAAGACTAAATAGAAGGTAGGGAATAAAGGCACCTAGACATTCAGTTGAATAATTTAGAGTTTTCCAAAGAACTAATTTTATCGTACCTTCCCTTTTCCCTACTTTTTCTCTCAATATCAGTTATCCATAAGGTAAAGGGAGACAGTGCCTTCTAGTTCTCTTTTCCTGGTAGATATGTTGATTTACTAAGGAGTTAGCCAGGAAGTCGGGGGTTTTTAAACTCAGGGATATTCCTAAATAGGCTGAGAATTCCTGGTATAACCAAAAATTATATGGTCTTAAAACTTTTTGAAGTTAGTGTTTTAGTCAGAAGAAAAACGGATTTCATTTCATTCAAAAAACACTTGCTAGTAGTTAGTATTTGTGAGACAGAAAAGTCATGATTACAATATATTTTATGGCAGCACTATGACATGCAAATGATCTAAAGAGTTCTCAACTTAAGATGAGAATTTTAGCCAAAAAATTATCTGACTAGGCAATTAAAACTATTCTAGTCACTCACAAAAATAAAATATTACACAGAGACCAGTTTTCCTGTTAATACTGAAAATGTTGATTTAGTTATGAATGCTTGAATTTCCCAGAATATGAGAGCTGGTTCTTAAACATCCAGCACTGTGAGAGTTCTATCAGTTGAGAAATATCACGAGCTTCTTTTCATTTCTAGTCGTCTTCTACAGGAACGCAATAGTCCCTAGTTACCACTCTATACTGTGCCAAGGTGGATGGATCTGGCTTAATATTATGCTACAATAACAGAACCGTCCCTGGCTTAAAGTGAAAATGATTGATAAAATACGTTAAGCCTCTAAATGATGCATAATCTAAGAGATTATCAAGGTTAGAGCAGCAATTTTCTTTTCTATCCATTTTCTCCCAGCTTGAAGCAAAGTTCTGCATATGGGAGAATCAGACTGAGCTGTGTATTATAAATAGACAAACACATACACAGATTCAAAGGGATGATGGTGTGACTCAATAATCCATCTGGTTTGCCAATTTCTGTATCGTTATGGAAAAGTGAACTTTTCCAGAATGTTCATATAATAATTAAATTGACATCATCCTAAGGTCTAGATAACGTACTTCTTGCAGCTACAGAAATGGACTGCATAGAGTTGTGCTGTTGGGCACCTTTTTTTTCCTGAAAGCACCATTTACACCCTGGGACTTAAGAGCGAAGTTCTACCAGAAAGTGAGAGCCGTTTAGAACAGGTAGGGTCCTGCCAAGCGGACAACAGCCACACAAGCCCAAAGCCCTTTAACAGTTAGACTTTAGATGAATAAAAATACAAATGCACAAGTTCCTTTTTATTTTTGATCAAAATGTGAATCATCACTTTTGTGAATAAAAATTCATGAGTCAGAACAGCATGCCAATTTTTTTTTATTTTCTGAATCTATTTGTACACTTCACACTCTAGTGTTAATTTCACAATATAAATAATGTACTACTATGATATTAAGTTGCATCTACTCACCTGAAAAGGACATAATATTGCCTCTGCTATAATTACTAATTATACAATAGTACAAACTAATAGACAGTATATTAAAATGTTAACATTTCAATGTATAATGTTAGTAACATCCTGCCTTTTAAAAAATTGGCTAAAACATTTGTTAAAGGTCATGCAAATAAGCACTTTATGAAATGTTACACTCAAAACATCAAGGCAATGAAACATAAGACAGCAACTATTTAGTGCAATGACTGGTCAAGTAAATAATTTATTCAGTATATTACTAGAAATCCATTAAGTGATAAACACCAGAAATGAACACTAACTTTAGATAATCGCACACCTACAATCTCACCATCTACAATTCTTTCTACCTGTGACTTGTGATATACTGCCAGAATTCTACATAAATAAGTACGTTAAAAAGACAATATTTTTACTGCATGATGACAGGGTACATTTCTAGTCTACGTGATATGTAAATGTGCTCATTCTCTTAACTCTGCTGACAATAAATGGGAAGTATATAGTTTTATAGTCATATCAGTTATCTCATTAAGCCTGTTTTGGAACATGTTTTTAAACTTTAAGAAAGTATTTCCTTTTATTACTCCCCTGCACCCAAATTAATATGTTGATTTCCATACCTTGGCATAGAAAGTAATGATTTAGTCTTATGTAATTAAACATTTCCTTAAATTGCCATTGACCTTTTCAATGTAATTACTTGCTCATTCACTCATTCCACAAATATTAGTGCCTATTACTACCCATGTCCCCCTGACTCTCCAGAGAAAGAATTCATGCTTTTTTCCTCCACTACTAAGCTCACTAAAAAAAGTTGGGTACACACTTTAAAAGAGCCCCAGAGTAGACCAGGATGGGTTCTTGGGCACAAAGAGATGGTGGAGAAGCCAAGTGTGAGTTTTTGAGAAAGCATCGGTGTAACATGGAGGTTACTGGCCTCTCTCCCAGGCAACCCGTAATGGCTCAAAGTCAATGGGTCTCCACTTTGGGGACTGTCAGTTCACCTTCTTATCAACTGTGAAAGCCCTCTTCATTACACATTTTCTACTTAAAGTTTAAAACTACTCTGATAAGCAATTTGTCTATTATATAGAACACTGGTTCTCAATGTACTGAGTATTTACGTTTAGTCTCTGGCTACTCACAATCTGTAAATTCTTATCTAAATAGATTAAACCCCTTAAGGACAAAATTTGCTTCTGGTTTATTTAACACCACATCTTCTATATAGCAGGCCCTCAAATATTTGATGAATGAATGTTCTACAAAAGGGGTCTCAGTTTTTATTTTCTTTGGTAAATTAAGTCTTTTAAATTTAATAAAACATTTCTGACCTATCTTTATAGTCGTTATCTCTTCTCAAAAAATTTTATGGGCCCATGTACCAATGAAAGATACAAGGATAGCAGTGAGTTTTTAAGCTTTGAATTACAAAGACAATGGAGGCTGACGAATCACAAGCTCTTATACTCTACTGTATAGCCTGTCTCTCTCTCTTTTACTGAAGGACTTATTTATTATTTGTGAATGAAATGTACAAGGATGATGCACACGGATGGGTTCACTACAAAACTCAGGAAAATTCTGTAATAAGGGTCTCCTAATACTGCTCTATGTTTTGCTAGTTTTTCTTAAAGGATGCTTTCTCTTTCTTCTCCAAAACCAGTACTCTCTGAAGAGGTTACTGCATGAAGCTCTGAAGAATCTTTTGAGAGCGCTGTGTAACCTGAACGTTGGCTTCGTTTATGCGTCATGCTTTTTAGATTTTCATTCTGCATGGCAGTCGGGTTGGGACTGGAACTTGGCCTCAAAATGACTTGTGAAGTATCCCTAATTCCTTCCATTTCATCAAAATTTTGGTTGGCCCTATTGGCCGGAGCATTGTTGTTGTTCAGAGTCACGGTGCTGGGCGTCCGATTCAGATTGTAGGCCTTCGGGCACGACGGCCAGTTTTCTTCAGGGCTGCTGGCTAGCAAGCTGCACTCGGAAGGGCTTTTCTTATCTTCTGAACAAATGGACATACGAGCTATAATCGGATCTTGAAGGCCGCTCAGGCTGTGTGGTATTCCGCGCTTTCCACTGTGGCTATCTTCATCAAGCTCTATGAGATTTGCCTTTTCGAGCTGGGAGTCATCAGCTGCTTCATTGTGAAGGGAGTGATTGGGAGAACTTTCGTTGGATCTCACTCCTGAATCGGAGGAGTCCTTTTTGTCAAGGAGCGCATCCGATAAATATTCTTTTGCTTTAATGAAAGTTCTAATGGGCTCAGCACTGTGTTCTGGAGATTTTGACACTCTCTCTATTTTCCCTTCAGCTTTTTTATCTTTATCCTCTTTGAGCAGGGGAGTATTGTCTGATTCTTCTGTCCCAGATTCATCTTCGTCACTTGGAAGTTTTTGATAGCGTAGGCCACCTCCCTTAAGCTTTAAATCTGTCTGGAAGAGACTCGACCTTTCTGAGGATTTCTTGCCGGGGAGAAGTTTACTACCTGACTGATCGGATTTTTCATCTTCTTCAGTGATAGGATCCAGGGGTGAGGCATCATTGGTGGAAACACCTGATGATGAGTAATCTATAACATCTGCCCTCTTCATTAAAAATGACTTCCTTCCATCTTCTTGCTTTGGCTCACTCTCCTTCCCTTTTTCTTGTTCTAAATTAGAATGAATGGAGCCCCCCGATGAACTCTGGCCCATATAATATGTGCTGTGTGGAGAAGACCTGCCACTAATTGTTGTAGACCCTGTCCCCCCTTCTAACTGAGACATTTGGGCAATATATTCTCTGTAGGCGTCTCTATACTCGGCCTGCACCTTATCAGTAAGCTTTGAAATTTCAATACTGGAATCCTGAGAATTGAGGCTCGAAAGACTTGGGGTTCTGCGAACCTGTGACTGTGAAGACAGAAAAAAAGTAATTTAAGATTTCAAACAAGCAAAATAATAGGCACAATAAACATCAACTTAAGAAATGCACCCAGATGTATGTGCAAAAGCTGTTAACTTAAAAATAATTCTACTGTTCTTAGGAAGCTTTATACAAATTTTAATACAATTAGTTTATTGCTAATATTTAAAGTATAAGTAAAGGTTGTGTTAACAGATAATGTTAACACTTGCTTTTTATACCTTCAAATTTTTAACTTTTATTTAAGGCAAAAGTCACCTTCACTGATAAAATAGAGAAAGAAAACAAGAGTTAAGATATTGACGAAAAGAAAATACTCAAGTCTTCAATGTATGTTTAAAAGAAACTTTTCTCAACTTGTATGACAGGAATTTTCTGTTATATTTCAATTCAGTGGAAGAAAATATACTTAAAATACAAGGAAGGAAGGGAGAGAGGGAGGAATACATAAAGAATATGTATATGTACTGAAGACCAAATTACAGGGCTCAAAGTGATGTGCGGCAACTTTTCTAAAAAATATGTTTTAGCCAATGATTAAAGAACTGAATTTAAAAGGAAAAGAGCAAGTGAGAAACTGAATTTTCCTAATCACCCTAATTAAAGTAGCTTGGTTCCTAATTACTCTCGATGCCCTTACCCTATTTTGTTACCATCATAGTTCTTATTAATTTCTGAAATATCGTACTTTTTTCTTTATTTTACTGACTCTCCCTCTCCAGGAGAATTTATCTCCATGAAAACAGGGAATCTTCCATCCTGTTCACTGAGGTACTCACTAAGTATTTCCTGAATGAATGGGTAAATGCGCCAACATTTCTTCAGTGCATTAAATACTCTCCTTATTCTTTAGCCATGTGAAAATTAGCATTTAATAAATACCTGCCAACTTAAATTACTGTGACGTGGGGCACCTTCGTCTATGCCAAGTGTATTCAGTTCTTCGAAGCTGAAGTTTAATGTGTAGGGAGTTTGACTGGAAAGCTCTGTGTGAGGCAACTCATTGTGTGAAGGGTGACGGCCAGTTTCACCATGAGGCACCGAGCCGCTGTTGTTTTCATTAAGTAAACGTGGGTCCTCAGGGATCACCTGGCTTTCTGCATTTCTCATTTCTAGGACCTTAAAAGAAGAAAAAATTTCATTAGTACCCCACTGACGAATCACATTTTAGAAACTTCAGAAATAGTTTTAAAAATAAAACACTGTAAAATTATCATGAAAATGGGAAAGCATACTTCCTGTAAGTGAATTTCTAGTGATTTAGTACTCTATCAGCCTATCTTATTTTAATTAACACTAAAATAGGTAATGGCAATCATCATCATACACACACACACACACACACACACACACACACACACACACACACACACACTATTCTCTGCCTTGACTTTTATCTTCATTTAAAATTTTGAGAACAACCAAAAAAGCAACTGGAGTGAAAGCAGGGAGAACTGATGGGCGCTCTCCCAAATTTCTGAGTGAAATGCCCACAAGGCAAAGGTTTCCAAGTGCTGCTGTGTAAATTCTCTGTAACACAGGGCTGTACGTTAGTATAAATGCATTTAAGAGGTTTTCAAAATATGGAAAAAACAGTTTAAACCAGTAGTAATTAACCTCGCACTGATTTTTACAATGTTGTAAATAATTTTATAAATATAAAACATCTTACTGTGCTTTTAAAAAGATGCCAGTCTCCAAAATTCATATTCATCTCTTTCTTTAGTTCCTCAATGTTACACTGAGCTAACACACGGCCATTTATATTTGCCTGGGCAAAAATAAAAATAAGTACAAACACAAACAAAATGTGAAATATTCTTAATTACTAGTGATTACAACATACATTCATATTTGAGTTTAAGAAAGTCACTAGGGATTAGAAAAGAGCAACCTAAAAAAGGTTATCATCCTGTGCAAAAATACAATAAGAAAGCTGAATTTGAAGAACATAAGCCATCCCATATTTTCCCAAGTATCTTAAGCATTCAAAAGAACCAAATCATTCTTCAGGGACCAGCCCTAGATCAATCCTCCCAAATATTTCCAAAACTAACCACCATATCATGATCAACTCCAAAACTGCTCGTTTTTCTTCTCTAATATTAAGTTGTACCAACAGATACTACAATTTAAAGAAAATGTAAAATAAAAGAGAAAGCTTTCAAACGTTCTATATTCCACATTGGAAAGATGAGTTATTGTTTATCCAAATGTGAAATCCCTTAGAGCTCTGGATTTTTCATCACGGCATTTTTTACTTACGTTAGATCATTTTAATAACATTGTAATACAGCTATTTTATTTTCTTTTAGTTATCACAAAAATAAGGGAAATAGGACAGTTTTCAAACACAAGATAGAAAGAATCATGTTTCCATTTACAGCTTGTGTCTTTCAACAGAAACCCCACCTTTGAGAAGCTAAATGTAAAGCTATGCACTTTCCCCAAAGTCCCATCCTCCACACCCGCAGCCATCTCTACAGCTAGCATGCAGATGTGTCATCACCTTTTTGATTGTTGTGCAATACTGAGGGAGCAGACTCTGGTCCAGTCCTTCTATTTGCTTCAGCTTCTCACATATGGCATCGACAGTCATTGAATTCAGTGATATGATTGGGCCTGTGGCAGGGCCAGATCCCTAGAGAAGTTGGGGGAAAAGACATGTTTGAGTAGCATTTAATGCCTGATATATATGAGGTCACATGACAGAAAACAGTCATGAAGTTATACTATGAAGTACTCTAAGAACAAATTTCCAAATTAAAGTAAAAACAGTGAATGCTTTTGTAGTATGGTAAGGACATTCTGTCCATTAGTGCACAGAAGATTTAACTACTGTTATATCTTAATGAGTAGTTTTTATTGTAGCAGATACAGCCTGATCAAAAACAAGTTTCTAAGAAGGATAGAACATTCCATAAACCAAGTATAGACCAACTTCTTAAATGTTTACAGCTTAGGCTCAAGAGAGAAAGGTGCAGCCATTTGTAAGTGGAAGGACAGGGGTTTAAAATAAGGAGCAAAGAGGAAAATTACTGATGTCTATATTATAAAAATACCAAAACAAAAAAATCAATGAAATTTTAAAAATGCCTATATTAAACAGCTCTAAAATGTGTCTCCAGACCACCTCAATAGTCTGTAACACCTGAAGTTTTCAGATCTTGACCATATTTTCTATCCAAGGGATCTAAAAGTTCTCCTTAAGAATCTATACAATCATGAAGATATAAACCAACATTAATACTCAATTTATGTGAAGGCAAATACAATCCATTAAAATTTGTTCTCATTCAAAAGAAAATTCAAAATAATAAGTAACCTAGTATTTGTTTTGAAGAAAAACATGTTCTGAATGTGGTGACATAATAAATATTTGCCTGTGGTCAATTATACATGAATCTCCTCAGATGCAGATGCAGATTTTGAAGTTTACAGAGGTTAAGTTATGATTCAAAGTCATAGAATAAATAGCTTATTTTCTTTGCTCCAACTGTCTGTTTTTGAAGAGGTTATACAAACTATCACCACAATAAAAGAGAAGACAAACCAAATTATATCGAAGATAATGTTCCAAACAATCTGTCCTGTTTTACCATCCAATCTAATCTTAAAATGTTACATAAAATTTATCATATCCCCAAGGATGGGTAAATTTATAATATGGATATTTTCTAGTGCCTTTTGTCACTACCAGGACACAGGTAGATTACAACAGAGCCCAAACTGCTTGTTAGCTAGTTGATAACATTATCTGAAACATGAAAACACAACATAATATTCCATTTACTAGTTGATATATAAATTTACACACATAGTGTATATACAGCATATATCTCTATTACATACACGTATACTGAAGGTTCGGGAATGACATCATACTGAACAGACACTTGGGGAAGTAACTTTATGAGAGTTAGGAAGTTTTAGCAAGCTTATAACACAGACCCATAAAATTTTGTAAATTAATAACCTGGAATATACTGCGTCGAACATATTTACTTTTAGTTAAGTATCAATTTAAAATTCACCATATATTAGAAGGTCCAGGGTTTAATTGCTTTAAAATACTAACAGCAAAACACTAGTGCTTCCATAGTGTTCATATTTTATTTAATTTTATTATTTCAGGGTCTTACTAGGACCGTATATCTCATTTATATAAAATAGAACCGGAAAGGGCAAAGAACAAAAACTCTGATTAGGTTTGTTTAAATGTGTTTTCCCTATTAACATCACTTTACTTTTTTTACATAACCTTACAAAATTTTATCAGTAGAGTTACCTTTTGATGTAGTAATGAAATGCAAATATCAAACAAGCAGAAGGCACTTTTTGTATATATATTAGTTCCTTCAGGATATAATATTAGTGATTTGACAGAGTTAGAGCCAAGTTGAAAACTGCTGACTTTCACCCAGTGAATACTTGTTTTCCAGAAGATAAAGTTGATTGTTTCATTTCTGGACTAGAAAAGAAGTATTCCCTTACCTCTAGGCACACTTCCAATACCTTTGGTTTGCAATTGCATAGTGCTCAAATAGCAAGAAATGAAAAATATTGTGCATACATGGTTACACTTATTGCTGAACAACTGAATCCTTTATAATAGCCTCTAAATATATGAAAAGTTAACATCGTAATGTATCTGAAAACAACAGTTAAACAAACCTGGAAGACACTATTGTTCATAAGAACAGAAAATTTTACTTTACAACAGTCAAGATGATTCATTATCTTTAATTTTTTTCTGACGTTTATCAATATTGTTCCTTCTTTCTGGAACCACCATCCTTGCCCTTCAACTGATGACCTCTTTTCTCCTGGCAGTTTCTAACGGGCTCACCTTGCCAGCTATCTTGCTAGGTCTGCATCGTTTCAGATGCTGTATTTCCTTTAAGTCAATTACTGCTATGCAGTTACATATTTAATAGGAGTGATCACAGTATGACCTACCCCTTTGTAAAAATGCTGATGATTTACATTCAAAACAAATCTCAGTTCATAATTCTGTTTTCTGCCTGCATGCCCATAGCCAGTATTCAAAGTATTAATGATCCATAATTAACGATTATAGAAATTAAAAACACTTTCTATATATTTTTAACAGCCATACTTTTTTCTCTTTTCTTTCTTCTTCTTTTCAAAAACAACTCTAATGAGATATATTTCACATACCATACAATTTACCCATATAAAATATGCAATTCAATGCTTTTTAGTAAATTTACAGATATAGGCAACCATCACCACAATCAATTTTAGAACATTTTCAACACCTCTTTGGCAGTCACTCTCCATCTCCCCCAACACATACTCCTAACTCCCCGGCAACCACTCATCTACTTTCTGTCAATTTGCCTCTTCTGGACAATACATATGAATGGATTCATACAACATGTGTTCTTCTGTGACTGCCTTCTTCCACTTAGTAGATTGTTTTCAAGGTTCATCAGTGTTGTAGCATGTATAAGGACTACCATCCTCTTAATTGTGAAATAATATCTTTCAAATCATCTTTAATTCTGTCTTTCAAGAGCTTTTATTCCTCAAATTGTATCCTCTCTCTGGATAGATTTACATTCGTTTACATATTTTTGGTTCAAAAACCTCAGAAGAAAAATTTGTTCAACAAAATAATGACAGTACTAGAATATAACCCATAGAACAAAATAAATATCCATGTGTTCAAATTGATATAAATAAGTAATTGAACAAATAAGTGAACAAGGGAGACAAGACAACTTTTCCATACAGAATCCCAATTAATAATGTAGAAGAAAAGAGAGAAACAGAAAATCACCATTAGGCAAACACCACAAGACTCAGATTGTACACAAATCCATCAATGGATGTTAAAATTAATGGAGAAAAGTTTAAGCAGAAACATGATATTTGCATAGTTTCAAAGTATTTCCCCCAAGATATTTATTAATTACAAAGGGAAAAATTAGAACTTTACAGTATTGAAAGCTGCAGACACTCCTTTAACCAACTGATGAAGGTTTGTGTTGCCAGTAGTAAGACACAGGAACTCCATGAACTCCCAGACAAGGATACACTGAGAAGGGCCACACAGCATTTCCGTGGTCGTTTTGCCAAAAGTGTACAACCTCCTACTAATGATGAGAAAACACAAGACAAACCCCAACTGGGGGACTTTCTATAAAATAACTGACCAATATTCTTCAGAAGTGTTAATTAAGGTCATGAAAGACAAGGAAAAACTGTGGAACTGTTACAGATTGGAGATGGAGAGGAAATAACAACACAATGCAAATGGATGGCTCTTAGACAGGAAAAAGGACATTAGCAGGGAAACCTGTGAAATTCAAATAAAGTCTACACATTTAGTTAATAGTATTGTACCGATTTTGATTTCTGTGTTTGATTAATTATATTCTGGTTATAAAAAGTGTTAACATTAAGGGGATACCATTTTTTGCAACTTTTCTTTAAGTCTAAAATTGTTTTAAAGTAATTTTTTTTTTAAATCACAAAAGAACTGTATTTTTGATTGTGCTAAAAAGGATAAGTATAAGAGACATGGACCAAATTCACTCTGTCAGCTTAAGGAGAGAAATGTAAACATTAAAGAGTATCTTATTTCACGGAGAATCTGAGAATTCTGCAATACAGATGTGTTAATAAATTTACTACCTTTTTCCTTTGAAACAAAAACACAACATAATTTTATTTTCATGACTCTAAAATTTTTACATTTTATTGACTATATTAAGAAACATTTTCTCCCTCATTGGGAATTATGTAGAATATATATATTACTTCCAAATGTCTTTCAAAAGCTTTATAAGAAAAGACAGCTGGATACACACACACATAAGATCCTTATAATTCCATCAAAGCTATAATTTTATTCTTGACTATTTTAAAGTTGGGCTTTTATCAAGATATGGAACAAATCAGCAATAAGTACCTCAGGTCATTTTGTGAAAGTAAAAATCTGTTTTTAAAGCTTTTGTTTTGATTTCCTTCACCTGTCTGAATTCAATTAAAAAAGCAATTTAAAAAACACTGTCATTATTATGAATCATTTTTATGAAAAAATTCATTGCTTAGATAAAGATCTGTTTAAGAATCAATTGACCATTGAGAAGTGTTTTAACTGAGCATCTCCAAACATTTTAATATTTATCATTTAACCTCATTTCTTAGATTTTAATACTAACTGTAAGATGCTTCATCAAATTAGTATCATTTTTTTGTTGTTAGCTGTTATTATCCCATTAAGCATACACGTTGATGCTAAGACTTATTGTGATAAGGAAACAGAAAAAAAGCATGTTCAGTAATTCAGTAGGTAAATCCTTAGTAGAAAACTAATTATATTACTTTGATAATACACAGAATTCAAATGATAGTACTTCAAAATTTCCCATTCATTCTTAGTTGAAATTTTCCTGTTAGAAGTCAAGAACATACAATTTAGCATACATCAGAATTTATAAGAAAAACATTTTCTAATATGGAAAACTGAATGCATAAAATGTTAGTTTGTTTAAACTGTTAAATATAAACTTAAAAATGCACAAATATCAGAACTTATCTGGGTAAAAAGTAAAGCTAACAAAATAAATTGCAATTACCTTGCAGTAACTGCATCATTTTCATGGTAAGTATTTAAAACGACAAGTTGAAACAATACTATCTTTAGTGAATTTAGTAAATAAGCTTAGAATTGATTAGCCAGAAATGAATGCCATGCAAAAGGCTGAAAGCAGCTTATTAAAATGAACCCAATGCACTGAAATGAGCACAAACTTGTAAACAGCCCAGCATGAAGTTGCCAATGTTTGCTTCTAAAATAGTCTAATAAGAGAAGTGAAAAAGATTCCACTGGAAGTTTCTGTACCTGTCTCTGTTTGTTAAACCCAGAGTCACACGGCTTTAAGGAAGGAATAATACAGAATGAAGGACACGAGCTTAAAGTAAAACATCAAATACACATAATAAATATAAGTGGCACTTTGGTCATTCATCTTATTTTTCCATAACTTTGAACAAACTACCTCTACAGCAACAGAAAGCAAGAAAGAACACACACACACACACACACACACACACATGCACAGGAGTTTAATTTCATTAACATGTGCTTGGTTATTTTAAAATTGTACTCTCAAAATGTGTATTTTTCGTGGGCCATACATTCAAGAAGAAAAGCAGGTAAATCAATTCTGATATGAAAAGTTAATAATCCTACTACATACTAGTTTGACATTAACTATAAAACATTCTGACTAAAAACTTACAACTAAAGTTAATCAGTTTAACAACTTTATGATTGCTTCATAAAATGAAATACCATCTAGCCACACTAATAGTTAATATTCTGAAATAAAAACTTCCGAAATTTGGGTTTTGTTTCCTTGGGTATACAGCACTAAATAGATGCACTATATATACCATTTCAAAGGAAAGGTCTTAACATTACAGCTCAAGAAACCTATATACTATGATTAACAAAACTAATATAGTGATGGAGATTTTTTCAACATCATAATTCAAAGCAGACAACCACTGCCGTTATTCATTTTTCTGTATTCTTTGATTGGTGGTAAATATTCTTAAAATATGTAAAATAATATAGAGAGGACAGATAATAATTGCTTCAAAGTTAATTTACAACAGTTTCTGAATATTAAAGGTAGTGGTTTGTTAACCCAATGTCAGATGTATTTTTCTTTTAACATATTCACTATCTAGGGTACTTCATGGGAACCTCATTGTCTATTTTATACCGTTAACTATATTATGAATGGATTTTTAAAAGTTACTATATATATATACATACATATCTGTCAAGATTTGCAAAAATATCAAAAACGGAGTGCTAGTGAAATTATAGTTTCCTATAAGATACCAAAACACAAAGTATTGTTAACCTAGTTGAAAAACATCTTACTCTTGAAACTAAATGAGAAGTAGCAATTAGATCAAAGTTGACAAATAGGCTTAATACTACATTTGAAAGGCAATCCTTTAGAAAACACAAGTACTAAATAACTAAATGAACATGACTTTATTTTTAAAAATTTATAACTGTACTCTAGAATTTCAATTATATCATTACTACAATATCATATTTCTGTTAAAATAATTCAATCAATTTAGTTGTTTATTACTTGTTTAGGAAAAAAGTTTTCTTGATCTGAATTCTGGCTCAAGGCATTACAAGCAAGTAGTGAACACAATTTTTTTGTTCTATTATTTAAGGAAAAATTGGGTTAATATTTTTTTCAAATTCAAACAGAATAAATATATACTTCAAAAATGTTTTGTAAAGTGTGAATGGTGTTCAAGCTGATTAACCCTACTGAGAGAAGTTGCTGGTGGCTGACAGTGAGCACCTGTAAAAGAATGTATTCTAAATGAAACTGAAAACGTCCTCACTTCTTACCCATGGCATCTTTAACTTTCTTGTTGAAGTCTTCTCCTGAACAATGATAAGCAGCTTGGTTTGGGCAAGTATTTAAAAACAGGTTAACAGTTCTAAAACAGTGGTGGAAATAAAAATTATCTACAGTTGATCCCCGTCTTTCCTTTAGTTGATACTTGGCCACTTCACTGACTGAATCTTGTTTAATGAAAACCAAGACCTTCATTTTCTAATGCCTTTACCAATTTCATGGTTTTCATCAATCTTTAAAGGTAAACACAGCACACTGGAAATCAGAACCCTGTAGTAACACTGCTTTTGCAATTCTGAATTTTTTACAACTAAACTTTGTACTCATCAATTATTTCCATTCTTTTTCAGTGAGGTATAAAAGTGACCAAATAAAGCTATACAAAAGTATCGAGTAAACCCTGTGGCAGGGAAGGGCAAGAAATAATGACTTGACAGTACTGACAATTCCCTTGGTCATTCAAGTCCATAAGGATTTTCATCACTTTTGTTCACTGCACTATCCCATTAGATCCTCAATAAACATTTGTTGAAACAAGAAGTGACCACACAGGCATCTGTAACACTTGATGCTCAATAATTCAAGGAAGGGGAAAGGAGAAAAGAAATGCTGTATCACACCTTCCTTTGAAAAAATGTTTTTCAATGAAACACACCATAAATAAAAACAGACTATGGTACTTGCAAGAGCAGCTCTTTCAGGCAACACAGAGAACACCACTGAGGCCACAAGGCACAACACAGGCGCATCGTAGCAGTGATGCCCAGCACGGAGCTCACGGGGGGACGGGAACCCCACTACTTCCCGGTGGGAAGGGCATTGAAGGAAGGTGAAGGCATCAATTAAAAGTTCCCTGTAAACCTTTCAGAGTTTCAGAGTATTTGGAGTATCCAAATAACCCAGAAATCCTTCTAAATTCCATGAAAACAAAACGATTGGTAGTTTCTGGGCCTGAGAAGTATCGAGAGAGAAAAAGACTGAGTTATTCTAAACCGAGAATCTGTACACCACCCCCACTCCTGAGACGGATCCTTTAGGCAGAAACCATTTTAAATCTGGGTCTTTAAAGCTCCATGGGACTTGGCCTTTAGGGTAGTAATCATAATTATTAAGCACGTAAATATTATGTACTGAAAGTATGCTCAGGCTGAGCAATCTTTAACAAAATCAGCTATATGAGGTAGGTCTGTTTTTTTTTTTTTTTACAGATGACGAAGTTGAGAATTAGAAAGGTAAAGTAATTTGTTCAAGGCAAAAAGCTAATTGCCAGGGTCTACTTAACTTGAAAGACCAAACACCCAAGCCCTGCTCAGTATTAACAGGAGCTTTCCGGTCCTATAGTAGAAAATCATCATAATTCATTGTTCCAAAAATGGTTGCATAGTTCCTCATTTATCAATCAAGCAGCTCTTGCCAAAAAAACCCATTACCTACAGGGTACACTTGAATAAGCAGAGATGGAATCAATTGAAGTCATGATACTACAGAAATACAGCTTTCTGGATTATGATTCAACTATAAACTCCCAGGACAATCTTGTCATGTACAGATCCTTCACATTTCCACCACTGCTTTAATTTTCAAATGTGAACTTTGTGTCTACTTATTTTTACTAGTCTTCTACAAAACAAATTTTACATGCTATGGTCATCGTTAATTTCTTAAAAGCAAAGAAAAGCTTGGTAAGCATCTATTATTCAACAAGCAGATCACAAACTATCTTTTAATATTAAAAGAACAGCAAATAGCATGGTTATTTTACTAAACAAAGGCGCTTATATACGCAGAGCACCTTTAGTCTTTGCTATTGAGCCTCTAAACATCTCCCAGGAATTGCATTAGTTGCGTTGTTCCCCTTCCTCAAAAACTGATTTCAAAATTTCCTAATGCTCCTGCTACTGGTCCCTGAGAGATACCACAGATAACCTTTTAATTACAAGTGTTTGTCTACCTACATTCATAAGCATGCGGATAGCTACTTTTTCAGCATGTCTGTGTCATTAAGACCATCACATTCTTCATAATACCTGATTTTCATCAAAAGCTTACTGAGAAATTTTAGCTCAGAGAATTGCATCGCATGCCTGCATCTAGGTGTTAGAGGCTCTCTTACTAAACTAAAAGCCATTCTTGTATAAAGTGGTGATAATTCATAGATTGAAGATTCCCTCAATACCCAAATAGAATTATTATGGTTTACTCCGTCTATCATTTATGGATAATTGAAGTCACTTAAACACTTCAGCTGAAATACTGATGACTTAAAAGAATCACCAACCCCTCAATGACACACCAAAATGGCTCTTTCACTCTCTTACTAACATTAACTTAAAGAAAATTAAAGTTAAAAAACTACTGCCTACACAAATGCATATCTTTAGTTTAAAAATATGCATAAATTCAAGATGCAATATTATACCACATTAATTCTAACTGCTATGCCATATTTCTGCATAGCTTTAGATTAAATTGATCGTATTTATATGGGCATAGCATATTCTCTACATACAACCACAGAAGCTAAATATAGACTGGGTTCTTAAATTCCACATTACTTGACTAAATGAAGATTTTACCTTAAAGCTCATCACATTAAACTTATTAAGTTTGAAGTCCTGAATAATATTTTTAAACAAAGTGACTTCCTATACTATGCTTTAAAAAAAAGTTATTATTTTTTTTTTTAAAGAAACTCACCCTAGGGTGTTGGCAAAAATAGATTTAAATAATTCCCTTTACATGCTGAACTAGCTCTGTGTTTATCTGGCAAATTTATTTTAATAAAAATACAGATAAGGAAAAATAGTACTGCATTTACACCAAGATTTCATAAAGTGTGGGCACATGGATTAAGAATGAGTTACTAAAGATGCATTTTTGATCTATACATTTTAGTTCCGAATGTCTCGAGGGTGATTTTGGAAATTTTTCAGGAAGATTCTACATGTGTAGTTCCAACTGCAGACTCAAGAAAAACAAGTTCAACACTAAGGAACAGACAACGCCAGCTGAATGCTGCTTGTGGTTGCTGGAGAACATACCTTTCTGACTGGAGAATAAAAAACTCAACCTATTCCATGTAATTGAAAAAGGGGAAAAGTGGAAGAAATAAAGGGTAGAGTTAAACATTAGCCTTTTAATTAATTCATGAACTATAGTTATTAGTACTCAGCTACTCTACACTAGTTGCCCATCATACCACAAATGCAGGGTTAGTGAGCGACTGTAATCGCTATGAACACAGCCATTCTGCTGCGGACGCACACCACAAGACTACTCCATTACCGTCGAGGAGGCTGTGGGTGAAGAAAGCCCCTCAGCTACATCCTCCTTGATAACTTCCTAACAACACAAAACAGGAAAGTTTGGGTGAAAAGCTGAAGGAAGGAGCCAAAACATGACGATGAATGAACATGATGGTAAAATAATAATACAAAATACCAAAATACTTTCTGTGATTAGATTTTTCCTTCCCTGACACCATTTTAAATAGCAATTTAATTTCTATAGCTTTTTGCCTCCTAATTTGTAACAATACATTAAAGGGAATTTCTTTTTAAAATTCTTAGTAAAATTGAGTTTATCATCAGGAACACCTAATACTTCAGGCACAAATGTATTTTGTTTTGACTTAACTAGATTCAATAGTGTCCCTTATCCTGTTTAATTTCTGCCATTAGATTGAAATGGTTTTTCAGTACATCCTCTAATTTTTATACCATAAGACTAACATATATACAGATACTATATGTTCTTCAAAAAGATATCAGAAATTAATAGATGTAATTGTTTAGTTTTAAAAGTTTTGGTAACACTACATTACTACAAGCTGGAAATCTATGATTGTAACCAACTTAACATTTATTTACTGAGGCTGTCAGTGATTTGCCTTCTATAGACAGCTACCAGAAATGAAAACAAAATACATTTTATGTTAGTAATAGCTTATGTTTCTTAAAACTATTTATGAGATAAACTGAAAATACTCTTCCACTATAGAAAGGAAATACCACACTTCTGCTCTCTATGTTTACTATTAGGTTATTATTTTAGTTACCCTTTTATATACTTACTAGGCCATTGTTCTGATCTCTGGGCAAATTCGTTTTTACTGATGGACGTGAGATGAGATGTTGGGAACCGCCAGGGTAATACCTTGGCGTGTAAAGGTATGGGACAAAGAATGGCTATGGAGAAAACACGTAACAAAAAAAGGGGGATAAACAATTACAGAAATCAAAGTGTAATGAGATTTATCAAATGAAAGTAATCAAACCAATAAAATACAACTCCACATTTTTTAATGCAATGACAAAAGAAAAGGAAAAAAAGCCATACTCATATTCTATAAGACATCAAATCCAAACTCAAGGCATATTATTTACATTTCTATACTTTTCATTAAATATAAGTTTTTAAAGCAACTAAATTTTTGTACCTTACAATCGGACTTGAGGGTTTCTATTTATTGATTTCATTTAACATTTTTATAGGCTTACCATATGTCAAGTTGTAAATGACGTACAAATATTTACTCAAATCTCTTCAAAAAATACAGCGGAATCTTAACAGATCACTATTCATTCCAAAAATGATTAGTTGTAAGACCAAAGGAAAAAAAAAATCTCAATTATAGGTGGACACTCTGGTATGGATTCCAGGAGTATTGTTATCATAAATTCCTAGAGATTACCCTATTCTAAGTAAGCAATGTATACTTTTAAAAAGATGGGGAATCCACTGTTTAGATGAGATTTATATTTATAGCATTTATTTGTAACCAGCTTCATGTGAATGGAAAATATCAGATTAAATGGCTAAACACAAATATTAAAATTCATTAAGCTTCATCACATCTACCACTATCTTTTTACCCTGCTAGTTTAAAAGAATTATTCTGCTTTTACCTTTAAGTTTAAAAACTTGAAATAACTAGAGCAAAAAATAAACATAAAAACAAGTAATTCTAAATGCTCAAAAAATAAAATGCTATTAATGCATCATCACAGTATTAATCATGAAATTAGTAAACAACAGGTCTCAGCCTAGATGGTCTGTTAATCTTTTCTTTTTTATAAAATTGACTTGGTCTCAAAACTTCAAATGGCATCGCATGATCAACTGAGCCATTTAATTTAAAATTACCACAGATTTAAACCTGTATTTCATTCACTGCTTACCACACCGTTAACATCCTTTTACAAGGATGGCATACAATGTGAAATGCTATTCCACCTTTTACACTCTGTTTGAGTAGAAGAATGGAATAACATTCATAGGCCCTCTGGGAATGGTGTACCTTATTAATTAGATGACCAACATTTTTTAAAAAGTGAACATTTAATTTAAATTCTGGAATTCTTTCTTTGCCACACTTATTCTAAACTTCTCTTTCTTTCCAGCTCATATGAAATTTATTCAGGCAGGCAGTTGGCTTCTATGACTACTAGTCCCTGTGTTTTCTAGGATTAGACTAAAGAGGGAGACAATAAAATTTAAAAATTGCAATGAATCTTAGAGTACTGTTCCAAACTACTAGGATTTATGGTTTATATATTTGCACTAAATAAACAATTATATATTACTGAAGATAATTTGAAATAAAATTCAAGAA